>NC_143571.1:39424411-39740147 GCF_054136105.1 Typopeltis vanoorti
TTGTCCCTCCTGGTCATCCTGCTGACCTTGATAGGTGGTAAATCATTTGAGTGCAGGTCTGTGGTGATTTCATCGGTGGAGACATCCTCAGGCACGCCTCTAATCACAACCTTGAGATTTTTTTCCGAACCGAGTGAGAAAGTATGGTACTGAATTCCTCTGGAATTTAGTTCTGCTGTTAACCTACGATAGTCTGTGAGAGTTTTAGGGTGAATTTTTACACCATCTGTGATATTCTTTGCATTGTTATATGAGATCTTCAGGTTGTTCATTATGCTCTTTAGAGTCCATTTGTTCTTCTCACGCAGGATAATCGGGGGGATCTTTTCCCTTGCGGAGGTAGGTGAGTCTGGGGCAGAGCCATCTTCTTCCATGACATCTATAATTGGTGTTTCGGAGGTCACAGTTTTGCGCTTTTTGCTTGCGCGAACCTCCTGGAAATCAGTGTGGTCAGTACGGGAATGATCTTCAGCCGTTGTGGTTTTTTCCGTAGCGTTGTCTTGGAGTAGTTCAAGAAGTTGAACGTCGTCCGTATCAACTTCTTGGATTTCATGAACTACTACCTTACCTGGCCATTTTGTGTGTAGCAGATTTCCAATATGCTTGAAAATAGCCAGGAGCTGTTTGAAGGTGAGTTCCTCGTACGGCAGGTCTGTGGTTGGACCCACGTTTTGTTCTGGATAACAGGACATGCTTTCCATTTCTGTCTACCGTATAGTGAAAACAGGTAGTTTCTAAAATAATAACTGATGTAATGAAACAATGGCGATGCTGATGGCAGTAGGCCTAGCGTATCGCCGTTGCTTCGGAAAAAAGGTTAACTTACCTACTGAATTAGTTTTTATGAGCCTATACAAGAACCAAACCGGTTGACTATATCAGTAGGACTATTCACTGTTAGTAAAAATATCTGTTGAGTTCATTAAATCACATTTTATATCAAATATCAGAATCGCGAATCAGATGTATGAGCACTAGGCAAGACGCCATCTTCTTTTTCTCCTCTTCGACTACCAAGCGAACATCGCTTTTTATATCAGTTTTTCCCGCCTAAATTCTTCTGTGATCTCTTGAACTAATTCCTTTTTAGTAAACTTTCAGCTTTCTCCCCACGTTCTGTTCCAAAAACGTGCTCGTTCACTTACATACGTTTCCATGACAACCAAACAAAATATAATAAAATTGAGGTATTGCATAACGTTAAACTTTCACAAACAGGAATAAATAAGGAATATTTATATTTCCATTAATGGGCAGTTAATTTATCAGATACAAATTCCTATAATATTGACATAACAATAAATAATATAACTTAATATTTAATACAGTCTTTTCATTATTAATACATATATCTTTGATTAAATAATTAAATATTAGACAAAATTAAGGTAGTTATATGAATATTAAATTTTAAAATAAGTTATATACATTAAATAATATTTACAAATGTAACCATTGTGATGGAAGATCATGTTGGATTCTGAACCAAATAATAATTACTCTAATCTCTCATAATCAGAATCCAACAGTGGGATGCCCCTAACGGGGTAGTGGAATGGGGGTCCGACAACGAATTAATCTATTTTCCATAGACATGGGAAATATTGTCTCGCAATTCGACAGATTAGTTTGGCGACGGATTCTCGAATTGCGAGGCACTACTGTATGCCGTAATAAATTCTTTTAACATTTAGCAAAAACTGCAAGTTGTTTTTCGCATGTGTGGTATAAAGCTGCTGGAAGCACTAAACGAGCGTATGCTTGTCCAGGGCATTTTACCCTACCAACTTTTTTTTTTTTTTTTTGCATGCAAGCCTTATATAAGAAGAATCGCGGAATGTGTGCAAAGACTACTAGATAGGACGTCTCCACCTCCCTCCGAAGATCACAAAGATTTTGTGGAGATTTGGAGTACTGTCTTCTCCACTCCACCACTGCATTTATCTGATCAAGCACAGCCTTGTGCTTTGGTCTGTCCCTGATTCAGCCATTTATTCTTCTGTATTGCATGAAATTGTATCAGCTTTACCTCCTAGTAATTCAGCTTCTGGCCCTGATGACTTTCCAGTGTCACATTTATGGAAAGTGCGTATTCAGATCCTTCAAGATCTGAACATTTTCCTATCAACTAAAGTTATTCCACCTTATTTACAGAACTCAAGAACTATATTTATCCCAAAGAAGGATACCGCTAGTAGTGCTGCGGATTACAGGTCTATTACAGTTTCTTCTGTTGTTCTTCGACTTCATCATGAAATGCTAGTCAAGAAATTGCAATAGTATATCCATCATGACGTTCATGGAGAACCTTTGTCCCATCAGATGGCTGTGCTGAGAACATTTGTATTCTTTCTACCCTCCTTTCCGATGTCTTAAGCCTTTGTTTATGGCTTCCCTGGACCTTCAGAAAGCTTTTGATAGTGTTTCTTTTCCTGCTATTTTAAGAGCACTATCTATTGCAGGCTGTCCAGCTTTTCTTTCATATGTTTTAAAGTTATACTGTAATAATTCTCTTACTATTAATATTGGGGCCTGTGCGACTTTTCCTGCAGTTTGGGGTGTTTGCTAAGGTTAACCACAAATCCAATCTTTTCTTCAACTGCATCATTGGACGACCTTATTCTTGTCACGTCCACTAACCTAGGCCAGGCAGTCGACTTCTTTCATGTTAAAGGTCTTACTATAAATGTAGAGAAATCCTCTGCTCATTAGCACCTGTCCCTTTGGGGTGTGACAAGAAGCTAAATATCAAAAATCTTGAGTTTTTCTTGCACCATTACGTTGCCTTACTGTCCTCGAGGACTGGTGATACCTTGGAATTTTCTTTACACCAAAAGGACGGTCTTCTATTCTTTAGAAAATGCTTTGTCATCTTTAAGAAAAGCTCCTCTCAAACCCCAGCAAAGGTTTTTTCCTCCTTTCAAATTATTTACATCCTAGGTACTGTCATAAGTTGATACTTAGGCATACTTATGTCTCAGTACTGCCCCATGTAGATAGAGCTTATTCGCTCTGCCATCGTTCATGACTTAGGCTTCCTTTAAATATTCCTGTTGCCTATTTTCATGCCATGGTGCAGGACAGTGGACTTGATATCCCTTCCCTCTGCTGGCTTATTCCACGCCTCCATTATAATAGAATAGAAATATAAAAGAAATTAGAAATATCCACTTCTCAAATTTGCAGAGATGCATTTCATTGTCCTATTATCCAGGAATACTTTTGGCATACTATGGGGTTGACCAAGTATCAAGGTCAACTGACAGAGACTATCAGCAGAACATAAGAAATGGGCTATATAGCTTTGTTGATGGTGCATCACTTTATGGATCTAATCTAGTTCCTCCCCAGCATCGCTGGGTACAGGAAGATACTAAGCTTCTACCTGGTGACGAATTTATTGACTTAATCAGTGCTAGGATCAATGCCCTGCCCACGAGGGCTCACACAACTCGCTGCTTTAGAAGTGACATAAGTTTTTGGGCAGGTCGCCGCTACAGTGAAACCCTTTCTCATATTGTCCGATGTTGTTTTCGAACTCGTGATATTCGGGTGAAGCGGCATGATGCTGTGGTCTCCATAACTGGTTGAAAACAAAGGTTGGGAGACTGGTTGAACCGCACTATAGGATTACAGCTGATATTAGAAAACCTAATTTCATTGCAAAGAAGAGTGAAAGAATTTGGGTTATTGATGCACAGATAGTGGATACTGGGCACCCACTGGTTGTCAGTCAGGAACAAGGTCTCTTGGACAGAATATAGATCTTGCTTGACAGATTGAAGAGGAGTTTGGGGCAGCTCCTCATTTCACTAGTGCTACCATCTAACTTCGTGGTGTATGGTGCAATAAGAGTTACAAAGATTTACAAATTTTGTTTAGAGCTTTGCAAGGCTAACCAACGACGTCACTAACAAATGACTTCTAGAATATCTTGTAGCGGCGTGGGATAGATCTTGATGTATTTTGGCATCATCCTCGCCCATTAGGGTAGAGGCATCGGCCTTTGCTCTGGTAGACCATACTATGTAGCACTGCATTTCAGTGTGAAGATTTTAAAAATAAAATGAAATTTACATGCAGCATGCATTCATCAGTTAGGACACGAGGCACGCACGTGTGGAATTTGGGCATTTTTTGTGGAAGAGACCATATGCGTTGTTTCTACATCATCGAACTCTTGATTATGTGTTTCCTAGACTAAAGCTTTTGACTGCGTTGAGCATGTGAAACTGTGGGAAGTAATGAAAAGAATGGGTTTTCCTCAACACACTATCAGGTTGATGGCCAATACTTCTTGTACAGGGTGCAAGAAGCCACGGTAAGAACAGGTGTTGGATTGACCGATTGGGTTCAAGTTGGAAAAGGAGTTAGACAAGGATGTTTACTTTCTCCTCACTTGTTTAGTATATATGCAGAGGACATCATGCATGAAGCATTGGATGAGATAAAGACAGGAATTAGGATAAGAGGTAGATCGATCAGTAATCTGAGGTATGCTGATGATACAGTACTCCTTTGTAATCACATGGAAGAACAAGAAGTAATTCTTGACAAAGTTAACAAGATATGTAATAACAGAGGACTTCAACTCAATCCTAGCAAGACAAAGATTATGGTTCTCGAAGGATATACAAACAGGGAAGCTCTTGAGAAACAAGTGTACCTTAATGGAGAAAGAATTGAGGAAGACAGCAAGTTTGAGTACCTGGGATCCATTATTAGTGTGAAGAATTGCTGTTCAGAAGAAGGTAGGAATGGCTAAAACAACAGAGACCTGTCTAAAATCTGGAAGGATGGATCGATCTCCATGGGAACAAAGTTGAGGATTTTGGATGCCGTTGTTTTCCAACAGTGACTTATGGATGTGAGACATTGAAACTAAAGAAATCAGATAAGAAACAGATATCTGCTTTTGAGATGTGGTGTTACAGAAGGCTGTTAAGGATATCATATACTGAAAGGCGTACAAATGAATGAGTGTTAGAAAAGATCAGTAGAACTTTAAGAATATTGATAGAAGAAAGTTAAACTGTTTTGGACATATTGAAAAGATGGAAGGGGGACTTCTCAGAACAGTAATAGAAGGTAAAAGAGGAAGGCATAGATCATCAATGAGATGGATGGTGTATGGAGTGACTTATCTTCAGAGGGTTGAGGCTTCCAGAAAAGCAAAAAACAGGACTACATGGCGAGGCCTGGTTTGGCACATCATCGAGCATTGGAGTGACCATACGCATCTATAGATGTCCAATGAGCATATAGATAACTGTTGATTGCTGAACACACAGCGAATATGTAGTTAATTCACACTGAGGTAAGTAGATTCAAAATTTAACCTAAACCTTTGTAAATCAGCAAAAAAATTATGCATTTCTTTAAGTATTTATTTTCATTTTTTATTTACGTTTATTTTTTGCCTTACCGAATTTTTTGTTCAGTAGATTTTTTACCTCAGAATAAATCTGGGCATAATGGAGACGGAACAAATTTAGCCAAAACTGCAAATAAAAAAAGAAAAGCGGCATAAGAACTTGAAAAAGAGAAACAGATAGGACAATTAATTAAATTTCTCAAAACGTCTGAAGGTACCATGTACCTCTTAGATAAATTACAAGATTTTAATTTAGATATTAAAATTTTGTGGGGACAAGGATACGATTACGGGGTGAACATGGGAGGAAAACACAGCGGCGTTCAGAACCCTCGAGCACGCTTTGTCCCGTGTGCAGCACACCCATTAGATTTGGTGATCGCTAATGCTGCTCAAGTTATTACTGAAACTTTTTTTTTTTTAAGCACTATTCAAGAAATTTATAATTTCTTTAGTGCTTTGACTAAACGATAGGATGTACTGAGAGTACACCAAAAGTGCACTTAAAACTTTTATCTTATACTAGATGGGACGCGAGGATTGACGCTCTTCATTCGCTTAGATATAATATTGGAGAAGTTTTAGATTCTTTTGTGGAAATTTATGATAATACTGTAATTGAATCGGCAAAAGAGTTAGCAGTAGATTTAGAAATTTCTCCTGAGTTCAAAAGCAGTATATAAGGAAGACGTAAGAAAAGATTGTTCCGTTATTAATGTTCGAACGGAGCGCCAGTTGATCCGCAATATAACTTTAAAGTTACCTTTTTTCTTCCAATTGTGGACAATATTATTAATTCTTTGACCAAAAAGTTTCATCTCTTGATGTGTCACTTGAACATATTTCAGTTTTTCCAGTTTCTAATATAGGTGAGAACACTTTAAGAAAACACTGATGATTTACAAGTTGTGCTGACTGATGGTGAAGAAAAAGATATTTGTTCCAACGAATTATATAATGAAATACAAATTCTGAAGTACATCATACAAGATAACGACAGCTTACACCCAATGAAAATATTACAATAAATGATTTAGAAAGGGTCTGTATTGATTTAACAATTTCTCATCGAATATTTTTGACACTTCCAGTTTCAGTAGCAAATGGCGAACGATCATTTTCAAGACTGAAACAAATTAAAACATCTAAGATCTGGTATTTCACAGGAAAGACTGGTTGGACTCTCAATGATTGCAACAGAAGGTGATATCTGTGAGAAACTAGAAACAAGTGAAATTTAGGATGAATTTGCTTCCTTAAAATCAAGAAAAGTAAACTTTAAAATCATTTAATTTCTTCATACATTTCTTTTTCCATTAAAAAGTAAATTATTTTTTATCATTGTGCAATTTTTCTAGTTTGTACACTCTCTGTTCAAAAAGAAACCGAACTTTTCGAGAATAGAAGGAACTGGTGGTGCCACCTGTTTGTATCTTTTTGTTGTCGAAGGCGGCAACCTTCATTAGTGTTGTCAACTGTTTATGACATTTGTTTCATTAGAAGCCGAATTATAGTGCCAAGAGTGACAGTGTCTTTTGACGAACGGTCGGAAAATGAGTTTCAAACAGAGAGCTGCGATTGACTTTTGTGTTAAAGTTGGGACAAGTTCTCCAGAACTCTCTCAGATCACATCGGACCAATACCTATTATCCACAATAAAGAGGGAATAGATATAGCCGTAAACAAGCTTACCAGCCAAATCAAAAAAGCAATAGCATCAGTTACCCAAACCACAGTCTTTCACCCTAGCAGTCAGATCCCTGAGGGAATCATGGACCTAATCAGATTAAAAAACAAAGCAAGAGCCCCACAAGATAAAACAACTCTGAATAATTTAAATAGACAAGTCCGTAAAGCTTTGCAAAAACATCGAAACCAAGATTGGAAAACCAAACTGACTAATCTAAACCCAGAGGACAACTCCATCTGGAAATTCTTGAGAAACCTCTGCACTAAATGCCAACCTATATCCCTACAGAATTAAGTTAGAAAAACCCGGCGTTTTTCTAACTTAATTCTACCAAATTGCCTACCCCCCCACACAAACTCAGTAGTCTTTCGACATCGCAGAAAGAGGAAAAGCCGCAACACCCAGAAAAAGGTATGTGTAAATTTCTATTCCTTATGCTACATATACTTTTTGGTACATTTACACTCACAATGCCCTAAGAATCCATGAGTAAATACCAATTGGGCAATTGCAGGCAAAACAGCTGTAATTATAACTATTAATGCATACTGTTTTACATACTCGAACTTGAATAGTCCATTGTGCAGTAAGGAAATAATTTTATGTAGCTGTTAAGAGAGAGTCATCATGATCTAGCATTCTGAAACACAAGATTTCAAACTGCTGGATCCAGTGATTACATTGGGGAATTTGTCAATAATCAAAGTAGCTACTTTGACTCCATTAGGAAGAGTGATATACAGCTTGACCTGGAAGGTTACTAATGTGGAATTTTTAGCTAAGAAGAGGTATGAACTACAGACTAAGTGATTATCATAAACTTATAAGGCATCCTGGAGCAGTGGTAGCAAAAAATAACTACAATGGAAGAATTGTCAGCTGTGCACAGGAAATAACCAAGGGTTGCTTTAGGAAAGACTGCATACTCAAATCCGAATAAAAGAAGAATGATCATGGAAGGATAGCTTTAATTAATAGTTATAGTTATAGAAATAGTTATTCAGTTATCGTCCAGGTGGATATATTGCAATAACAGAAAACTGATGTGGAAATAGGGGGTAGATAAAATGGAGTTGCATAGGATAGTATGAAAGCAGTTGTGGTTTGTATAGGATGTCGGCTTTTATTTTACAAGAATGCGCAAGAGAGAGAATTGTGCAATACTTTTGACCAAATTGTTTGATATTCAGCTTTGCAGGGTGTTAAGAGAGAGAGGAAAGATATCAAAATAGTTCTGATAAATAAGTTCCAAGATGAAGCAAATTATAGATCAATGATTATCTCAGTAATGATGGTTGAATAAAGTATTAAAAAAGTTGGTCACGACAAAAATCGAATGAATGGATGGGAATAGGATTGTCTGTTGGAGACAACAGCTATGTGAAAGACAGGTAGTGTATCAGTAATTTACTCTTTCTATATGTGAGTTAGATAAAGAAAATTGCTATACTATGATACTGCAGGACTTCGTGAAGACGTTTAACAGGATTCCACACAAATTATTATGTAAATTTAAATAGGAATGATGGAGCTTGTAACATGGACAGGAGGACGGCTCACAGGCAGATATCAAAGAGTAGTATATGGTGGAATACAATCCGAGAGAAGGCATATGGCCAGTAGTGTGCTGCATGGGTCTGTGCTTGGTCACTGCTATTTAATTTGTGCATCAATGATTTGGTGGAAAGATGTCCAGTTGCTGATTTTGCAATACTGAAAGGGCAGCAGTTAATAAAGGTGATGGAGCGATCTTGCAGTAAGTTAAATAGCCTAATAACAGTATGATCAGAGGATTAATGGTTTTAGTTTAATTTAGCAGTGTGTAAAGTTGTGCTCTTCTTAAGTAATAAATAAATAACACAAAATGGATTAACCTTATGTATATACCGTATTTTTCGCCTTATAAGATGCACTGTTGTAAAGGACGCACCACGTTTTTCATGTCGAATTTTTTAAAAAATAAAATAAAATATTTTATTTTTTCTTCGCTTAAATATTTTCTTTCTTAAATATTCTTCGCAGTTTAAGATGCACGAATTATGCATCAAACTTTTAATGTAAATACATTTTTTTAAATTTTAAATTTTAACACATGTATTATCCATTTAGCAGATTAAAAAAAAAACACGTATTCTTAAAAAAAATCACGAAATCATCAAAAACCTATATAATAATGTAATGCACTCATGCATAAATCATTTCTCTTTGTAAACTAAAGCACCATAATGGTGACAATGTAAAATCGATGTTATTTCTTTCTGTTGCCAATAATTTTGCTCATTGAATAATCATTTTTGTAGATACGTAGCAACTCGATCTTCTTTGTTCCATTATCCTAGTGTTTAATTCATTTTCAATTTCTACAATTTTGCCAGTTTTTTGCAGATATTGTGTTTTTTTAGAATTCGCTCCTATTAATTGTAGCCGCCGTAGCGTAATCGGAAGAGGAAAAGCGCGAATATGCAATATATATTTATCCTCTCGCATCTGGTACAAAGTGAACAACATCCCGTACCATGGGCAATGGGCAGACAAGATCCACAGGCTGTGCGCCACCTACATCTGGGGCTCTCGGTACGAACCGATGAGGAGAACAACGCTCTTTCACGAATTAGAAGCAGGAGGTCTAGGTCTAATTAATATCCACTTAAAAACAGTTATCAACAGAGCGAAGACTGCAGAAACAGCAAACACCAAGTCATACCACGGATATGTAATAGCATTCTTACAGAAATGCCTTCCACACAGAATAATCAGCACAATGCCAGAGATTCACGGAAGAGTTCCCAGAATGTTTACAGAGATGGCGGAGGGATACGTATTTGTGACAGAGCGCATCAGCACTGAAACCTTAATAAGTCAAAAAACAAAAGCAACATACTACAAACTAAGCAGAACAACCATTCCCATACCACAACATAGAGAATTAAGAAGAGGACAAATCACACTCAGTCCGGTATTAAACAATATCTTCAAGCTCCCAATACATCCAAAGCATAAAACCTTCTTCTTTAAAGTACACCATGCCTGCCTACCAACCAAGCTGTGGATAGTGGCTAAAGGTATACCCCTTAAAGGGAATGCAACATGTCAGTTTTGCCAGGAACCGGAAACACTATACCACCTAATGTTATATTGCAAGGAAGCAGAAGTAACTTGGAAAGCCGTTAAAAGATGGCTTCCAGAAATCAAAGTATTCAATGAAGAAATGTTATTCTGGCTAAAAGGAAAACATATAAACAGGGTGCAAACAATTGTTCTAATCCTAACGATGTACGCAATTTGGGCTCACAGGTGCGACCAAGCGTATGGAAGGGAAGACAGTCCCGGAACAATATCGAAATTACATCACTACATCCAGGAGGAGATCACCAATTCGGTCCAGTCCAGAAGAATGACTACAGAAGAATGGACACACTTAACCTCCAACCTTACATCAGATGAACCCTCCAACCAACAACAGAACGACACCATCATCACTCCTAGTGGAAATGGGGAAAATCGGAAGTAAATTCGGAAGGATACTAACTCTCCACCTCCACCAGAGGAAACAGCACCTGAGTCACTTGGAACAGATCTCCTACCGCAGGAAAAAAAAGTGCTCTCCTACTTCATTGCATGCGAATGTTATTTCGCTGTACAGATGTATATATGATTTATCTTGTAGAATATATAGATTGTTAAATATATAATAAGTGTGATATATAATTATATATATGGTATGTAAATAGAATTAACTGTATATTTAAAAAAAAAAAAAAAAAAAAGCTGAATTATACCTTAATTGATGTAATAGAGAAAATAATGTGTATGTAACTAACAGATGAGATTCCCTGTTTATAAGTAAAGGAAGTTAAGGCATTTTAAGAGAACAGTAATATAACAACTACATTATAACATGATGATATAATATAAAATGAAACTTCGATTGAAATAATGGTATAACAAATGTATATATATATTGTATATAGAATTCATTATGATGTAAATAATTGCAAAAGTTTATAATAAAGTTGTTAAAAAAAAAAAAAATCGGAAGAATAGCGGAACACTGAGCCCTTCGATTGGAAAAGACCTGGGTTCGATTCTCGTCGTGACGAGGGGAACCTTTATATAAGCTTTTTCAATTGAAGGTGAATTAGCCGATCTCATACGGTGGTAGCAGGGTTTTTCCTTTCCGGAAACTTGGATTTTTCATCCCGCCTACAAACAAATACACGCAATTTTTACAGACAAAAAAATACTGTTGTTGATGATGATGATGATGGGAGATAGATGGCGTTGATGGTAGTAGTAACGTAGTTAGAGAATTAAGTAGTAGTAGTAGTAGAGAGGATTAAGGCTCTAGAGCCTTAGAGAGGATGATATGTATTTAGCGAAGTAAGGTAGATTGCCCTCCCACGATGAGTCCTTGGACTCCCTGGAGGTGTCACGTAATAATAATAATAATAATTGATGTACTGCTTTCCTCCAAGTTCGTACTATTTTTTCTGTAGGCGGAGGCCAAAGTGACGCTATGCTGCACTATTGCCATTCTTTTTTTTGCCGTCTGTGTTTCGTAGAATCCATGGGTTGTAAATAAATAAATAAATAATTGGTGTAATGTTTAAATGCGTGACCGTTAACTACTGTGCAGCTAGATTGATTGAATCTCGATGCGGATAGACGTGTTTGACTTACCGTGCTTGAAAATCGCACTCTTTTAGGCTATACTACACAATTTACAGAGGTATTCCGTGAATTTTGCATTACACTGGCTCTAACCCTGCCCGAATTTCTACTATATCCACTATACACGAAATGTGTAGGCCTCACCCGCAATTGATGACCACTGGTGGATGTATGGTTTTAGGGAGGTAGGAAATCCGAGCTGAGCCAAAACGTTTCACTGTCTCTTCCCACAACACAACACTGCTTCTCGATCTTTGCTAGTTGACTGTTCCAGGCAACATGATTGTGCTGGCAGGTGATTAGGCCTGCGGGAATATAATTGTAGGCTCACCGTCCTACTTTATTACCAAGTCTTCCACAGCCCTCAAATAACTCCAGGAGACACCCCATTGGCATGGTGGGCATCAAGGAACAGATCCGGACTCTAAACAAAGAGGAGTCACTAGAAGTGCTAAAGTTCATCGTGAGAAAGTTTGAGACTGACTGGCTGCGTTATTTAAACCTATACCCTCAAACAAACGATCCAGAAGGAGAGGATGAGGAATCTCAAGGGGAATTCATTACTGTTCAGCCACCTAAAACCCCTTGCCATAACAACTCACAAGGGGAGCATTCAAACAGACGTCGAAGAACAACAGAAGATCTTATGGAGGAGGACTCACCCACACAGGACGCTCCGAGAAATTCGAAGAAGATCCCCCTCCCCAGTCATATTACGGGTAAGGAGAAATGGACTTCTGTCACATCAGCCCTCAGGGAGCACAACATCACATATTCCTGGGCGAAAAACTCAGATGAGTTTTTCGCCCAGGTCAAAATCCAGCCAGCTACTCTCACTGACTACAGGCAGATGACAAGGCTAATGGACAACAAAAATTTTCTCTACTATACCTTTGCTTTATCAAGCGAAAAGACCATAAAGGTGGTGATACGCGGTGTCACAGAAGGAATCGCCCCCGAAAAAATCTCCACTGATTTAAGCAACCAGAGCCTGATCCCAATCAAAGTGAGCAGGATGCTCATGTCTGACAAAAGGCCAATACTCTTATTACTTGTAGAGATTGATATCACTCAGAAGAGATATATGAACTGACTACTATTTGTAGCCTCAGTATTACTACCAAACCTCTAAGAAAGAGAGCGTCAGGAGGACAGCGTCACAGATGTCTGCGGTTTGGACACGCCCAAAAACTATGCTGGCCCAACTTCAGGCGCTTAAAATGCTGCGAAGGCTACCAGACCATCACATGCATCAAGCCAAGATCTACGCCGGCTAAGTGCGCAAACTGCGGAGGCCCCCATCCCGCTAACAATAAAGGGCGCGTAGCACACCCAAATAACCGCCGGTCAGCAAATGTCGCCCATCCACCGCCCAGCAGAGACGCTTCGAGCAACCATGTATATCGCCATCCAGTCCAAACAACCTCCACTTTGACAACTCAGGAAGGAAAGCAACCTGAAACCAGGTCCAAAATATACGGCGAGGCTACACGAGCCAAGGATACTTCCTCCAATGAACTCACAAGTTCCAATCAAACATCAGTGATAACTGCCTCACTAGCTGCCATGCTTTAGGAGTTCAGCAAAAAAAATCCTACGCCATCCTCCACAAAGAAATTCCTGCAAGGTACCCATTCAATTCTGACAGCCCTCAATCATGAATAAAAGGAAAAACATAAGCCTTATTCCCTTAACATAACTGAGTGGAACGCAAATGGACTGAGCAACAAAATCCTGGAACTGCAAGAGTTCATTCACAGATACAATCCTGATATAATCTTAGCAAATGAAACACATCTCAGGCTAGCTAATAACCTTAAATTACGGATCTACAAATTGCACAAAACAGACAGACTCACCACCGGTGGAGGAGGTATAGCCGTATACAATAAAAACTATCTAAGCCACAACGTTCTGACCAATCTGCAAACCAAGAACCTAGAGATAACAGGTATTGAAGTTCATACAAAAAATGCTGGCAGTATCAAAATCTATGCTGTATACAATCCACCCAGCATTCCATTACTGATATCTTACTTGGACTCCATTCTTGGCTCCACAGACCATTATCATGACTGGAGCCTTTAATGTCAAGCATACAGCTTGGTTCAGCTCCACAATCAATGACAAAGGTCGTATTCTAAATCATTACTCAACGTGAAACTATATTATTATAGCCGGACCCACAGAGCTCACCCATCACAGCCCATCTGGAAGCTCAGATGTACTCGACATCGCCGTTCTCAGTATCAGCTGGAAACGTTAAACGAGTTATCTTCTGATCACAAACCCATTCTGCTTAAGCTTGGTACATAATAGCAATTCTCTCCTCCACACTCCTTTATATCTTGGGACAAGCTCTCCAGAACTCTCTCGGATCACATCGGACCAATACCTATTATCCACAATAAAGAGGGAATAGATATAGCCGTAAACAACCTTACCAGCCAAATCAAAAAAGCAATAGCATCAGTTACCCAAACCACAGTCTTTCACCCTAGCAGTCAGATCCCTGAGGGAATCATGGACCTAATCAGATTAAAAAACAAAGCAAGAGCCCCACAAGATAAAACAACTCTGAATAATTTAAATAGACAAGTCCGTAAAGCTTTGCAAAAACATCGAAACCAAGATTGGAAAACCAAACTGACTAATCTAAACCTAGAGGACAACTCCATCTGGAAATTCTTGAGAACCCTCTGCACTAAATGCCAACCTATATCCCTACAGACCAAGAAAGGAATTTCTCACAGATACAGAAAGCCGAAGTTCTAATTGACAGCTTGGAAACTCAATGTAACCCCCTCTTATGAAAATGTGAACATCAATCTTATCTACAAGATTCACCGCCGAGTCAAGCAGGTCTTAAGACAACAAAAGGATAACTCAGATCCTATCACACCCACTTCTCCAGAAGAAGTTACAAATATAATAACCCATGTGAACAACAACAAGGCTCCAGGTCCAGTTGGAATCACAAACAGAATAATCAAACTACTCTCACAGAAAAGCCGTTGCACATCTAGTCAACATAATCAATGCCATCCTCAGATTCAAGCATTTTCCCATAACTTGGAAGACGGCGGTTATCACGCAAATCAAAAAGATTAAAATAACTCTCAACTCCCCCAAAGCTACAGACCTGTCATTCTTCTATCCAGCCTTGGAAAGGTTGCAGAAAAAGTCGTCCTTACAAGGCTTCAATCAACAACGGATAAATTAGGTATTATTCCAAATGAGCAGTTCGGATTCAGAAAAAACCATAGCACTGAACAACAAATACACCGACTGGTCGAATATATCACAAATGGTTTCAACTGGAATCTCCACAAAACTGTGGTCTTTATAGATGCTGTGATGGCTTTTGATAAGGTGTGGCATCAGGGTTTTCTCTACAAACTCATCAAATTCAATATACCAATTAATCTAATAAAAATAATTGACACATACCTCAAAGGCAGATACATGCAGGTCAAAATAAATGAAGCTGTATCAACCAGATGCAAGATCCTAACAGGTGTGCCGCAGGGCTCGCTCCCCCCCCCCTACTATTTTCTATCTACATAGCTGATATCTCTGAAAACCCAAGTTCGGCAATCACTGCATTATATGCAGATGATACTTCTTTATTAGCAAGATCTCTCTCTCTCTCTCAGTCCCAAACTGGCAACATTCCCTATCAGAAGACTCCAAAGCAGTATTCGTACACTGGAGAAGTGGCTGATGGACTAGAGGATCCAAACAAACCCCCAGAAGAGTTAAGCCATACTGTTCTCCAAAAAGAAGGTCCAGACCAAGAAGGTCATACACCTGCTAGGAGTCAAGATTCCATGGCAGACTGAAGTCAAATATCTCGGCATGATGCTTGACAAAAAAACTCCAATTGATCAGTCATATAAAACACATAAGCTCGAATACATCCAAAGTAATCGCGCAACTCTACCCCATGATCAACAGAAGAAGAAAACTGGATACTCAGAACTACTCATATACAGGATGGTAATACGCCCAGACCTCGGATATAAACATTCAAAAACTGCAGAGGATACAGAATAAATGCCTGAGAATGAATCTGGACCCCCACTCCCAGATTCACAGAGAAGTCAACATTCCTTACATCATATCCCTCCTTTTATGATCTAGCAGAAAAGTTCTTCAGCAAGACAAGCAATCATCCAAACCCGCTGATCAAGCAAGCTTCAGACTACAATGAAGCAGAATTCTACAAATACAAAAGACCCAAGTCAATTCTATGCTCAGCTGAACACAGCTAATCTCATTGCCCTTCCAGGGCGAGCTTAAAGCTCAATAACTCTCCATTCAAAGAACTTCCCTCTCAGACAAAGGGGAATATGAAAAGCTTATATGCTTCACCCATCAAACCAGTAACGTTCTGCGACCGTGCAGCTATTCAAACTGATCACGCATTACCGACAAGCGATGACTCACCGTAACTAAGCATACATAAAAAATACATCGGTGTATAAAGAGCATCATTCGACTTAAGGACGCATCCTAATTTTCAGATAAATTTTAGGTAGAAAAAAGCGCGGTGAAAAATACGATATTTTTATTCGTATAAAATTTTCACCCTGTATCAAGGGCATCTTCATTATGACTTTAAAGAACAAACTAGTATATTCTACAAATGCTGTGCAGCAACTGCACTTATATCGGTTTCTGTTCTTGTTTAATTTGAAATTGATACTGAAGATGCACTTAATACTCGGGCGAAAATTTTATACTAATAAAAAAGATATACTTAAGGTGAATCTGTTTTATGTTATTTATTATCATATCTTATGTTCCTATACATCAAGATGTCAAGTTATTCGCTTCAAGATGAAAAGATTACAAGTTATATATTCCATTCACGGAACTGCATTATGGGAATTTGATGAAGCTAACAACTGGGGATCCAGAAGCATATTGAAAAAGTGCGCCAAATAGTTCAAAAGATTACTTGAATGTTGAAGAATACATTGACAAATAGTGATAGGGAGGTTATTATCTCTGATAAGGCTATAATACTGCTACATCTGGATGCGTACAGATTTGGTTTGCCTGGGTTTTGTTTCTGAGGAAGTAGTGAAGAGATTCCTGAGGTGAGTGACCAAGATGCTGACAAATCCGTGGAATGCTCCTAATGAGGATCAAAGACATGTAGGCTAAAAAATTTGGTCGATAAGTCAGAAATGAAAGTATGTGATCGCAACGTATAGGTTAGTAAGAGTTTTATAGAGATGCTGAAGAAATTGTTTACTGCATGACAATAAATGGGAGCATGATCCCTTTCAATAATGAAATACCGTGAGTTGGCATAAGCAAAAGAAATGTGAAAGCAAAACTCGCTTAAAGAAACTTGATTAACGTAGAATTTCGCCTTAGTGAGTATAGGATCACAGAGTGGCAATTAAATAATGACAAACAATTATAAGAAAAGTGCAACCTGAGTAGATAACATAAGATAACTAAATAAGGTTAATAATTTCCTGACTTGTGAAAAGGGTATTTATACATATACAAAATACAGTTAGAAACCATTAGCAAGTTTTAAAAGTACTATCTCCCATAAAGGGGATAGACGTAGACCATCGGATCTGTTCAAGTTAGGACAATGAAGTTTTGTTTTGCATGTTTCCTTATGACAGTCTATGAAAAAATGACTTATGAGGGATTCTTGTCTTGTTCCAAAAAAGTGTTTGGTGTCAACAGCATGCTCTGCAAGTCCAGATTGTTCAGGCTCATAGTATTTATTTTAACGCTTGTGTTCTTCGAAAAAAATAAAAACAGATCTTTCAGTTTATACAGAATAAAATAAACCGCAAGTGCCAGGAATCTGGTAGATGCCTGCAAAACTTAGAGATGGAAGTTTGTGCTTAGCGAATTAGCCTTTTTAGATCTAATTCTACATCAACGATGAAAGCATACACTTTGCAGTTTTTTTTGGAAGAAGCCACATACAGGCCATTATATTCATACTGTATTCCACCACCAACCTAATCAAAAGGCTGGAACTATTAAAACTTTAGTACATCATGTTCATTCTTTGTTCTTCTTCCCATTCAGAAAAATCTTCACCTTTTCTCACTTCTCATAAAGACAAGATTCCATCTCTAAGTTTTCTAAATGCCAGAATCTTTGCTCTTGTAGGTTATCTTATTTTGGAAAAATTGGAAGGTCTGCTTTCATTTGTCTAGAAGAACACTCGTGGTATTTAATATAGAATTTATTGGAACAAGAAAAGAGTTCTTCATAAAAAGTTTTCCTCATAGAACGTCTTTATAAAGAAATTAAACAGATCTGATGGTCTATCTCTTTATGGAAGATAGTACTTTTTAAATCTGCTAATGTTTCCTAACTTGTATATTATTATTATACGGGTACCTCCATGGAGTCCGAAGACTCATCGCGGGAGACCTAATCTATCATACCTCTCCTTGAGCCCATTAACAGACAGCACTCACAACTGACTCTGGCAATCCATTCCACTCATTTACAACTCTGCAAGCAAAAAATCTAGTCCTCGTAACCCTATTAACCACACCTTTATGCAATTCTAGGGATAACCCCCTTGTTCTGGTCCCTCTATCCAAGTGCTGAAACAATTCCTCTGCATCTATCCTATAAAACCCTTTAAGAAACTTAAATGTTTCTATCCTCATAAGGATAGAAACATTTAAGTCCATCCTCATAGGGAATGTTCCACAGCCACTTGCCTCTGAATTCTTTCCACCACTTCCTCATCCCCAAGAAATACACCTGAGCACAGTAAATCCATAAGTAGCCCAAAGTTATAAATTTCTTTTCAAACCATTTTACTGCCACCATCTGTCAGTGGTAATGTGCTGCAGGAAGCAAGAATCTTGGGACTGATGGTGGATAGGAATTTGACATTTGGGGGATATAATACAGAGATGGTGAAGACAACGTAGAAGATTACTGCATTCTGAGACATTAACAGGTAAATGTATAGCAGTTTCATTGTATAAGTTACCGATAGACCATATCTGGCTTACGGTTATGTTCTGATTATTTGGATTGGAAAGGAATGAAGAAACTAGAGCATCGGTTGATAAAAATAGGACTGTGAAACTTTTGTTTAAAGGATAGAATGATGACATGTGATCTGCTAAGTGTGATATAAGAGAATAATACTACATGGATACTGGGAACGTTTTCAAAAAGATGAGTAGGTGCATGGAATGCATTGCCTGAGATAGTGATAGTGCAGACAGTGAATGAGTTTAAGGAGTATGATAGGCTGTGTTGTCTAAAAGCATACCCGTGATGTATCTCATTACTCCATAACAACCAGGAAGTTAAGTATCCTAACATTGAGTGAATTAATACCGAAACTGTTTAAGTTGTCTTTGTCTTGATGCCAGCAAATCTATTAAAACTCAGACTGACTTATTGATTTAATTTTACATGTAAATTTTATGCAATATATGGCAAGAAATCACTCTACCACTTATGTCATTTCTAATGGTGGCGGCCAGTACCATTTTTAATCATGTTTCTATTCTGTAATTCTTTCATTTTTTAAAAATATTTCAGTATATGAAGATCGTTTGCAATGGCCCTCTTCATTTCAAAAAATTACTAATCAGTTTTGTCTTGTCTGTTGTTTTAAACCATTCTAAATGCACTTTTATACTTTTAAAATAACTCTGGATTATAGGGTATAATTAATGTTAGTTATAAACAATAATCGAATGTTGTTCATAATTAACATTAATTATACTCTGATTTCAAATTTCTTTCCACACTTGCTACGCTAACAGGAATTGTTAGCATAGCGACTGCGCCTACCTCAATATGGCTGAACAAGCGCCCTTATTGAGCCGCGCCGTGAGGCAGACTACCTTTATGCTACACCCTGTCGACGGTACTGGCTATACAACTAGCGTTATAATAAAGAATATGCAATATGTATAAGGTGTAAATTGAATGTCAGCCGGTTCTCAATCAGAGATAGCTGGCACAGACTATCACGAATTATACACGACATCTAATGAAGAGAGGAAGATAAGGGTCACCATCTCATGGTAAACCTTAACTGCCTCTCAGACATATACATAATATGTCTGAATATACTATACTATTTCAGACATATACAGTATACGTCTGAAAAGTGTGGGGTCTGTGGTAAATTTTCTTGAGTTTAAGGGACGAAAAACCCGCTTACCCGAGATCGACTAACTTGGGAACCAGCAGTCGCAAGAAAAGTTAGAAAAGCGCCTCTAGTCAGAGCCTAGATTCGAAATGCGCATGGCTACAAATAGATATTTATACAAACGCCACTTCCACAGGGCTACACATTCCAGAAAATATATACTAAATTCAAAATAAAACTATAAACTACACTTTGCTTTAAAAAAAAAAAAATTAAATTAAGATGTTTTTTAAACCAGGCAGTGGCACACTCAGGATTTAATCTTGGGGAGTGGGGCGAGTTGAGTAGACGATTTGAGAATACACACTAGGCATTGCATACGACCTATGACTGAGCATCTGCAGTGATCGCCAATACATGATACCCGTGATCTCCTCTGGCCCCGCTCGGGCAAACGAAGTAGCGCCCGAGCACTATTTCATTCGCTTTGCGTTCACAGCGGCCAGGATACCCGAGTGCTATAGGGTATTCCCACCTTATGTGATCGCTAATTCATAAATAGCATAGAAATAGAAGGCACAACATAAATAAAAAAAAAGAAAATAATTTGAATTAGGAAAATATTTTTGGAAAATTTTCTAGTGTTTTTTGCCTTTTTTTGGGAGGGGGGAACCCCTTGCCCTCCCCCTCTCTGGGTGCGCCAATGAAACCAGGAAAATCAAAATATAACTGCTGTCATATAAAGTCATTGGGAAATGATGCTTCTGTCGTTTTGTGGTAACTAATCAGCCATTCCACTTACTTTTGGATGACGACACTCCTTTCTTATGTGTCCGATGGAGGTAAAAGATCCTTGGCATATTTCTGAAGGTTGGGAGAAGTGAGTTACGTTCTAAAAGAATCAGTGTTTTTCCCTGTTTCGGTTTTGATATAAAGAGTTAATGAATTTTCACTATTGCAACATTTCATTAGTTATATCATTGCGTTATTTTATGCATAACATCTCGCGGCTCTTACTTTTCCAAATCATCTGTTGTTCGCGTTCTATTTTGCAATTAACTGTTGTCGTCGACAGTGGCGGCTGGTGGCTTGAAATCGTGGGGGGGGGGTGCTGCAACTTTCGAAATATACATACATGTACACAGTGTATACGTGCTTGGATAAAATATCAAAATTATGGTAAAAATTAAACATGAAAAATTTTGTTTATTATCGATAAAAGTATAGTTTGGTATAATTCAAAATTATTTAAAATAAAATATATTCTTCTTGTTTTGTTTCATGAAAAAAATATTGTTTATTATCGATAAAATTATACAGTTCAGTATAATTCAAAATTACTTAAAAATAAAATCCATTCTTTTAATTACAATTAAAGGAATGGATTTACAATTTTTTGACATTACAATTAAATCCTTTAATTGTAATGTCCAAATATTGAAAGAGACGGAGTAAACACGATAAGTACTACGAACACGCTACTATTGATGCAAACTGCATATAAACAACAGTGGAACTGCGCGACGGACAGTGCCGCATTACGCTAATAGCGCGCATCTCACTATGACGTGCATATGCTTGCGAGCGTAGCAATATAACCCTGTGGTAAATACAATGCTGCTATCGTCCTTCGCGCGCCCCCCCCCAAGTGCTACAAGATGGATTTTTATTATTTTTTATACAAAATAAGAGAATTGTATAGGATTGTTGATGATAAAATTAAATATTACAAGCAAATATAAATAAATTAATAAATATATTTATATATTGAGAAAAATTGGGGTACTGCAGTTCCGCGGAGCCTATGCAAGAGCCGCCCCTGGTCGCCAATGATGATGTCCTGTAATATTCAGGCTAAAATATATGGCCTTAAATAACAGTATTACTTATCCTTTGTGGTTTTTCGTGTTAACTGAAGAAACTTTATTTTTTTTTTGTTCAGACTTCTACTTTAAACGCTTCATTTATATGATTAAAATCAAATCTGATATTGTCCCTTTGTTTCTTCTTAGTCTTTCATTATCATTTAATAACTACAGCTACCAATAGTTCATGATCTTCCCCATAATCTGCACCAGAGTTTTTTTGGACAGCATTTTCCACTTTCTGCTAGCAACCATATACTCTGATCTCTCTATTCACCATTAGGTGAAGTCCATGTGTATAATCATCTTCTTTTATGTTGTTGTTGAAAGGTTTGCAGTAAAGCAAATGTTCGCGACACAAAACTTCAACAACCTTTCTGTTTCATTCCTCACTTCTAAACCATATTTTCCAGTGAGGCCTCGTATTTCTTTTTCTCCATGTGCAAAAGAGTACGCGTGACGGAACGAGCCAGAAAAAGATAATACAATTGGTGGACTATGAAATTTGAAAAAAAAAAAAAAAAGAATTAGGGAGAAGTGCATATTAATTACCATTTCTGACCCAGTACAGATTCACTTGAATCTGTACTGGGTGCATACACCTGTATGAGTGTAACATACACTGGATATAACTTTATTCTGATTAGAATTATTCTATCGGACACTGGGTTGCAACCCAAAATGTTTACTGGCATACATTTTTCAAAAATGGTTCATTGTCCTAAGTGTATAGGTAGACCGAACATGAGAGAGAGAGAGGGAGATGAGACGGTATGAATCTGTAGAAAGTGTGATATTTTGTTGGATGGTGAGATATCAATAGATGTGAGTAGAGAATGAGTACTGAAAGTTAAGTTAAGTCAAGGGCAGAAGACAATGAAGAGTATAACGTTGTTAATGGTATTAGACAGATGAGTGAGGAAGAAAATAACATTGCTAAGAATGTGACAAGAACGAAAGAAACGGAACGAAAGTGAGCGTAATTGCACGTGCGAAAGAGTACAAGTGATGGAACGAGCCAGAAAAAGACAATGCAATTGGTGGACTATGAAATTTGAAGAAAACGAATTAGGGAGAAGTGCATATTAATTGCAACTTCTGACTAAAAGTGGAGGGGAAAAATCGGTATTTCCTTGTCGGTTTTTGTTAAAGTAGAAATAAAAATCACATAAGAAAGAAAGAAGCAATCATATATTTCCTCTTTTCTATCTCTCTCAAAAATTACACTTCCATAATGTTGCAGGCAGTTTATAGTTCGGGGTTCATGGAAAAATGTGATATATCTAACAGAATGTTGCTTATTCTAGAACTGATGAATCCTGGTAGCATTTCTGGTCCTACGTTCGTGGTACTGGAGTTGTTTACTTAGGCTCCACGAACCAGAATGTCTGCTAAACGTTGTCTGTGCATGCGTTAAGATTCTGCATCGTTATTGATTTCTCCGAACACGGAATCGTGACATGGGATGAAAAGAGATGAATATCAAATACCTAAAAAGGAACAGAGTTGCTATGACCAACAGAAGAAGAGATATCGAAATTAGCGATACTGCAGGCGAATTACCCACTTGGAAAGAAAACGTTTTTCAAGTCATGTAAAAAACACTTTTGCGGGCGCGCGCACGCACGCACACACACACACACACACACAATATGAGTGATTGAACATTTAAAGCTAACCCAAACAGGATATGTTACTTACATAGATAATAAACCAAAAGGCTATTTTACCGGCGAATTTGTTAATTAAGAAATGGTGTTGTTGTTGTACTATCCAAGTGATCATTTGCACTTGGTTCCGCCGATAGTTTTTTCGGCACTGAAACTCTACGGATGTCGATGGATTTCGACCCGAGTTTCGTACCCGGCCATAAAATAAAATGGGATTTAACATCTCCCTCTTAATTAGGATATGGTACTTGTTGAAAGTTTTTCACTTGTTTATACTATAAATTAAAGATATACTTGGTTTAATCCTTTATCCACGTGTAAGCAAACAAAGTTTGTGCCTGAAGTATCTTCAGGACTGGGGCAACTTGTGGTAAAGATCGTATGAATTCACATCACTTGCCTTAGTATCCCATGGGCAGGGCCGTCACCAAATTAGATCGTGCCCTGAGGCAAACAATTAAATATCTCCACTGATGGATTATAAGATAAAAATATAAGAATATCTCCAATTGCTATTTTGTTTTTATTACAAGAGAAACATTAATGCAAAACGATTACATAATAATATTAATTAAACGTTTGCTCTAACGGGATATCGCACAATAAAACTGTTTATAAGCTCATCTAAATTTAAATTATAAGCTATGTCCGCCTATATCGATATAGTTGCTAGACCAACCAATCTTTCTTGGATCACTGCTGTTCGCAAATAATTTTTAGTCAGTTTAAGCTTCGAAAAATTTCTTTTCGCACTTGCTACGCTAACAGGAATTGTTAGCGTAGCAAGTGCGGAAAGAAATTTTTCGAAGGAATTGTTAGCGTAGCGACGGCGCCTACCGCCTTATGGCTGAGCGAGCTGCCTTATTAAGCCGCGCTCTCAGGCAGGCTGCCTCTATGCTACACCCTGTCGACGGTACATGGGTTAGTATCCCTTTTCAAATAAGGTTGCGAAACCTTTTACATCGGGCTAACCTGAATCAGAACGACTGTCTCTCTCTCTCTCTCTCAAAAGCAGGGCCGTCTCTCCCCTGATGGATTATAAGACAAAAATATAAGAAAATCTACAATTGCTATTTTGTTTTTATTACAAGAGAAACATTAATGCAAAAGGATTACATACTAATATTAATTAAATGTTTGTTCTACAGGGATATCGCACAATAAAACTTTTATCGACGTAGCGCAATTGGAAGAACAGCGGAACATTGCGCCCTTCGATTGGAAAAGACCTGGGTTCGATTCTCGTCGTGATGAGGGGGAATCCTTATATGGGGTTTTTCAGTTTTTTTATCTATCGCCCATCACCAACTGTTGTTGATGATGGGCGATAGATGACGTTGATGGTAGTAGGTCATAGTTGGAGAATTAAGTAGCAGTGAAGATTAGATGTATTTAGCAAAGTAGAGTAGAGTGCCCTCCCACGATTATTCCTTGGACTCCCTGGAGGTGTCACGTAATAATAATAATAATAATAATAATAATAATAAGCTCTTCTAACTTTAAATTATAAGCTATGTCCGCCTCTATTATTATTATTATTTGACACCTCCAGGGAGTCCAAAGACTCATTGAGGGAGAGTGTGCCAACAGCATCAAACGATTGGTCCCCTTCCAACTACTAACCGTGCTCAAACTTACTTAACTGAGCCATTAGTAGCAGAGGCTCTACCAATCAACCAAGCTTTGCCGGCAAAGCTTGGTTGATTGGTAGAGCCTATCTATATAGTTGCTATTGGTAGACTCTATCGATATAGTTGCTAGATTAACCTATCTCCCTTGGGTCAATGCTATTCGCAAATAAAGTTTAATTGGTTTAAGCTTGGAAAAACGTTGCCTACTGCAATAATACTGAACGAGCGCCCTAAGTATGCCATGCCGTGAGGCAGGCTGCCTCTATGCTACACCCTGTGGATGGCACTGCCCAAAAGTTTGGAAAATTCTTATTTTATGTAAACATCAAAACTAGTTTTAATATCATTTATTTATTAATATATTAATTTCTAGCTCACAATAACCATTTTTAAATGGTAAACAATTTATATCTACCTTGTATTCCTGTTCCTTGATTTACTTGTTTCATTCATTTCATTTCGTATGGTGATTCAGCGGCCATAAGCCCCTTTTACGGGGACGTACGGCACCACCTCAAACCCCCCCCCCCTATTTTTATCCGGGCTCGGGACAGGCATAGTCAGGGCCGGCCATCTCGGAGGTGCAAAGCACCCGGATCCCACGATCGAGTGGGCGCAGTCGGTACAAATTTGCGGAAGCGTATTTTTTATTTAATTTTCTTCTTCTTCTAATTTTGCTTATAACTAAAGGGATTTCATCGACAGGATTTTAGGGCTCCCGGTAATAATAATATCTCTGTGTTTCTCTATTATATTAGTGTTTTGTGTTCGGTAAATGTTATGTTAACCTGTTATATTTCGAATGTTTTTTTTTTTTTGTTTTGTTTTGTTTTGTTTTCCAGTGCCAAAATCATTTGCAAGTAAAAGGTTTTACAATACGTTTATTTCGAATCTTTTAATTTTTACCTTTGAAAAATATTTTAGGGCCCCAAAAGGTTTCTTGCACCCAGGCCCCTTTATAGAGAAGGCCAGTCCTGGGCATAGCTGACAATTCAGACCTATGGCTGGAGAGAATGTCTTAAGTATTCCTGACTGTATCTGTGTGTGTTCATGGGTACAGTTTGCCTGCTTGCGGGATGAAAAAACCCCAGATAAACTGGTGGGAAAACCCTGCTGTCCATGCCCAAGATCGGCTAACTTGGTTATGGCTGAGAAAGATCCTTAAGCTCCTCATGTCGTCGACGGGAATCAAACCTAGGAGACTCCTTCCCCAGGCATATGGTTGCAAAGCACACAGCCACTAGGCTAACGGGGTAGTGGCCATTCCCATAATGCATAACATTAGACATATCTGCAAGGATATGTGTTTTGCATTATGGGAGATACTGAGATAGGAGTGATGTTAGCTTGCTCCACCTTTGCAATGAGTTTCCCGGTGTTGTACCACCTTACCCCAGTCCTGAAGATACTTTCAGGCACGAACTTTGTTTGCTCGCACTTGGATAAAGGATTAAACTAAATTTATTATAGTTATTTGACAGCTAATCAATAATCACTCACTAATCTATTATCTAACCCTATATTAACCAATTTATTTATCAACATATTAAATGGCAATCTATCAAAAAGGCTTTTCAAAATCAAAATATAAAAATGTATATGAATCAACTTTATCCAGTGCATTTATCTATGCTGTAGTACATAGCATACTAAAACACGACCTTCATTTAACAAACCCAAGCTGATCATCATAAAAAGACTATTGTTATTAACCCAATTCTGTGTTAAAGCACTCAACACTACTCTAACCAATCCTTTAATCAACATGCACAACCTATAATTTGTAGCTTTGGTCTTAATATCACCTTTTGTGAAGTGGAACAATTTTATTCTCCTTCCATGTCTTTTGGACTTGCCCTATGACAAGAATCTTGTTAAATAGGTATGCCATGAGTGTTGTTAACTCTTGACTATTCTCTTAAGAAGTGATAACATGTCATCAAGTTTATTAATCTTCACATACTTCCTAATCACTCACCATACATTCTACAGTCAAGCTTGACTGTAGAATGTGTGGTGAGTGATTAGGAAGCATGTGGACAGCATGGATTTGCTAAAGAGAGCTCATGTTTTAGTAATCTACTTACTTATTACAATAAAGTGACTGCTTCCTTGGACAGAGGAGAAGGATACACAGTGATATACTTGGATTTTGCAAAGGCTTTTGATAAAGTACCTCATGATAAATTGATAGTCAAACTGGAGCTGATGGGGTTGGATATTAGATCGGCTGTCTGATAGGTATCAACAAGTTGTGTATGGGGGAGAGCAATGTCAAGGAAAAGGAAAGTCACTAGCGGAGTGCCTCGGGGATCTGTTCTAGGGCCATTACTGTTTAACTTGTATGTTAATGATATAGGTGAAGATTTGGATGGAGATATTCAGTTGTTTGCATATGATGCAAAGTTGGGACGAACCATGAAGAGTAGAGAAGAAGAAAAGGACCTTAAAAGAAGTGATTGGACACGGAAATGGGGATGTGAGTTCAATGTTGCAAAATGTAAGGTTTTAAAATTTGGAAAACAAAGATGGGATGCAAAATTTATGCTTGGTGAGGATACATTGTTGGAGGTGGAAGAAATAAGAGATCTGGGGGGGGGTGATAGTGGATAAGGATCTGAAATTTAGGGGACACATAGCCAAAATTGTGAAGACAACACAAAGGCTTCTGGGAATGATGCGGAGGGCACTGACGTGTAGAAGTAGGGAGAGTCTTGTTCCATTGTATAAAGCTTTGATTAGGCCACACATGGACTATTGTGCCCAGATTTGGTCACCTGGTTTTCAGAAGGATGAAGTGATGTTGGAAAGGGTCCAAAGGCGACTGACTAAGGTAGTTTCTGACCTCTGGAGATCGAGGAGATGCAATTTGCAGTCTGGTGGACAGGAGGAAGAGGGGAGATATGATAGAGACCTACAAGTTGGTAAGGGGTTGTTATAGGATCAATGCCGGAGAAGTTCTACAGAAAATAGTGGGAGAACCAGAGGTCATCCCTGGAAACTGTATAAAGAAGGTATGAGTAGTGGAGTGAGAGCAGGTTTTTTTTCATGCAGAGTTGTAAATGATTGGAATGCCTTGCCTGAGAGTATGGTGTCTGCAGGGAGTTTGAATGTGTTCAAAGCACGGTATGATGAGCTGTGTGTGTGTGTGTGTGTGATAAAAGGACCTCCCAGATGAGTCTTTGACTCCATGAGGTCTTGGGTAATAATAATAATAATAAACTCGATATATGTAAAGCAGTAGAAATCCATGATATATTTGTTGAAATCTTTAATATTCAATCCTGATGACTTACACCAATGCAGAAGATTCTTGACTAATTCTCTTAGTGTAAGTAAACAACAAAGTTTGCACCTCGCCTGAAGTATTTTCAGGACTGGGAAACTATGCTATATTGTTTAAAAGTAATTTTTTTTTATTTATATTAACAAATCATATTACATATACTCTATATTCCTTTCCTGAAACCAGCGTGTTCCTTACGCATCTCCATCTCAACTTTCACTTCAATCCTATTTACAATAATCTTTAATAAAATCTTGCTTGCATGAGAGATTAAACTAATAGTTCTATAGCTCTTGCAATCCTTCATATCTCCTTTCTTGTGTAGTGGTATGCATACCAACTTCTTCCAGTCTCTGGGCCATGATCTAGTCTCCCATATCACTGTAATCTAAAAAACAATCTTATCTCTCACCATCCCATGACCTTAACTCTGCTGAGATTTCATCTCTACATAATAGGAGCTTATTATTTTCCACTTTCCTTCATCATGAAGGAAAGTGATATCAGGTTTAATATCACTTGCCTTCATAATGTGATCCATAGAGATTATGAATAGCAGTGGAAACAATGTGCACCTTTGTTTCACACCTGATTTAACACCAAACACCTTCTTGTAATACCTTCAATTCTAACTGACTTACAATTCAAACATAGACTACGTATTGCTTGATATAATATACCATTTAAACCATAAAACTATAGCATTTTTGGACAGCTTTCTTTTCTCTTGGCACCTTGTCATATGCCTTTTCCAGATCATTTATATTTCCATTGTTTTAAAGTGAAAATCTGATCCTGAAATCCTCTATTTGGCTCACCCTCTTTCAGCTTGTTCTTCTCCCATCTTCGCTTTCCACAATTTTTCTTAATCTTTTTTCAAGTATACTTGCATAAATATTACCAGGAAACACTCAGTAGAGAAATTCCTATAATTATCATATTCAGTTTTATTTCCCTTTTTTTTATAGATGGGTACTACAAGAACTCTGGAATTCGATATGATCAGGCCTTTGGAATTATACAGTGTAGCCACTCTAAAACTTTTATATCTCAATATTTTAGCATTTCTGGTCGAATATCGTCGGCTGCCTTTCCACATTTCAGGTTTTTGATGGCTTTTTCTACTTCAAGTAATAATATGCATATCCGACTACATTCCTGTTAAGTATTTTCTACAATCATGCTGTCATAGCTTGTTTTGTTTAGCAATCATTCAAAGCAATTACTCCAAATATCTAGAAAATCTTTAAGTTTTAAGTTAATCTTTATTATCTCTGATAAGCGCCTCTGTAGCACAATTGGAAGAACGATGGTACATTGCGCTCTTCGATTGGAATAGGCCTAAGTTCGATTCTCATTCCAATGGAGGAATCTTTATTATTATTATTCAGGCCTCCGTGGAGTCAAAAGACTCATCGTGGGAAGTCCTTTCTAAGAAACATGAGTCTATCAAAACTCATCGAGGGAGGTCCCTCCTAGGAAACACAAAGTCTATCATACCACTCCTTAAATGCATTGACTGTTCTCGCTCTCACCACTCCATCAGGCAATGCATTCCATGGTTCAACCACCCTCCATGCAACGAAACCACTCCTCACCCTCTTTCTCACAGTTTCCTTTTGTAACTTTCAGGGATGGCCCCTTGTCATCCCCTTGTTATGTGGACTTTTTCAATCGAAGGTGAGTTAGGTGATCGTGATCATACGGAGGTAGCAGGGTTTTTTCTCCCGGAAAGTCGGGTTTTTCATCCTGCATACAGACAAATCGGCCCTTCAGAATACACACAATTTACATACAAAAAATACTAGTTGTGGTGGTGGTGGGCGGTAGATGACGTTGATGGAGATAATTGGTAGTGGAGGTTCAGTGTGGTGGTGGAGATGGTTGTATAGTGGGTATCCTCCCGCGATGAGTCTTCGGACTCCTTGAAGGTGTCACGAATAATAATAATATTAAAATTCCTTTTACTCTTTCCTTCATATTTTGCCACCTTCCTGATACTTATTTTCTATGCTCTTTCAAAAGTCTTCCCATGACTTTAGTTTAGGTAGTCTTTGCTTTCTTGCATTTATCCCTGTCTTTAAATTCCCATGATTCTTCAATTATTTGTTATAAAGTGAAAATCTTATCCTGACAGCCTCTATTTGGCTGGAATCTAGCTTGTTCTTCTTTAAGCTTCCCTTTCTCTTTTCTCAAAGCACTAGCTAATTTGCCAGGAACTTTTGATACTTTTTTTTTTTTGCATCTGTAGCTTACCGATTACTGAATCCACTATTTAGTTCTGATTTTTATACTTGCAGACAAGCTAACGACAGCTTTTTCTGAATGATTCAGTCAATGTTTATTTCAGGGTTTGCCACTGAATCTCCAAGGTTGGTTCTTGTTTGAAACTCTTATTTTTTTTTCTGAATAAAGTTTATGTATTTCAGTTTACAGTTTGCCTCTGAAAGCTGCTTACATTTGCCCGCATCACTCTACTTGATACTGAATACCAAGAAGATTATTCTTGCATTTAGTGTTAAATGCTATACTATTTTTTCTTTTACCTTATCATTATTGCCTGAATATAACATCTTATATCTATTGGTCAGAAAAATTTCACTTGTTTTTGTCTATATTTTGGTAATACTTATCATGTTGATCTTGTACTTATCCAATTCTTGTGCTAGTGCCATTTCTTTTCCATTAATGTTTTTTATGTTGGTGGTGGCAATCTTGAACCCTACTGATGCTGAGTTGGGATTTGTTTCAGGATTTGTTACAGTAGCTAGCTTTTACAGCAAAAAGAACCAGAGCAAACAGCCTTTACTGTTTGCTCTGGTTCCCTAACAAAAACAACTTAGAGGCCTTGTTTAACTAGTGGACACTCCAGTCAGCATGAAATTTTACCATGTTGTACCATTATTCTGGATTTTGGTTTATGCCAATAAGAATATAGTCTGTTTCACTAAATCCCAAATGCCAGTCCATCCTCCTTCATTCAATATCCAGGTAAATACCTACTAATGAGGTTGATCATGATAAGGTGAGGACTGGATGTTAGGGCAGAAGCCCTGGTCAGCATTCCTTAAAAGGTAATATGGTATCCTCTCATTTATCCAGCTTTGGCCCTCAAACACTCTTTCCATGAATCGCTTAGACTTTTAATTGGGCTTAAATACTTCTTAGCTCTATCCTGTATTATAACCTTGACTCTTTCCCAGAGCATTTCACTAGCTTCAAAAGAGGATCCAAAAGTTTCGATATTTCTTCTGTAAACCCCCCAACCCCAGAGATTACTCTGATATCCAGTCTAGTGGGATGGGCCTGACCTGCACCATTTCAGAGTCTCAGTCTTATTGTGGCTCTTACTAGTTGATGATCTGTCCTAGTGTCTGCCACTGTTGTAGTGTCAGGATGTAATTAATCTGGTGCCCTGATCTATCAATGTTAGATACAAAAGTATAGTTGTATCATGGGTTTTCTGGAAGTAGGAATTGATAACAACTTCTCTGTTAGTATGGGCAAATTCCAGCAGTCTTTCTTTCACTATGGATATTACATTATACCAGACCAAACCTGCCATACTCAGGCCTAACAGTTATACTCTTTTCCACTTTTGTATTGAAGGCCCCTAAGATCAAAGTACATTTTTACCTGGTAGGTAGTCAAAAACATTCTGTAGGTTTCATAAAACTGCTCACTCTCTTCATCAGGCCTACCTTCTGGGATGCACAGACAACCACAACTGACACTTTAGTAGGATTAGCCTTAAGTATAATAATAAGTATCCTGTCATTAATGGGATTATAACCAAAAAGATGATTCTGAATTTGAATCTGAATGGGCAGGTAATAACATTAAGTAAGGGTAACTGTGGGACCAAGGGGATGTTGAAGTATCAGAAACAAAGAAGAGGAGCTTTTAGCATTGGTCGGCTCAACTTGGCCAAAAATTATTGCCATCAGCAAGACCTAGTTGTCAGAGAATGATGTAGTTACAGGGATAGAATGTAATGGATATTGCATTTTCAGAGTAAGGCAGGTGGAAGGGTATTATTAATGATAGCTGAAAAACTTCAGCCAACAAAAATAGAAGTTAAGGAAGACTGTCGATCTGATGGACATCGGGACATGGATCAGCAGATCTATGCCATCCAATGAGTGCAAGCTGAGCAATTATCATGGGAGACTTCAACCAGTGGAGCACTCAGGATTTAATCCTGGGGGGGGGGGGGGGGCACTCAAGATATAATCTTGGGGAGGGCCGAGTTGAGTAGACGACTTGAGAATACACACTACACATTGCATATGACCTATGACTGAGCATCTACAGTGATGGCCAATACATGATACCCGTGGTCTCCTCTGGCCCAGCTCAGGCAAATGAAGTAGCGCTTGGTCCGCTTGAGCACTACTTTGTTCCCCTTGCATTCACAGCGGCCGTGATTCCCGAGAGCTATAGGATATTCCCACCTTATGTGACCGCTAATTCATTAGTAGTACAGAAATAGAAGACAACACAACATAAATAAAAAAAGAATTTTAATTTTAATTTTCTAGTGTTTTTTCCCTTTTTCTTTTGGAGGGAGGATTCCTTGTCCCCCCTGGGTGCACCACTGACTTCAACTATGATTATATCGATTCGAAGGAGGAAAGGGCATATGGCAAAATGGAAATGATATTATACAGTGGGATGGGAAGTAGTAAATTATTATTTGAGTGAGGTAGTATCAGAGTGTGTACCAAGGGTTAGGAGGATAAACTGAGCAGGGATTAAGTGGATGACTAACAATTTACTAAGGGTTAATTACCTGAACCAGTACGTGATGGAAGGGACCATGGTTTGAGAGTGTTGAATTGGTAATGGAATGAGAAGATCTATCTATAACTGCAGTAGCAACTCTACCTTCGACAGGAAGCATGACCATGCAGTCTTTGTCTTGGAAGGTTACTCAACATGTGTAAATTTCAGTCAAGAAAGGGTTTATGTGGAACTACAAAGCTGGTGAGTATGACAAACTTAGGAGGCAACTAGGAACAGTGCCAAGGCAAAAGAAACTACATGGGATGAATGTCATTAGTTCATGGGAAGCAGTGAATGATTATTTGAGTGAGGCAGTATCAGAGTGTGTATACCCAGGGTTAGGAGGATAAACTGAGCAGGGATTAAGTGGATGACTAACAATTTAATGTAGGAGCTGAAAAAAAAATTAAAATTAAAAAGCACTGTGGAAGGAATATAAACAACAAGGTGATCAGCATACCCATGAGCAGTAAAGCACAAGGAAGAAGGGCATGGTAAGGAAGACTAAATCAGATTTCGAGAGAAAATTAGCTAATGTTAGCAAAATAAAATCCAAAAGAGTTTTTCGCTATGTAGCAAGTAAGAGAAAGAATGATTATGGAAAGATAACTTTATTCAGTGCTGATGGTAGAAAAGTTATAGAAACAGAAGAAATAGTTCATTACTATAACTTTGCAAGGGTATATCACCCAGGGACTTTGCAATTACTCAGGTGACAGAGACTGATGTGAGCATTGTGGTAGATGAACTGAAGGTATTTAGTATATTGAAAATTATCAATGTGAATACAGCAGTGGGTCAGGACGATATGTCTGCTTGTGTGCTACAAGGATGTGCAAGTGAACTGGCAGTGCCTCTAACGTAGTTGTGTAATCTAAGTCTTGACAAGGTTCCAAGGAAGTGGAAAGAGGGTAAGATAACCCATTACATAAAGGTGGCTCCAAGACAGAAGTAGCAAGTTACAGACCAATTAGTATCTCTAGAGTGGCGATTAAAGTACTGGAAAAGTTGGTTAAAAGTAAATTCAGGAATGGGTGGATAGGAATATGATACACTATAGGGGTAGCATGGCTTTGTAAAAGGGGTAGGTCCTGCCTCAGTAATTTATTCACACTTTATAATAAGGTGACAGCAGAACTGGATAAAGGAAATGGCAACACCATGATTACTGCTGGACTTTGCAAAGGCATTTGACTAAATACCACATGGAAAACTATTACGTAAAGTTAGAGCGAATGGGAATGGATATGAGGCTTGTGGCAAAAGTTGGTTAAAAGTAAAATTCAAGAATGGCTGTATAGGAATATGATACTCTATAGGGGCAGTATGGCTCTTTGTAAAAGGTAGGTCTTGCCTCAGTAATTTATTCATATTTTATAATAAGGTGACCGAAGGTATTTCCACCTTGACCTAGTGAGGGGGCCTGCGTGCTCTGACAACCCAGAGAGCTAAACCTCACTATTGCTCAAATCTATACAAAGGTTGATTCAGTCTCATTCAAAAGAAAACACCTGAGACTTCCATAAGGAACCTTGCATTTTAAAAGAAGAGGTTGAAAAAAAACTCTAAAAAATTCAGAAAAGGGAAAACTCTGGGCCACGACCAAATACCAAGTGAACTTCTCACATGTCTAGGACCCTCAGAAAGTGAAATCATCAGAAAAATTTGTAATAAAATCTGGGAGACAGGAGATTGGCTTGATGATTGGGTAAAATCCATTTTTATCACAATACACAAAAAAGGAAAAGTCAATGAATGCAATAATTATAGAATTATAGCATTAATCTCACATGCAAGCAAAAATTCTTCTCTATATTATTAAAGAAAGACTTACAATATGTCGAGTAACAGCTTCCTGCAGAACAGGCAAGTATTAGTTAAGGATGTGGAACCAGAGATCAAATTTCCAATCCAAGGCACCTGGTTGAAAAGGCTCAAGAATTTAATATTCCCTTGTATATGTGCTTCATTGATTACACTAAAGCATTTGATGTCAGGTGGGAGGACCTGTGAAAATATTAAGTAAAATGGGCATACCAGAACACTTAACACCTTTTAAAACAATATTATGAGAGGAATCAGGCTGCAGTAAAGACGGATGGAAAAACAATTCAGTGGTTCAATGTTGAGAAAGGTGTGAAACAAGGATGCATACTCACCTCTGATCGATACAATCTTTATAGAGAATACATTATGAGAAAGGCACTTAATGGACATAATAGTGGTTTCTCAGTTGGTGGCATAAAAGATAAATAATCTTAGGTATGCTGACGATACTATTTTTATTGCCAGCAGCAAAGGAGAACTAGAGTCCCTCATTAAAGGAGTTGAATGTGAAAGCTTGAAATATGGTTTAAGAATTAACTGTGATAAAATAAAATACATGATCATATATAAAATGAAAATTTCGCCTACAACATTGACTTTGAGAAGGTGGATGAATTCATTTACCTTGGAGCTCTAATAAGCACTAAGAGTAGATATCAACCAGAAATTAAAAGAAGAATTACCATGGCGAGGTCAGCAATGGTGCAATTACAGAAAATGTGGAAAGACAGAAGCATTTCTATCACCACTAAATTAAGACTGTTCAACAGCTTGGTGTTTTTGATTGATTTTCATTTATGGTGCTGAAGCTCACACACACTCAACAAGAAAGATATGGACAGGATAAACAGCTTCAAGATGTGGTGCTGGAGAAGGATGTTGAGAGTCTTCTGGATGGGCAAAAGTATAATAAGTCAACTAAAAATCAAGAGCTGGCTATGTGATATCGTAAATGAAAGAATTCTCAAATAATTTGGTCATATTTCAAGATATGAAAATGAAAACTAGAAAAACTTATCATTCAGAACAAATTAGAAGGACAGAGAAAAAGAGGATGCCCAAGACCAAGATGGTTGGGACCACATTAAAGAGATCACCAGAGTTACTTTGGTGACTACTACAACAAAAGACAGAAATAAATGGAGAGACATTGTGGCTGGGGTCATGAGTCCTCAGACATGACCCCAGCTAGAAGAAGATAATAAGGTAACAGCAGAACTGGATAAAGGAAATGGCTACACCATGATACTGCTGGACTTTGCAAAGGCATCTGACAGAATACCACATGGAAAACTATTACATAAGTTGGAGCAAATGGGAATGGAAATGAGGCTTGTGGCATGGATAAACATCAGAGGGTGGTGTATAGCATAGTGGAATCAAGGCAAATGAGAGCAACTAGTGGAGTGCCTCAGGGCTCCATACTAGGACCATTACTCTTTAATTTTTGCATTAATGATATAGAAGAAGATTTGAAGGCAGATATTCGGTTGTTTGCCAATAATGCAAAACCAGGAAGGACAACAGTTGATAAAGGTGATGTAAATATCTTCCAGAATGATTTAAATAAATTGGCAGTGTGGGCAAAGGGCAATGGTTATCAATTCGATTTTACAGTTTTGTAAAATGTAAGGTAATGCACTCTTTTGGATGAAATAATTACACACTTTGTATCATACTGATGGTACTAGTTTACAGGAAATTGATGAGGCTAGAGATCTGGGGGTGATGGTAGATGGGTATTTGAAATTTCAGAGGGCATATTGCAAGAGTTGACAAAAGTTGGCCACACATTGACTGCTGTGCACATATTTGGTCACCTGTGTTTCTTGGGGATCAGGAGGTGGTAGAGAGGATTCAAAGATGAGTTACCAAGCTGGTGACAGGTCTGTGGAAAGTTCCCTGTGAAGACAGATTGAGGGTGTGTGGGTTGCAGAGTTTAGCTGACAGGTGGAGGAGGGGGATATGATAAAAACTTATAAGTTATTAAAGGACTTCTATAAGATTGACACAGAATAAATTTTTCGATACATGGGGAGTAAGGGGGAAAAGAACCGATCAAACTCAGAAGTTGTGTAAGAGTGTGCAGACTAGGTTCTTTTCTTGGAGAGTGGTGAATGAAGGGAATGGGTTGCCAGAGGTGGTTTTGACTGTCCCAATAGTAAATAGGTTTAAGGAGATGAATGACAGGTATTGTGTTAATGGATGGAGCGGGTCTCCGGTGATAAGTCTTTAGACACAATAGAATGCATATAAAGAATAATAATAAAAAGCCCATGCCCAGTCTTTCCTCAGTACACAGCTACCCCATGATGTTTTAAAATCCTGAATAAACAACTAGCTCACCATTGTGGAAATGATCTTCTCCATTCCATCTGGTCTCTGTATTTTCAAGATATGAATTCTATACCTCTCCATCTCTTTACAGACAATATTAAGAGTACCCATCTGTAGCCCATATACATTCCATGCACCTAAGTAAAATTCACCTCCAGGGTTAATCCCATGTCTTCTGCATTCTTCATTCACAGTAACACCAACTTGTTAAATCGCTTAAGGAATTGAACAATGTTGATACGAATATAAATTAAATTACACTTTAATAAAAAGGAACTTACAAAAAAAGGCACGTGCATGTAGGCACTACAACACAGCAACTGAGAATGAAGAGATGACGCTATTGTTCTCCTAAAAGTCCTGATGGTGCCCTCTAGCGGGCTAAGTAGGTGTTCTTAGCCATTGGGCTGAAGGTCTGCTGATGTAAGCCTCCCAAATTTGGGGCAGTCGCATACATCTAAATTTGTTGAGGTTTGGAGAGTTTCTTAGGGCTGAGGCTGATTCCATAAATAGTCTTTCGAATTTGTATTTGCTACGGTGTATTACTGTAGCTTTCTTCTGCCGTATGCTGTGGCGTGTATCCAGAGCATGGTCTGCAAGACCAGAATGGCTGTACTTGTGAAGCACTCAACGCGCTTTCACGTGGCCACAACTTTGCCATTGCTCTCAGAAAAATACCTAGTGAGGATATTATGATCGAGATCGAACACGGAATCCACCACCTTCCACATCAAATCACCAACAGTGTAAGACTGGATGTAGCTTGTGTCCTCTCCAAAGCAAGACCACCAAAAACCAACATATCCAACAAGGAATATAAGGATCTGCAGGAAATTAGGATTAATAAACAATTAGTTATCACCAAAGCGGATAAGGGAAATGCAACTGTAGTACTTAACCAAAAGGACTACACAGGTAAGCTTAATGCTCTTCTATTAGATCGGGCTACTTACCTCCCTATTGAATACAATCCCACCAACTCACAAATTAGAAAACTTCACAGGCTCCTTAAGAAAGTCACTTCTTGGCCTGTAGAAGTTACCAACAGATTAAAGTCGTTTAACTCTATCCCCCCCCCCCACACACACCCAGTATTTACGGACTCCCAAAAATACATAAAGAAAATGTGCTATTACGTCCCATAGTGGATGGCATTGATTCCCCCCACATACAAATTAGCTAAACATTTAGCCAAAGAGCTCACACACTATACTGGCAACACACCATCACACATAAAAAACTCAGCCCACTTCAAAGCTAGCATAGAAAACTTTACACTCCAACATAATGACATAATGGTCGGCTTTGATGTCTCCTCCTTATTCACAAATGTCCCACTCAAGGAAACTTTAGAGCTAATCCAAGCTAAATTTTCTCCCGATATCTCAGCTCTAATTCAGTTCATAATGAACTCAGGCTATTTCGTTTGGCAGGGAAAATTCTACAAACAAATAGAGGGGACAGCCATCGGTTCACCTCTCTCCCCACCCTTGGCCAATTTCTTTATGGAGACCTTTGAAGAAAAAGCCTTAGCCTCTGCCCCACAAAAACCAACCATATGGCTTCACTACGTTGATGATGTGTTCGCTATTTGGCCAACTCATCTCCTTCTTAACACACTTAAACAACCAACACTCCAGAATCAAGTTCACCCTGGAAAAAGAGGAAAACAACAGCCTCCCTTTCCTAGACACACTAGTCACCCACCAGCCTGATGGAACCTTGGTTTTCTCAGTTTATAGAAAACCACCCATACAGGCAGATACATTCACCAACAATCCCCCCCCCCCTTCACAACAATATGGAGTGGTGAAAACACTATACAACAGGGCTAAACTAATCTATTCTAACGACATGGCCTTAACCACTGAACTAAATCGCATCCTCAACACTTTCTCAGCCAATGGCTACCCCCCCCCCTAAAAAAAAATCCAAAAAATATTAAAACCTACAAACCACAGCCCCCCACCCCCCCACACACAACAAGGATTACTCTAAATCCATCACCATTCCCTACATCCGAGGCACCTCGGAAAAAAATTACCAAAATCTTAAAAAAACATGACCTGACCTCCTGTTACAGGCCATACAGAAAATTGGCATCCCTTATCCGCTCCACTAAAGACCAACCACTTCCTCTAGACCAGGTCCCTTGCAGCTGTAAACTGTCTTACTTTGGCCAAACAGGCAGGACAGCAAATATTAGAATTTCTGAACATAAGGACTACATCCGTTTTCACAAGTACAGCCATTCTGGTCTTGCAGACCATGCTCTGGATACACGCCACAGAATATGGCGGAAGAAAGCTACAGTAATACACCATAGCAAATACAAATTCGAAAGACTATTTATGGAATCAGCCTCAGCCCTAAGAAACTCTCCAAACCTCAACAAATTTGGATGTATGTGACTGCCCCAAATTTGGGAGGCTTACATCAGCAGACCTTCAGCCCAACGGCCAAGAACACCTACTTAGCCCGCTAGAGGGCACCATCCTTTTAGGAGAACAATAGCTTCATCTCATTCTCAGTTACTGTGTTGTAGTGCCTACGTGCATGTGCCTTTTTTTGTAAGTTCCTTTTGAAGATGGCAACGTGACGTTGCCGAAATATCGGAAATATTTATTAAAGTGTAATTTAATTTATATTCATATCTACATTGTTCAATTCCTTAAGTGATTTAATAATGCATAACCAACGTATAAGCCTGTCTACAAGAATTAACACCAACTTGTGTTAGAGACTGTAATATAATTAACGTTTATATTTGCAATTGATGTAATATAGTTGACGTCTTAGGTGTTTCTTAGGAAGGACCTCCCACGTGGAGTCAGCAGTCTGCATCCCTACCACTTTTTCTTGCAGCAACTTCATTCCACAACCATATTAAGATTTTGGAATGAAGTTGCTGCAAGAAAAAGTGGTAGGGATGCAGAAGATTTTCCACAGATTTGGAGCATTTTTGGTCTCAATTCATCCCATGCTGACCAGGAAGGTTTGGACTTCAGCCTACTAAGTGAGGCAAATACTAGGGGGAGAGAGAGAATGCAGATTACCAGTACCTGAGATGAAAAGAAATTGTAAAATAGGAAAGATTTACCCTTAGCTCTCAAATACTCTAAATAGCATTAATAGAAGGATCAAGAAGAAAAGAAGAAAGAAAAAAAAAGGTAGGGACCAATCTACAGATAATGCAACAAATGTATATTACATGAAGTAACACAAGATCTAGTATCAAGTACCTTGAGTTTGCCACTCCCATTACTCACTAAAGTGAGTTTATCAGCAGTGTAATGAAGTTTTTTTTTTTTTCCTCACTTGATGTTTATTTCATATACTAGGCATAAAAACACCTACAGGTATTTTAATTCTAAAAACTTTGGAAGGTATGTAAATCTTGCCAATTGTTGTTTTTGCTAAATGGAAAAAAAACACCAGTGACATTAACCATGAGATGCAGACAGGCTTAACAGTCTCACTAGTCATCTGTTGATAACAAAATTACAAATACTGTTGCTACTTCATTCTCTTTACAATAGAATATTGTCAGGACAATATTCTATTTACAATAGTAAGAATAATTTTATTAACATAACAATATTATTCATCTTTTATTGCAATTTTTAATTAAGTAAACCAATGATAAAGATTTTCCATTAACAAAATTATGTAAAGATAATTAAATATCTTTACATAATTTTGTTTACATTTTGATCAAAGTTAGAGAATAGATACACTATCCACTCAGCCAACCAGGCCAGCTACTCAATGCATTTATCCCCTTTCTGCATAACTCCTCATCCCATGCGATAGCCTCGGGCCATCTTCTAAGCTTTCCATGATCACTAGCTTTGTAGTGAAACATACATCCCTTCCTCCCAGAAGTTTTCACATGACTAGCTACCACTTAGGTGATTATCTTATGATCACTTTCACCAAATGGAAGATGATATGACATCCGATTCTCCATCACATCTTCTGATGATATGATCAGATCTAAGACTCTTGATCTTCGTATGCCACCTTTACATGCTTGCTAAGGCAACAGCTTTAGCAAGCATGTAACGGTGGCACACAAATTAATTTTCCTTATTCCCAGATGTGATCTTATCATTCCAATCTATATTACCCTAATTAAAATCACCCATAATCTTGGGGGAGACCACACTCCTACCAGGCACGTCCCCCGGGTGGTGGATGGTGGGAACCCAAATGGGTTGCTCTGAATAAAGAATAAAGAGCCATGGACCAAAGGATGTAGCAGAGGCATGGCAAGCTGACTACATTATTATGCCAGTAACTTTCATGAGCAGGAGAAAGTCTACAAACCGAGATAGTGCTACTGCGTGCAGGACAACCGACGCGCCTACTCAAAGACCACATAGAGTAGGTGAGAAATCAACAATGTGGTCAGCCAAGGATGTGAAACATGTAGCCACCCTCAACATAAGATCACTATACCGACCTGGAAAATTGCAATTAGTCCAGGAAAATTTAAAAAGACTGAAATGGAGTATTTTAGGTTTATCAGAGACACATTGGTGTGGAGATGGATTCATGGATTTACCAGAAGGGAGACTGTACTTCTCAGGAAGAAAAGATAACATACACAGAGGAGCTGCATTATTAATTGAAAAGAAACTTACACACTCAGTAATTGAAATAAACCCAGTGTCTCCTAGAATAATAACAGCCAAACATCAAGCAAAAGAAAAAGGTCAAATAATTAAAATAATCCAAATATATGCACCAGACAGTAACCATTCAGAGGAAGAAATAGAAAATTTCTATGAAGAACTACAACAGGAAATAGATAATCCCAAAAATAGAGAACTCATGAGAGTGATGGGAGATTTTAATGCTAAAATAGGACGGTTCGCAGCAGACAAAAAAGATGTGATGGGGAAATTTGGATATGGAGAGCTTAACGACAGAGGAGAACAATTACTCCACTTCTGTAATAACGATCTAATGATTACAAACACATTGTTCTATCAACGCCCTAATAATAAATATACATGGACATCCCCAGATGATAATATAAAGAACTGCATAGACTATATGGAAAATATCAGTAAATAATGTACGAACATTAAGAAGGTTTGATTTTGACACTGACCATGAAATATTAACTGCCAAAGTGAAGATAAAATTCAACAGGAAAAATAATATCAGAAAAGAAGAAAACATCAACCTATCAAAACTAAAAGATAGCTCAAGCAGAAGTCGATTTTTAGAACAGATGTGCTTGAAATTAAAACCCTCCATCTTCCAGAACAGCAGAAAATACTGGGAAGAAGGAAAAGAAACAGTGTTATCAATTGCAAAAGACACTCTAGGTTCCAAACCCAAAATAAACAAACAGTGAATAACCCAAGAAATCATAGCTACCATAGAAGAGAAAAGAGAGTAATGTTGAAAGAGAGAAAAGAGAGTTGGGTTGACAAGTATCTTGTCAGGATACTTGTCAACCCAACAAAACAATGAAGAGAATAGAGCAAAATACAGAGCACTAAAAAATAAAGTTGATAACCTATGTTGATAAAAAGCTAAAGAAAAATGGTTAGAAGAAAAAGAAGAAAAACACCTATAAAATATTCATAAGAATTATACAAAATAGATTAAAAAACACCTACGAAGAAACGATAGGCATAGAACAAGCTGGTTTCCGAGGAAACTATTCAACAATAGACCAAATTTTCAGATTTCACCAACTAGCAGAGCTCAGCTGGGAAGACCATAAAGAACTATATTGTTGTTTTGTGGACTTTAAACAAGCTTTCGATAACATCAACAGAGAAATCCTTCTTAAAATTCTACTAGAAAAAGCAATAGACAAATATATAATACAGTTTCTGATAAAATATTACTCTAAGACAAATGCAATAATTAAAAAGGACACACTCACAACAGAACCCATAGAGATCCAAAAAGGAGTAATGCAAGGATGCCCATTATTCCCATGCCTATTCAACATATATCTAGAAGAAGTTGTAAAGAAGGCAATAGACAATGAGCCTGGAATCAATGTCAATGGTTTAAACATAAATAATATCAAATATGCAGATGATCTCTGCATATTTGATATTATCCAAGCAGCCACCCTAAACGGAGAACAAATAGAACAAGTAGACAACTTCATATACCTTGGATCAAAACTAACAGAAACAATAGATGAACTAAAAACACAGAATAGCGATAGGATGGACCATCATGGGAAAATTACAGAAAATCTGGAAAACAAATACGATATCTAAGCAAGCCATAATCAAATTATATGAAGCAATAATTATACCAACAGTATCTAAGCGTGGACAGTTAAAAAAAGAGAGGAGAAAAAACTGCTGGCATTTGAAATGAAATGCTTAAGAAAAATAAATAGAACAAGTTGGATAGAAAAGAAAACAAGCATCACAGTCTGACAAGAACTATTGTATAAAAAGACAATAATAGAAAAAATTAGAAAACAACAACTGAGATGGTTTGGACACACTGTACGTATGGACGCAGACAGACTTCCTAACGTCCTAATCAATACTTTTCCAACTGAAAAATGAAGACCCGGAAGACCAAGAATTACCTGGCTGAAATTAATAAAGAACATCTCAGGATGCAGAACATATAAGGAACTTTTTCGAACAGCAAGGAATAGAGAAGACTGGAAGATCCTGCTCAAGAGGAGACTCAACCCGTCTTAGATGGAAGAGAAGAAGAAGATAATCATCACTCTTTCCCTGTTGATTAGAGCAGTGTTTCTCAAACTTCAGATATCTGCATACCCCTTCTTAAATTTTCATCATTACCAAGTACCCCCTTATCAAAATAATAATAAATAAATAAATAAAGTATATTTCATTGTAAATGTCTATTTTATTTGAATTTATGTGTTCATGTAAACAAAAAATATGATTTATTTTTAATAGAACAAAATTTGGAATAGGTTCCTCTTCATTTCCTGTCCATGAAAATTCACATTTCAAGTAATTCATATCATACAAAGATTTTTCATCTTCTTTCCAGTTGGTTCTCTAGAGCAGCGCTTCCCAAACTGTGGGCCGCGGCCCCCCTTGGGGGCTGTAAGTCATGTTGAGGGGGGGGCCATGAAATAATGAAAACAAATTTTAAATGTTTTAAGACTAAGTAGATTTTTTTTTAATCTTAAAAGAAACGTATTTAATTTTTATTATTTCTTTTTTGTTCTTTTTTTATATTTTAATGGAAAAAATTACATATTACATAGTGTTGGTTCACAAATTTTGCTTCCTGTGTATTTCGCGCTTAATGAATATTAGTAAATATATGCTAACAAAAAAAAAAGCTAACAAATGCAAAATCTTGAATAGAAATTGTATTGAATATAATTACAATAAATATTATAATAATATATGTCTACATTACGATTTTTTTTTCGATGGGGGCCATGAAATATTTTAATTTTTCCAAAGGGGGCCTTGGCATCCATAAGTTTGGGAAGCACTGCTCTAGAAATGTCAGATGACACACCCTTATCAATTTCATTTGATCCAGAGACAATATCAATGTTTTCTTGTTGATTACAGCTACTTGTATTTGTTATATTGCTCTCTTTTGTGCGTTTTAAAAATCCAGTCATTAACCGATCCATACTTAAGAATTTGAAAGCTAAAAAATCGTGGTGCAAGATATATGTGGGGATTTTTGGAAACTAAAGTTTTTAGAAAAAAACTGAAAAAAAAACTTACCAAGAAGCCCCTTAATCGATAATGGTTTTCTTATGTGCATCATCAAAGTCATCTACCCAAATAGCTTCATCTTCTTTCCCATTATTTCAAGCAAAAATTACCAGTAATTTACAAGACTTGAGATACCTAATGAACAATTCTTCACAAATGACTAATGAGAAGTAAAAGCACAGCGCGAAACAGAGAGCAATGGTAGGCCAGTAGAGATAGAGCAGCTATAAAGAAGTGCATATGATTGGTGGGTATTAACAAAAGATTGCATGAACCAAAGGACAAAGGTAAGCCAACAGTTGAGTTGAAATGCTAATTCTCTTCAACCGAATTCCATAATATCTGAAACACATTTGCTATATATTTCTTAATTTTAACACGTTCATGATGGGGGGGGGGGGGTGTCAAGCAAAACCATATGTTGTACTGGCAACATATGGTCTTGAGTCTATACAGCAGTATCTGTTGGAGGGGTGATGTGATTCATAGTTAGTGCCATTTTTATCCCAGTTGTCTCTAATTGCACTATTTGTTGAGAAATATATTACATAGACTGCAAATGTCTCTGTATCTTATTCAGTGATACAATAAAACAACTTGTTTTTCTTGCGTCTTCAGTATAGTGATGCTGTTGGAGAGGGCATGTTGTTTACCACAGGGAGCAAGTTACTATCACCAGGATGGGAACATCATGGCAATAGTAACTTGCAATTTGAGTAAGAGAATTCATACATAATATGCAATTTATTGAGAAATATATATATTTAAAATAATTCTTTTTTTTCTTAATAATGGTTCCATGCATTAATGTTGCATAGCCGAAATTGCCACGTACCCCCTAAAGACCTTTCGCGTACCACACTTTGAGAAACACTGCATTAGAGAATATAGAGGATGGTGCCAAATGTATAGGCACATCCTCTATATTCTGTGAAGTATGGCAACATCAAGTTAACTCTTCCCATCAACTTCCATTTTACACCATACTTGATTCAAAACCACTGCCACTATTCCTCCCCCCCACCTCATAACGACATAATTTTCCCTATTATCACAACAGGCCCCCACCCACCCCTTCTGCTATTCCTATCTTCACATAAGAATAAGACATTGTACTCCCTATTGCTATTCCCATCAGGATATCATCCTCACCAACCATGCTCCACTTATCTGAGCACAATAATCCAGATGTGGTCTGATCAGGAGCTTTATACAATGGAACCATCACTCTTCTATCTGTGCTGGTCAATGTTCTTTTCAGTAAAGCAACAATCCTTTGTGCATTACTTTTGTGATATGTCACCTAAACTTCAAATTTCTATTGATTGTTACTCCAAGATCCTTTGCCTTCTTCACTTCCTGTATAATAGTTACACCAATAATTGAGAGTACAACCATCTCAATTATTGCTAATAACTCTTCCTAGCTTCACATCACCTGCAAACAATAAAATATCCCCTTACAATCAAATGATATAATGGTTCCAGTCCAATGGAAGAACCTTGCTTGTGACTTGTTTTCTTGAACTGCTCTCTCATATACAACTTTCTGGTATCTATCAGAAAGCTAATTTCAAAATCCAATTCACCAACCTCATATCTAAACCCATGAGCTGATATTAGCTTATAATGTGTGTCCTGTTAAATGGCATCAATAATAATAAATAAAAAAAATTGCAGTATATGCCTTTTCCTCAACAGCTCTTGTTATTTTGTCAGATCCTTCTAGTAGAAAGGCTTATACATTGGTCATACTGCATATTAATTATAATAATTGTAATAAATATTTTGATATTTTGGCAATGTTTCATTGCCATCATCAGGGATCACAGACCAATGATATGTACATACAGGCACTAACACTGGGTAAATGAGGCTGAATATGTGCCTGCATGCACATATCATTGTTCTGTGATCCCTAATAATGGCAATATAACATTGCTGAAATATCAGGTGTATTAAGTAAAGTTAGAATTAATATTTAGCATGTGTTGTAATTTCCTCACAAATAATAGTTATTTATATCAGATCACTAAAACAAGATTTCCCCTTAACAAATCCATGATGACCCAGTTATATTATCATCTTAGATAACATTATCCTCATCTGCACAATGATGCATACATTCTCTCACTAATTCCTCCAAAATCTTAACAACTACAGAAGAAATACAAACTGGTCTATAGTCTGATACCTCTGTTCTACCACCACCCTTATCCAATGCCACTATCTTATTCTCCTTCCACTTGTTGGGCACTTTTCCCATAGCCAGACTTTCACTGAAAATCCAAATCCAGGTCAATGAAACTGTCATTCCTTAGCACAATCTCTTAAAACATACGGTAAAATAATATCCAGTTCCACCTTATTAACATCTAGAGTAGTATTTAGTATTTCTAACATATTCTCTTCATACATTTCTAAATCTTGAACTCACCCCATCCCTTCTAGTAATAAAACCTACTTTTGAGGATGAAATAAAGTAATCATTAAACAACTCCAGTATATTGTTAGCATCAATCACTCGATCCCCATTTTCATCTAACAATGCTATTCTTCCTTCTATCGGCTATATAACAAAAGAATTCATTGCAAGGTTTAATCGAATGAATACAACATATATAAATAATTAAACACTAGTTTAATTGATTCTACATTTTTATCTTGATGATTAAACTAGTGTTTAATTATTTATATGTGCTGTATTAATTCCATTAAACCTTACAATGAGTTCAAAGTAGCACATAAGTCTAAAGCAGTGGTTCCCAAACTTTTTCGGGCCACCACCCCCTCGAATCCATAAACTCATCGTCAGTGCCCCCATGTCTTACCTGAACCCACCCTACATTCAGAAAAGCGATTCACACAACCCACAAGGAACGGCAATAACATTTTAAAAACAAATATTAATTTATAATTTAAATTTATTTTAAATCCAAAAAAAAAAACACATTTAACTTTAATAGCAACTTTACATTAAAATCTAATAAAACATTGTATTATAAGGCTATTCAATAGCAGCTATTGACTTGAATGTTTTGAAAATCCTTAATGTGATGGATGGGCTTCATGGAGACATAGTTTTCCTATGTCTGGTTTAATATAACTTAGCAGTAGCCTTAAATCTCCATGTTGAGTTATCTGGAGTCTTATTCAAATTAAGTGGATATTGAATCCAACATTATTTCAAAGCCGAATAGAGAAACTACAAGAGTTTCAGTGAAACTACAAGTTTCATACCGAATATAGAAACTATAAAAGTTTTGGCGGATCCGAGCGTAAGCAAACCTTTCATGACAGGAGCAACTCGCAATAAAAATGGAGTAATACTGATCACTATCCTTAGTATTTCCCATAATGTAAAAGACAGCTCCTAGTGGACATGCATAACATCATACATGTCCACTAGGAGATGTGTTTTATATTATGGAAAATACTAAGGATAGTGATCAGAGCTTACTCCACCTTTACTACGAGTTGCTCCTGTCATGAAAGGTTTGCTTACCCTTGGATCCGCCAAAACTTTTATAGCTTCTATATTCAGTATGAAACTCTTGTAGTTTCTCTATTTGGCTTTGAAATCTCTTTGCAGAAAGAGCAGAGATCTCTTTCTACAACCAAAACTCTTCATAAGATTTCTTAAATTTTGGCATCAGCTCAAAGTCATTTTGCAGCTGAATTAGTTCTTCCTCCATGGCTCCCACTACCTCAGTATCGGAAAATGGATTTATTATCTAATCCGGAACTTCCAACGAAAGTAAATCCTTGATCTACTTGCCTTGTAAAGATGTACCTTCTTCAAATGTTCAATTATTCTGGAAGGCTTCATGGCCTCATTTGAGAAGACCCTTTCACAAACTGGCACATTGGCAGCTGCTGGTTTGTTGGTGCTGGTATGCATCCATATTTTAGGTATTCAAAGCTATACTGCCTACATTTCTTCTTTAACGTATCTGCATCTGCCATTTCTATTCTGGAACATGCAGAAATAAGTGTACATACATATTTGAAAGCAGTTTATATAAATAATAATCTTTATCTTTATATCCTCACAATATAACAGAACCTATAATTTGCCAAGCTGTGACACAACACTTACATAGCTAAATGCTTCACATTTTTGTTCAGTAAATAAGAATATGGGAAAATACATTATAACACACTCAATACTATTAAAGTAAAAAAGGACCACTTCAGCAATTACCAACAAAAAACTTGAAAAATGTCTTGGAAACAACAACAATAATAATCAAACAGCCGCAATTAATTATTGCACAATTCAGCACCCCCCCCCCCTGCTTGCCTCTTAGCGCCCCCTTTAGTAATCCCACTGCTCACCAGGGGGTGGTACTGCCCACTTTGGGAACCAATGGTCTAAAGGGTCAACATAAAAATTCCTAGGGCCTTATGGCCATTGTATCATCATACACTAAAATAAAAAATAAGAATTCCTTAGAATTTTCCTTGGATTGCAGGGCTAATCTCTTCTTAAATCCAGTTTTGTCTTCCTCAATATGCTAGACACTTTCCTGTTGAGTCTTATATTCTTCATGTAACTGCTTTCCACCCTTCCCTTTATACTTTTTCCATAATTTCTTTTTCGTCTGCAGTTCCTGTTTGATTTCATCCACTTTACAACAAATTGTGTTATCATTTTCACCTGAGGTATACAACTTGCCATTGCTGCTAATAAATATTTCTTCACTAGTTCCCTTGCACTGATGATATATGTATATCTCCTTTCCAATTCTTCCATCCCCGGAATTGCCCCAAGCTGATTTCTAATATTATTCTAATCACCTGCCTCACAATTCCACATAAATTCCTTTCTTCTTGATACTTCTGCATGACCATTCATCATCCAAATCAAGACTATGTAGTCACTCTCTCCAACTAACAGCAAGGATGACATCTCATCTTCAAGTTAAATCTCATCTTCTGAATCATACATATTTGAAAGCAGTTTTTATAAATAATAATCTTTATCTTTATATCCTCACAATATAACAGAACCTCACAATATATCCCCAAACTCTTGAACTTCATGTTCCCTCTACTACCCTTAAGTGTCTCTCAAGAGAATTTTCAAAAATTCCATTCCCTTACTACTATACGCTATTTCCTCTTCCCAATTTATATTGCTGTAGTTAAAGTCTCCCAATATGATCACTTGTCAAACTTAACTGCCTGAACATCTCTTGCTCTTCAATCATTTGTGTTTTCCCTGGCATACTGTAACATCCTAAATATCCTGTCCTATCTACCTCCACCTTCAAGCCATATGCTCTCAAATCCATTTGTACCATTTCCCCTCTAAATTCACTACTCTGAGGACAACATAACTCATCACTTATCATAACTAATACTCCACCATTCTGTTTACTCTTACTATCCTGTTGTCAGAACATCTACTTTTGTAACCACATTTCACTGATTCCAACAATCTTTGGACATACTGAGGCTATTAATGCTAGCAAATCATTCTCTTTATTTCTGATGCTCCTGGTGTTTGTATAGAGAATTAGTGCATTATCATTCCTATACCTACTGTCATCCTCCCAGATTCCATTCCCCCATCTCCCAAGTGACTATCCCTACCAGCATCCTCCCTGGAAACTTTAGTTTTCCCTATCCTAACGCTATCACTTGACCTGAGAATAACAATCTGTCTTTCTCTCTCTCTCTAGATGCTTGCATCCTTAATGTTCAAATGCAGCCCAGTTCTTGCAGAGAGTTCTGTTCTATCATGAAATGCACTCAAGCATCTACATAATCCAAGCCTCTCTCTCTCTCTCTCTCTCTTGGCATATTCTTGCTATCACATCATTCATTATTGCTGCTTTTATCCTCAATTCTGCATTATCATATCTAGATAATATGCCCACTATTTTCCCTTTCACATATTCTCTAACATTAACCTGAGATCTCTTGTCACCCGTTTCATGCTACCTCTCAGGTCATTCATACCCACGATCATTATCATCTCATCTACATTTTCACCTCACTTAATTGTTCGTTCCAGGCAAGCATTCTTCTAGCATTCTACTTTGCACTCTATAAATCACTGAATCTCCATACTTCACACCTCTTACTAATCCTTTTTTTCTTGCTCACCTACATTCTTCACTCTCTCTCTTTCTCCTACAATACTTCTTCCTGGTTCTCTCACTTATCTGTTTACTCATCTCCCATCCCTTTCCCCTGCATTATCTCAATTTCTTCTAATTTTTTCCTCTTTTCCTGCTTCACCCATTCTGTCTCCTTCTATCATTCCTATAATGCTCTCTCACTCTTCTTTTGTTTGCCTCACATCAATTAACCTTCCAAGTCTCCTGAAATCTCCCTTCATACTTCTCAACTTATTTTTTATACTCTCAGCAATATTCGCCTATCCAATCAACACCATCCTTTAAATCTGCTGTCCTGCTAATTTTATATTCATATCCATTTCACGGTCACCTTCCTTACCCTCAACCACACTACTTCTATCTCTCCACTGGCACTCACTTATTTCTGATGCACTGCTGCTACTACTACTACTACTACAGAAACCAGGAATACTTATATCAATATCATTCAGCTTTTCCTACTGTCTAGATCCATCTCTTATCCGACACATTTTTAATTGCCAGGATGCAAACATGATGCAAGCACAGCATGCTACAAAATCTTGTAGGATACTCTGCAGAATGTAGGTATCCTTAAATAAATCCTTTAATGACAGGCTGGGTGATAACATATCAACTAGCTGATATATGGGTGGTTGCTATTACTGAAAGACAATACAATGCACACAGTTAAAACTTGTTAACATCTGTTTTGAATAATATAAGAACTATATTAACTACCGTCATCATTACAAGTCAGGGCTGGCAAGCTATGTTTAAGCATCCCATCATACAGGATTAAATGGAAGAAAATTACAATGCTGTATAGAAGTCATCGCAAGTCAGGGAGAAAAAGACTAATTTTGGAGTTAGCAAGAGTAATAAGGCACTTTGTAAATCTGAAAATGCATGGCTGTACTGATTTACAAAAAATTTGGGAGACAGTCATATTAAAACCCAATTCAGATCAAGAGCTGGAAATTTGTTTTCATTCAATGTTAGAAGACACCAGGATAGTATATTAGTTATTTTGTCCATTTCAAATTAGCACTGCTTTCACTACTGTCTGACTATTAGTGCCTTATTTACTACATTCAGAACTTATTTTAATGGCATTACAACACCAAACAAAATACTATATTATAAAAGGATGTTTATTAACTGGCTTATATTTCACTGGATTTCAAACCAGTATTCCTGGATAAAAACAATATGTTACCGCTTACATATAACCATTAAATTATTTAAGGAATTTACAACGTATACTGGAATATTAATTAAAAGAGACACGCTAATCGCTCACCAGCCTGATGAATCCTTGGTTTTCTGTTTACAGAAAACCCACCCATACAGGCAGATACATTCACCAGCAAACCCCCCCCCCCCACAACAATATGAGGTTATAAAAACACTATATAAGGCAAAATTAATCTGTTCAGATGACAATGCCCTAACCACTGAACTAAACCACATCCTTAACACTTTCTTAGCCAATGGCTACAACCCACAAAAAATATTAAAACCAGTTAACCACAACCTCCCCTCCCTTCTTTCATAGCAAAGATTACACTAAATCCATCACCATTCCCTATAATCCATGGCACCTCTGAAAAGTTAACCAAAATCTTAAAAAAATATAACCTGACTTCTTGTTACAAACCATATAAAAAATTGGCATCCCTTATCCACTCCACCAAAGACCAACCACTTCCCCTAGACCTACCTGGGGCATACCAGGTCCCTTGCAGCTGTAAACTGTCCTACTTTGGCCAAACAGGTAGGACAGCAAATGTTAGGATTTCGGAACACACAAACTACATCTGGTTTCACCAGTACAGCCACTCTTGGCTTGCAGACCATGCTATGGATACCCGCCACAGAATACGTTGGAAGAAAGTCACGTTAATACACCGCAGCAAATTTAAATATGAAAGATTATTCGTGGAATCGGCCTCAGCTCTAAAAAACTTTTCAAACCTCAACAAATTTGGGTGCATGAGACTGCCCCAAATTTGGGAAGTTTGCATCTTGAGAACTTCAGCCCAACAGCCAAGATAACCCAATATAGCCTGCTAGGGGGCACCTTTAGGACTCTAGGAACAACAGTAGTTTTCTCTCTTCTGCTTCATTTGCTTTTTGTAGTGCCTGCGTGCACGTGTTATTGTTGTATGTTCCCATGAAGATGGAAATGTGACATTGCTGAAATATGAGGTATTTATTAAAGTTTCTTTTAATTAATATTCCAGTATACATTGTAAATTCCTTAAATAATTTAATAGCCAATAGTTACATATAACTAGTATACGAAACAATTAAAATTATAACAGACAAAATATCTAAAGTCCTAATTTCATGTCCTCTAATGTTGTATAAAAGTAATTATTACAATTGTGTAGGAGTTGATCTTAAAATGATTGTCTTCCAAATTTTTGGCAGATTAATGCTTGTTAAGGTTAGGAGAATCCTTCATAGCCATTGCTGACTCTAAAAATAGTCTCTATGACCTCTAATGACTTCTATATAGCTGAATGGTTTTCTTCCATCTTATTCTGTGTGAAGGAATGTTCAAAGCATGACATGGTTTTTTCCTAACTTGCTATTCCAATGTAGTGAATGTATTTCTTATGTTCTCCAATGCAGATGTTATCAGGTCTTCCTGTCTTTCTATAGTAAGCCAAGACACAGTTGCACCAAACTTCATATGCTCCAGGATGTGCTAGAAGACAAAGTTTGTCCTTAGGAGAACAGATCAGAGTTGCTAATTTGACATGTTTGAATGTGGTGTGAAGGTTACATTTTATTAGTACTATGGCTATCTCTTCAGGTATACCGTGGATATACAGAATAGGAATAATGCCATTTTTTTCTTGTGATGTGTTTCAGTATTTCAACTATTTTGTAGGAGCTGAGAAAGTATGGTGAAGATAGTTGAATTCTGTGGACAGAGCTGTCTTAGCTCTGTGTTAGTGTTTTTAGAATTCCATACTGTTGGGCTGAATGATGATGTGATTGTTTAATTGCTTATATTCCAGCACTGTGTTGGCTTTCTATAAATGGAAACAGATTGTAAACCAAATGAAAGGTGAGTGACCAATGTGTCAAGAAAATGCAAGCAGTTATTTATCCTTTCTAATGTGAAATGAATTTTGGGGTGTTGGTTTTTACAATGGGATTCAACATGTCTTGCCCATGGGGCCAAATGACAAACATATCATCAATGAAGCTTAACCACACTAAGGGTTTTAAAGTACCTGTGGTAAGTATTTTGTTCTCAGAGTGCTCCATGTAAATGTTTGCTAAAGTGGGAGAAATGGGATAACCTTGCAGTACCATTAATCTGTTTGTGGATTTTTCCTTGCCAAGTAGTGTACGCATAGTAAATTTGAATAATTCCCAGATATCAGAGGAGAAGCTAGAGTTTATTAAATCAAGAGCTTCTGTAACATATTGCTTGTTATTACAGTTTAACATGTCTGTAACATGTTAAAAGGTAGCATGTTGTTTAGCTCCGAGGATGCTGGTTTGAAATCCAGCGAAATATAAGCCAAGTTAACATACATCCTTTTATAATTTAGCGTTTTGTTTGGTGTTGTAATACCATTACATTAAATATGAGATCTGACAATATTAAAATCTTGACAGATACCAGATTAATTTGGAGGAAAATTGTTGATCGGAAATTAGTAATGGTGTAACTTTTTCATGTAGTACTACCATAATTATCCTGTATATCCCCTGAAGGTACTTATCAGGAATTTGATGATGAAGAAGATTATTCTAAGATCCATCTAGAAAGTCCCTTGGTCAAAGACACATAACTCATCATACTGTGCCTTAAAAATTCAAATTCTCTGAAGACACCATGCTCTCAGGCAATGCATTCCAATCATTCACAACTCTCCATGTATAAAACCTGCTTCTCACTCTCCTGCTCAGACCGTTCTTATGCAGATTCCTGGGATGGTTTCTTGTTCTTCCACAATCTCCCACCATTTTATGAAAATCCTCTTCAATATTAATCATATTACAAACCCTTATCAATTTGTACAAATATATCATCATCTTCTCTTCCTCCTATCCATTAGACCAATGGTTCCCAACATTTTTCCACTTGTGTCCCCTTGTTTTTAAAATAGCGGTGATTCAAACTTAACATTTATTGTTTAATAACTAATGTTTTGCATTTTGTTTACTTTTACTTGTTTTTCTGCCATTACTGATTATTTTTCGTGTACTCCTGAATGGCCCAGCACGTACCACCGGTTGGGAACCGATGCACTAGGCTGTAAATTGAATCTTTTCAACCTTTCTTCATATTCACTATTCCAGAGATCAGAAACTATTTTAGTCAGTGCCTCTGGACCTTCTCCAACATCACTTCATCTTTTTGAAAACAAGGTGACCAAATCCATGCACAGTAGTCCATATGTTGCCAAACCAAGGACTTATACAATGGAACCAGAATCTTCTTACTTCTACACGTTAGTGTCCTCTGTATCACTGCCAGAATTTGTTGTGCTATCCTCACAATTTTGGCAATGTGTCCTCTAAATATTAGATCTTTATTAACCATCACCTCAAGATCATATATTTCCTCCACCTTCAACAATACATTTAGGTCAGGGATTTGGGAGTGTTGGTGGATAGAGAGTTGAAGTTTGGGGGGCACATTGCAAAAGTGGCTAAATCAGCTCATCAAATCACTAGGTTACTGAAAAATATGTTAACAAGCAGAGACAAACAAGTTATTGTTCCTCAATATTGAGCCCTGATAAGACCCCATCTGGACTACTGTGCCCAGATATGTGCACCAGGGTTTCTTCTTGATGGGGAGGAGGTGGAGAGGATCCAGAGATGAGTGACCAAGATGGTGGCAGGTCTGTGGAATGAACCTTATGAGAACAGATTGAAGATTTATGGGATGCAAAAATTGGTTGACAGGCGGAAAAGGGGTGATATGATTGAGACATTCAAATTACTGAAGGATTTCTATAAGATCAATCCAGAAGATATTTTTGAGAATAGGACTGGTGGTGGGAGGACTAGGGCCAAACATGGAAGCTGGGCAAGAATGTGGTTAACAAGGGTGTTAGAGCTAGGTTTTTTACTTGGAGAGTGGTGAATGAGTGGAATAAGCTGCCAGAGTCTGTTGTGGGTGCTATGACTGTGAATGAGTTCAAGGCGAGGTATAATATATACTGTGTGAATGTCGAATAGTTGTTCTTGACTTGATACTAGGGCCTCCCTCGATAAGTCTATCGACTCCTTGGAGTTGCCCGAAATAATAATAATAATAATAATAATAATATCATCACCAAGAGTAAATTCTACAACCCATCTTTGTTTACCAAATTTTACAACCTTACATTTTGCAATACTGAATTGGCAACCCTACTTCCTGTGCCATTTACTGAGCTTATTCAAGTCTTCTTGTAAGGCCGGACATCTGCTGTACTCCTAGTAGTTTGTCTTAAACTTTGCATCATCTGCAAACAACTGAATATCTACATTCAAGTCTTTGCCAATATCATTAACATACAGGTTAAACAGCAATGGACATAAAACAGGCCCTTCAGGCACACCACTAGTGACTTTCCTCTTCAGAGATGCTCCTCCATACACAACTTGCTGATATCTATCACACAGCCAATCTCCTATTCACTGCAATAATCTAATATCCAACCCTATTTGCTCTAATTTGACTTTCAACTTATCATGATATAATCTATCAAAAGCCTTTGCAAAATCTAAGTACACTACTTTGTATCTATATCCCTTGCATTGAAGCTGTCGCCTTATTGTAATAAGTAAGAGGATTATTAAAACATAACCCCCTTTAGCAAATCTATGCTGTCCATCAAAGATAATACCACTGTTGTCAACCCAATTCTGGATCACCAACCTCTCCAATACTTTAATCTAACCACTACACCAGACACACAGATGGGCCTATAATTTGATGATTGAGTTGTGTTACCTTCCTTATGAACTGGTACAATCTTGCCTTCCTTCTACTCCTTTGGTATTTGACCCAATGTAAGACTCATAATAAAGAAATACGTGAAGGCAGATGTCAACTTCCTGGCACACTACTTCAAAATACGTGGTGATATGTCATCAAGTCTCACAGCCTTATTAACATCAAGTTTGCTCAATTCCTTATATAACTATTGCACACTCAGTCAGTTGCTTCTCCTCATTCCACTGCTCTTAAAACACTCCATGATGTTATATTCACAAGGATAAAAGCCCTTTATGAACTGCTCATTAAATATCTCAACTATAGTGGAGAATTTGGAAGGTAGTGAGACAAATGATTTTGAGAGCGTATGGTGTGAGGTAGAGGTAGGCAAGACAGGATATTTAGTGGGGTGTTGCTACAGACCCAGGAGCACAGAGGATGGGGACCAGGAGATGTTTAGACAGCTAAGTTTGGCAAGTGCAAGAAGAATGATTGTTATGGGAGATTTTAACTTCAGTAGTATAAATTGGAGAGAGGAAGATGCATGTAACAATAGGGGAATGGAATTTCTAGAATTCTTGAGGGACAAATGTCTTAGGCAACATGTAACAGAGGAAACAAGAGGTTCAAAAATTTTGGATTTGGTTATAGCATCAGAAGAGTTGATAATAACTGAGTTGACGTCTCTCCCACCAGTTGGAGAGAGTGACCATATGGTTTTGACTTGGAAAATGAATAGACATGCAGGAGTATCAAAGAGACGGGAACTTATGTGGAATTATAAGGCAGGTGATTATAATAGTCTTAGACGTCAACTTCGGGAAGTTTCATGGAGGGGGGAATTGGAAGGCCGGGATATCACCAGTGCGTGGGAAATTGTGAAAGAATATTTGTTATCAGCAATGGTAAGTTGTATACCACGAGTGAAGAAGAGGGCGCAATTTGGAGTAAAGTGGATGACAAACAATATTAAACAGGAATTGCAAGCGAAAAAGAGGCTATGGAAGAGATATAAGGAGACAGGTGAAGAGATGCATGAGGAATTTAAGACACAGGCCAGAAGAGTGACTCGTGTGGTAAGGAAAGCGAAACTGGAATATGAGAGGAGTTTGGCCCTAAGATCCAAAGAAAATCCTAGGGAATTTTTTAGCTATGTGGCCAGTAGGAGGAGAAATGACTGTGGAAGAATGATATTGTGGGATAAAAATGGGAATAGAGTGACTGATGCAGAGGACATAGTGGAATTGTTCAATGAACACTTTATTGGAGTATTTCATCCTAGAGGAGTCAGTTTTAATGCTAGAGGGATAGGACTGGTACGAGGTCTGGAGGTACAGGAGGAGAGTGTGTTTCAGATACTGAGTACTCTGGATGTCAGTAAAGCTGTGGGACTGGATGGTATTTCGCCACGAGTTTTGAGAGAATGTGCTAGGGAATTGACAATACCTTTAACGTGGCTTTTCAATGAAAGTCTGGCTTTGGCAAAGGTGCCCAGGGAATGGAAGGAAGGTAAGATAGTGCCATTGCATAAGGGTGGTAACAGACTAGAAGTGTCTAATTATAGGCCAGTCTGTGTGTCATCAGTAGTTGTTAAGATCTTGGAGAAAGTAGTGAGGGACCGTGTACAGCATTGGGCAGATGAGGGTAATGTTATCTGTGAGAATCAAAATGGATTTGTGAAAGGACGCTCTTGTTTTAGCAATATGCTAGCCTTTTATAATAAAGTTACAAGAGCATTAGATGAGGGAAAGGCATATACTGCAATTTTCTTAGACTTGGCGAAGGCATTTGACAGGGTGCCACATGATAAGCTGATATTTAAGTTGCAGCACATGGGTCTGGATGTCAGATTGGTCAACTGGATTCAGGATTGGCTGTCTGATAGGTATCAGAGAGTTGTGTATGGTGGAGCAGTTTCCAGGAAGCAGATGGTTACAAGTGGGGTTCCACAGGGCTCAGTACTAGGACCTATATTGTTTAACCTTTATATCAATGACATAGCCAGTGGATTGCAGGGGGATATTCAGTTGTTTGCAGATGATGCGAAGCTTGGAAGGATTATTAGTAATAGTGCAGATGTGGTAGCCCTGCAAGAGGATTTAAATAAGCTAGATAGATGGGCAAATGAATGGGGGTGTCAGTTTAATGCAGCAAAATGTAAGGTCTTGAGGTTTGGGAAACATCGATGGGATGCTGCATACTCTATGGGAGGAGTTATACTGGAGGAAGTAGGGGAGACAAGAGATCTGGGGTTGATGATTGATAGAAACCTGAAGTTTAGGGGACATATTGCAAAGGTGGTGAAGGTAACACAGAGGATTGCTGCTATTATGAGGACACTGACCTGCAGAGATAAGAGGGTTATCATTCCGTTGTATAAGTCTCTGATCAGACCACACTTGGACTATTGTTCTCAGATTTGGTCCCCAGGATTTGAAGGGGGATAAATTAACTGTGGAAAGGATACAAAGACGGATGACAAAGATGGTTTCAGGACTGTACAAGGATAGTTATGAGGATCGGCTGAGAGAATGTGGACTGCAGAGTTTGGTGGATAGAAGAAGGAGAGGTGATATGATTGAGACTTTTAAACTGTTGAGAGGTGGTTACAGGGTTGACACTGGGGAGTTCTTTCGCTTGGTTGATCAGCGGGAAGGAGTGATGACAAGAGGCCATCCCTGGAAGTTACGAAAGGAAACTGTGAGCAAGAGGGTAAGGAGTGATTTCTTTGTGTGGAGGGTGGTTGAGCCGTGGAATGCATTGCCTGATGGAGTGGTGGGAGCGAGAACGGTCAGTGGGTTTAAGGAGTGGTATGATAAACTTTGTGTTTCTCAGGGGGGGACCTCCCCTCGATGAGTCTTGACAGACTTTATGTCTTAGAAAGGACCTCCCTCGATGAGTCTTTTGACTCCTTGGAGGCCTGAATAATAATAATAATAATAATAATATCCTCTACAGCAGTTTTCCTTATGCCATTTTCTCCAATCAATGCCATCCTCCCATACTCTCGCTTCATTAGCTAACTGCTACTCATACTGCACTTATGCTACCCTTACCAGCTCAGTCACCTTCCTTGCATGTTCTTTGTATTCCTTATAAAATTATTACCACTCATGTTACCTCCAAAATACCTACTTTCTCTGAACTGCATGCTTAATCTCTTCATCCATCATTTTGACACCTACTTTATTTAATTTTCTGATCTTTGGAATACATTAAGACATTGTTTCTACCAGATAGTTATTGAATATTACCCAAGCAACATTGGTTTCCTTTACACCCAACTCATCATTCCATGGTACAGCTGCAAGCATCTCCTGAGCCTCATAATCACCAGCCTTCTAGTTCCACATATACCCTCTCCTCAAATTCTCATGTGGTTAGCAACTACACCCAGGTGATTACTTCATGGTCACGCTCACTAACTGGAGGGAGATTTGACACCTCTTTTATAATAATATCCTCCGATGGGATAATCAAATCCAAGACCTTCAATCTTCACATGTCCTTTGTTGCATACTGCTTGAGGTAGTTGTCCCTCAAATACTCAAGAAACTCATTTTCTTTATTTCGAGTTGCTATCTCATCATCCCAATCTATAATGTGATAACTAAAATTGCCCATACCGATCATACTTTTCCTCTTTGCTTGGCTAATTTGCTTATACATTTCATAGTCACTACTCTCCGCATTACCGATGTCTGTCTATAGCAACATCCGATGAAGTATTTCATTCTGTTCACCTCTATCTGACACCATACTGCCTGAAAACTACAGTCACTATTCCCCCCCCCCTCCCACATCACTACCTTGTATAACCATAACACTCTTTTTCTATCATCAATAGCACTCCACCTCCCTTTTTATCCTTTCTATCTTTATGAAATACATCATACCCTTCCATTTCTATTCCTGTCAGGATGTCATCCTCATCCAACCATGTCTTACTTATTCACTCACCCAAAAATAGTGAGTGAATTTTTGGGTGAACAAACCACAAAATTCCAAACAACTTTTGGGTGAATGAACTCAATCAATGCAACTATTTGATTCTCCTCATTTCTGATACTTCTAGTATTTGTATAGCAAAATAATAGCTGATTCCTGGATCTATAATAAGTTTCACTAATACCACCTAGTAGATGTAACTTCTCTATACCTTGAGCAATTTCTTTTTCTCCTCACTCATCCCAGTTCTTAAAATCCACTTAAAATCCAATTGTTTTCCCTACCTGCCAGGCCATCCCATTCCCTTCTTGTCTACACATGCATTCACATTCTCTTTGAGCACCAACCACCTCTCTTATGCTGTGTTCCCTGTCTAAAGTGAGTCTCCCCATTTCCATGTTTGTCTTGCACGCCTGTTTTCTCTACTCTCATATTACTATTATTATTATTATTACGGGTATCTCCATGGAGTCAGTAGACTCATCGCGGGAGACCCAAACTAGCAAAACAATATCTGTCATATCTCTTCTTGAATTCATTTACAGACGAAGAGCTCACAACTAAGTCAGGCAATGAATTCCACTCATTCACCAACCTCCAGGCAAAAAACCTTGTTCTGACACCTTTGTTAACCACACTCTTCTTTAATTTCCAGAGATGACCTCTTGTTCTTCCATCACTATCACACAGCTGAAACATTTCCCCTGCATCAATCCTATAAAAACCTTTTAGTAATTTGAATGTTTCTATCATATCCCCTCTTCTTCGCCTATCAACCAATCTCTGCAATCCACAAGCTCTCAATCTATCAATGTAGGGAGTATTTTTTATATCACTCACCAACTTGGTCACTCTTCTCTGAACCCTCTCCACAGCCTCCTGATCTCCAAGTAATCCAGGTGACTAGAACTGAGCACAGTAATCCAAATGTGGAAGTATCAATGCTTTATAAAGGGGAATAATAACCTCTTTATCTCTGGATGTCAGTGTGTTCCTCAACAACCAAGTAATCCTATGTGCAATCTTGGACACCTTAGCAATGTGTCCTCTGAACTTCATCTCCCTATCTACCAATACCCCTAAGTCCCTAGCCTCATCAATCTCTTGGAGTACCTTTCCATCGATGTAGTACACAGCTGGTAATCTTTTAATCCCAAAATGCATGACTTTACACTTTTCCACATTGAACTGACATCCATTTTCTTTTGCCCATTTTACCAGCTTATTTAAATCCTCCTGCAAACTTTCAACATCAGCTTGATTTTTTATTGCACTACACAACTTTGCATCATCAGCAAACAACTGAATATCTCCCTTTAAGCCGTTTCCTATATCATTTATATACAAATTAAACAACATTGGCCCAAGCACAGAGCCCTGAGGTACACCACTGGTCACCTGCCTCATTCTGGACTCGGCTCCTCCATACACCACCTTATGGTATCTCTCCCTGAGCCATTCTCCTATCCATATCACCAATTTAATATCCATTCCCATCTGCTCCAATTTGCGTAACAGTGTTCTATGGGGTATCCTGTCAAAAGCCTTAGCAAAATCCAGAAGTACCACTGTGTAGCCAGTTCCTTTGTCCAACTTGGATGTTATTCTATTATGAATAGTTAATAGATTGCTAAGGCAGGATCTACCTTTAACAAAACCATGTTGGCCTCTATAGAGTATCATATCCTGATCCACCCATTCTTGAATTTTGTCTTTAACCAACTTTTCCAATACTTTTACCACTACTCCTGAGATGGTGATTGGTCTGTAATTCAATACCGCAGTTTTAGAGCCACCCTTATGCAAAGGAACCACTTTGCCTAACTTCCACTCCCTAGGGACCATACCAGAGTTCAAACTTAAATTAAATATCCAGGTAAGAGGGGTTGACAATTCATTTGCACATTCACGCAACACCCGAGCTGATATTCCATCTAAGCCTACCGCAGTGTTTGCATTTAAGTTTTGCAATATATTTAATACCTCTGATTCTTTAGCTTCAATTCTCACATTAGGTATTGCTATAGGTATAGAGATATCCTCACTTGGGTGATAGACTTTTGAGAAGTGATCACTCAGTAACTCGACTATTACATCTGATTTTGTCACCTCAATACCATCAGCACCCACTAAGGTTATCCTTCCGAAGTCATTCTTCCTCTTACTTGCCACATAGCGGAAGAACTCTTTGGGATTACCCTTGATCGCTTTGGCTAAGGTCTTCTCATAATCTGATTTAGCTTTTCTTACTATGCTGGTAACCTTCCTAGCTTGAGCCTTGTACTGCTCATGGGTGTCCTGATCGCCCTTCTCCTTGTAAATTCTCCATAACATTTTCTTTTTTTGCAGTTCAAGCTTGATACTACTGCTCATCCATCTAATGCCTGCCTTGTTTGACCTCCTGACCATAGGGACACAATCTGATATTGCTTTCCTCAGATACCCGCTGATTTTATCCCAAGCACTGCTAACATCTTTCCCTTGCAATATGTTTTGCCATGGGATGGCTGCAAGCTCACTCCGAAGCTTGTTATAATTGCCTAACCTGTAGTTCCGTACATACCCCTTCTTAATAAAAAAATCCACAGATTTTGCAACCTCCCAAGTCAATACCACATGATCGCTTTCACCAACTGGAGGTAACGAGGACACCTTACTTATGCATATAACCTCTGAACCCACTTCTTCATTCATAAGCACCACTTCAATCTCTCTTATGTTACTCTCCTATATCACTTCTTACTTGCTCAGATTCATTTTTGCACTCGTTACTCTCCCTTCCAGCAACAGTCTCTCCAAATAACTCACACCAAAACCATTCAAGTGCCGTCCAACACTCTTATACAGTTCAATTTTTCGTTCAAACTCATTCCACACATATTAACAAACCACACTCCTTTGTCTTGACACATTTCTGCTAACATATCATTCATAATTCTTACTCTCTGCTTCATCTGGATGCTATGTCTAAATGTATACCACGGGTGAGAAGGTTAAATAAGGTGGGTGTGAGATGGATGAATAAAGATATTAAGCATGCAATACAGAGAAAAAGGGCATTGTGGAGGCAGCATAAGAGAAGCGGAAGTAACCAATTTCATGAGGTCTACAAAGACCAGGCAAGGAGGGTGACTTGGTTGGTGAGAGTAGCTAAAAAGAGGTATGAACAGCAGTTAGCTAATGAAGCTAAAAAGAATCCTAGGGAGTTCTTTCGATATGTAGCCAGCAAAAGAAAGAATAATTATGGAAGGATGACATTGATTGGAGGAAATGGTATAAAGACAGCTGTTGCAGAATGTGTGGTGGAGATACTTAATGAGCAGTTCATAAAGATCTTTCAATCTTGTGATTGTGACTTCATAGAGAGATTAAGAGCAGTTGATGATGGGGAGGAGAGACTGACTGTAAGTGAGCAAGAGGTGTTTGGGGAGTTGAGTAAACTAGATGTAAATAAGGCTGTGGGACTTGATAATATATCACCGCGTATTCTGAAGGAATGTGCCAGAGAGTTGACAGCTGCCTTGACATATTTTTTTAATACGAGTCTTGCACTTGGTCAAGTCCCTAAAGAGTGGAAGGAGGGCAAGATTGTGCCACTTCATAAAGGAGGTGATCGAACTCAAGCATCAAACTATAGGCCTATCTGTGTGTCAGGTGTTGTGGTTAAGTTGTTGGAGAAGCTTGTGAGAACTAGGATCCAGAGTTGGGTTGACAACAATGGTATAATCTTTGATGGACAGCATGGATTTGCTAAAGGGAGGTCGTGTTTTAGTAATCTACTTACTTATTACAATAAAGTGACTGCTTCCTTGGACAGAGGAGAAGGATACACAGTAATATACTTGGATTTTGCAAAAGCTTTTGATAGAGTACCTCATGATAAGTTGACAGTCAAACTAGAGCAGATGGGGTTGGATATTAGATTAGTGCATTGGATTGGAGACTGGCTATCTGATAGGTATCAACAAGTTGTGTATGGGGGTGCAATATCCAGGAAAAGGAAAGTCACTAGTGGAGTGCCTCAGGGATCTGTTTTAGGGCCATTACTATTTAACTTATATATTAATGATATTGGCGAAGATTTGGATGGAGATATTCAGTTGTTTGCAGATGATGCAAAGTTGGGACGAACCATAAAGAGTAGTGAAGATGTTGTGGCCTTGCAAGAAGACTTGAATAAATTGAGTGATTGGGCAAGCAAATGGGGATGTGAGTTCAATGTTGCAAAATGTAAGGTTTTAAAATTTGGAAAACAAAGATGGGATGCAGAATTTATGCTTGGTGAGAATATATTGTTGGAAGTAGAGGAAATAAGAGATCTGAGAGTGATAGTGGATAAGGATCTAAAATTTAGGGGACACATCACCAAAATTGTGAAGACAACACAAAGACTTCTGGGAATGATGAGGAGGACACTGACGTGTAGAAGTAGGGAGATTCTTGTTCCATTGTATAAGGCTTTGATTAGGCCACACATGGACTATTGTGCCCAGATTTGGTCATCTGGTTTTCAGAAGGATGAAGAGATGTTGGAAAGGGTCCAAAGGCGACTGACTAAGGTAGTTTCTGACCTCTGGAATGTCGAGTATGAGGAAAGATTGAAAAGATGTAATTTGCAGAGTCTAGTGGAGAGAAGGAAGAGGGGAGATATGATAGAGACTTACAAGTTGGTAAGGGGTTGTTATAGGATCAATGGTGGAGAAGTTCTACAGAGAATAGTGGGAGATCAGGGGAGAACCAGAGGTCATCCCTGGAAACTGTATAAAGAGGGTGTGAGTAGGGAGTGAGAGGCAGGTTTTTTTCATGCAGAGTTGTGAATGATTGGAATGCCTTGCCTGAGAGTGTGGTGTCTGCAAGGAGTTTGAATGTGTTTAAGACCCGGTATGATGAGATGTGTGTGAGATAAAAGGACCTCCTAGATGAGTCTTTGACTCCATGAGGTCTTGTTTAATAATAATAATAATAATAATCTCATCGCTATCGTACTTGGGCAACACATTGGCTACCTTTCCTATTACACTATTAACTTTTATCTTTCTCCCCAACCTCCTAATATCCAATCTTACATTCTCCATGTTCTCAGTCAAGTCATTTGTCCCTACTACTACCACTACCAACTCTTTTTCTCTCTTATCCTTCCTTTCTTATCTTTTCTCACATTCAACTCCTCTATCACTCTATTCATTTTACCTCCTGGAAAAACCAACCGTGTGCATCTTCTCCTTTACCACACCTCTACTAATCGAATTCTCATACAACTCTACTCATGGGTCTTTCGTTACCTCTTTCATACTGACATCACTCATTTTCATCTTCTTTACTCTTCCATATGTATCTACAATTCTCTTCATTTCATTATGCATCTGCCTCATTTCTTGCCTCTTCTTCACTAACTCAGATTTTAAATCTTGCATCATTTTTTTTTGCTATCATTTACTCTTACTATTTGATTGCCAGTCGCAAACACTTGTTCACTGTCAATGCCACTCACCAGCTTACCATTAATTGCACTCTGTTTTTCAACATCATTATCATCTGCTTTATTGTCAATCAAACTCTCCTTCCTCACTATCACTTCCACACACTTTCTGAACATTCACACAATCTTTTTCAACTGCTGTTTCAGTTATGACACCATATTCCCTACTCATATTTAAACAAACAAAATTATGAGCAGGGGATGCTCAGGAGTGAAACAAGGACCTCTTAATCTGCAGTCAAATGCTCTACCAATGAGCTACATCCTCACACTACATCTCCATTTTAAAGTTGGATTGCATGAAAATAAATAAACAAACATTTATTTAACAAGTTGAAAAAGATTAAAAGATTGGAGAAATTTCATCTATTCTGTATGAAAAATAAAAAGATCCAGAGACACATTGATTCAATATTTTTAATAATTTAGAATGCATATACATAAAGAGTTCAACTTCAATCACATCACTGTAAGAAGCTTCTGTTCTCTTTTTACTAATAAATAATAGTAATTCAAATTTCGTAGTATCACAACGATAAATATAATGAAGTTCGTTGAAAGTTTATTTTTGATATATGAATGTTTTATTAAGGAATACAAAAAAAAATGCTATATGTAATTATAAATTATTATCTATTTACTGAGAGCATTCTAAAATTAATCTAAAACACCACTTGAATATTACTGTCTACAACATACTCACTATATTAACATAGGGTATACTGACCTGAATCAATCATGGAAGAATCATTTTAAAGTATAATCAACTAGAACATTTTGCTGAATTTAGTAAAAATAAAGAAGAAAGAATAACAGTGCTTTACCATCTCTCTGCTTCTAATAGAGCAACACAAAACAATTTATTAATGAAACATAAAAATGACAAAAAACATTACATTTGACTCTTGCTATAATAGCAAATTCACAGAGACCTTGGATATAGTGGACAGTTTGTTATAGTGAATTTTCTTTCTAATAGCACTGTACTTGTGGATAGTTGGTTGGGATTTTTTTTTGAGTAAGTTTTTGTTTTAACAATATAAATATTTATTTTAACAATGTTAACCTTCAATCTCTAACAACATGGAGACTAATAGAGAACATACAGACCATCCCAAAGGAGTAGCAGTCCCATACATTAGAGGGAAATCTGAATGAATTAAAAAAAAATACTTAACAACCAAGTACAAACTACCTATAAACCAGCAATTAAAACCAGATTTCCTTATCTACTCTCTTAACGATGAAATTCATCCATTTATTCAGGATAGTAAGAAGCTACTGCCAATATAAATTTACCTATTATGGAAAATCTGCTATATCTGCATTTTAAATGAAGAAAACAATATTTTTATGAATCAATATGGAAAATAACAGATCAGGAAATGATGTGCTGAAAACCAAGCAGTGGCATGGAGCATACCACTACTTTAAAAGGATGTCACTTCAGAAATGAAAGAATATCATGGAAATCTAAATCTGAAGTCAATGATATAACACTCCTAATTTAAATAAATTTTGGCTGCAAGATTATCAGAAAAATTCCTAAATATTTTAGAGATTGTCATTCTGTAATAAAACCAAAATTCAGGACATTATAACAGAACTTGAATATTTTGTGGTCTTATGCATTTCTATTGCTGCTGTCATCACATATATAATGGCAAACAACTCACAAACAAACAGTTCCTTTTAAAGAGGGTCTGGAAAGTAGAATGTGATTCAAAATGCATTGTTCCTTTACCTTGCTTTTAACATATTTAAAACATCAGGCAGTAATTTATAATTAAATTAAGTAATGACAAATTTTATAACTACTGTTTCTATAAATTATAAATCAATAATTTAACAAATTTAATTCTGATCTGAAAGGAGGATATCTGAATTTTTACTTTCAATTATAAATTATATATCAAAATAGTTGTCATTAAAATTATAACAACACAGATTATGCAATTAAAAGAATTTTCATTTCTTTTATGAAACTAAAACTATAAAAATTATTTTAAGAACTGTTAACACTGTTATGATAAGAGACAAGTATTACAGAAGTTCGATGATGGATGTGTTATGTCAGTGACTTTCTACTCAGTAGATGAATGTTACCTCTTTTTTGAATGAGAAAATTTTGGAAGCATTTGACCTAAATTTACATTCCATTCATGTCTTTGGAAGTTTTCTTCTATTGTCCTTGTATCTGTTATTTAAAAAAAAAAAAAAAAAAGAAGCTTTTACATCTAATAGAATATATAATATATATAAAAAAAATGCTTGGTAAAATTAACTTTTTTTTGCTATTCCGTTCTGTCATAATTATGATGACAGGACAGTATAAAAAATGTATTTACTATAAAGACTGACTAAAACAGAATTATCTTTGTTTTCTTTAGCTAATATTACTTACCGAAAAAACATTTAAAAACAGATTATAAGAAATAAGTAATTAATGATCTTATTATTATTATTTTCTTCACCTCCATAGTATCACAAAACTCACTGTGGGAGGGCAACATTAGTCAATATGAAGTCTATTATACCACTTCTTAAAATTATTTACAGTCTGCACATTCGCTACCCTCATAGGCAATGCATTCCATATGCCTACCACTGTCCATGCAAAAAACTTACTTATTACCGTTTTGCACACCACTTCCATTTGAAACTTCCAGGGATGGCCCTGCTCCTTTCCCTCATTCTACCCATATGAAAGATCTTTTCAGTGTTAATATGATAATAACCTTTCATTAACTTAAATGTTTTGATAATATCCTTCCCTTGCAGTTCTCATGCCCTCGGTCTATCTTCATAATCAACATTATACAGTACTGATGGCATTTTTGTCATCCATGTCTGCGGCCTCTCCAAGGCAAAAATTCTCTGAGATGTCTTCACAACCTTTGCAATGTCCTCAGAACTTCAAATCACTATCTACAATCACCACAAGATCCCTTGCTTCCTCTACTTCTTTCAGTATAACTCCACCAAGTGAGTATGAAGCATCTCATCTGTGGATCCTAAATTTTAAAACCTTATAGTTGCATTAAATTGATGCCTCATTCATTCACCCACCATTCCAGCTTATTCAAATTCTCTTGAAGAGCCAAAACATCAGCACTATTATTAATAACCCTCCCAAACTTAATATCATCTGAAAACAACTGAACATCTTCCTGTAGTTCAATTATTGACAAAGATTGAACAGCAATAGTCCCAGGACTGAACCCTGTGGAACTCCACTTGAAATCTTCCTGCTCCCCATATACAACTCTCTGATATCTATCAGAGAATTACCGACAATTACTAGTGCAATCTACTCCGGTGTTGCTACAGACCAAGGAGCACAGAGAGTGGGGGACCAGGAGATGTTGTGACAGTTGAGCGTGGCAAGTGCAAGAAGAATGATCTTTATGAGAGATTTTAACTGCAGCAGTATAAATTGGGGAGAGAAAGATGCATGTAGCAATAAGTGAATGGAATTTCTAGAATTCTTGAGGGACAAATGTCTTAGGCAACATGTAATAGAGGGAACAAGAGGTTCAAGAGTATTGAATTTGGTTATAGCATCAGAAGAGTTGATAATAACTGAGATGACATCTCTTCCACCAGTTGGAGAGAGTGACCATATGGTGTTGACTTGGAAAATGAATAGACATGCAGGAGTATCAAAGAGAAGGGAACGTATGCAGAATTATAAAGCAGATGATTATAATAGTCTTAGATGTCAACTTGTGGAAGTTTCATGGAGGGAGGAATTGGAAGGCTGGGATATCATTAGTGCTTGGGAAATCGTGAAGGAATATTTGTTAGCAGCAATGGTAAGCTGTATACCACGAGTGAAGAAGAGGACACAATTTGAAGTAAAGTGGATGACAAACAATATTAAACAGGAACTGCATGCGAAAAAGAGGCTATGGAAGAGATATAAGGAGACAGGTGAAGAGAAGATGCATGAAGAATATAACACACAGGCTAGGAGAGTGACTAGTATGGTAAGGAAGGAAGGTGAAACTAAAATATGAGAAAAGATTGGCCCTTAGATCCAAGGAAAATCCTAGGGAATTTTTTAGCTATGTGGTCAGTAGGAGAAGAAATGACTGTGGAAGAATGACAATGAGGGATAAAAATGGGAATAGAGTGACTGATGCAGAGGACATAGTGGAATTATTCAATGAACACTTTACTGGAGTATTTCATCCTAGAAGAGTCAATTTGAATATTACAGGGATAGGGCAGGTTCGAGGTGCAGGAAGAGAGTGTGTTCCACATACTGAGTACTCTGGATGTTAGTAAAGCTGTGGGACTTTCACCACGCGTTTTGAGAAAATGTGCTAAGGAAATGAAAGTGCCTTTGACCTGGCTTTTCAACGAAAGTCTGGCTGCGGGAACGGTGCCCATGGAATGGAAGGAAGGTAAGATAGTGCCATTGCATAAGGGTGCTAGCAGACTGGAAGTGTCTAATTATAGGCCAGTTTGTGTGTCATCAGTAGTTAGTAAGATCTTGGAGAAAGTAGTGAGGTACCGTACACAGCATTGGGCAGATGAGGGTAATGTTATCTGTGAGCGTCAACATGGATTTGTGAAGGGGGCACTCTTGTTTCAGCAATATGCTAGCTTTTATGATAACGTTACAAGAGCATTAGATGAGGGGAAAGGCATATACTGCCATTTTCGTAGATATAGCAAATGCATCTGACAGGGTGCCACACGATAAGCTGATATTCAAGTTGCAGCGCATGGGTCCGGATGTCAGATTGGCCAACTGGATTCGGGATTGGCTGTCTGATAGGTATCAGAGAGTTGTGTATGGTGGAGCAAAATCAAAGGGGCAGAAATTTTCAAGTGGAGTTCCACAGGGCTCAGTACTGGGAACTATATTGTTTAACCTTTATATCAATGGCATTGTCCATGGATTGCAAGGGGATATTCAGTTGTTTGCAGATGATGCGAAGCTGGGAAGGGTTATTAGTAACAGTGTGGATGTGGTAGCCCTACAAGAGGATTTGAATAAGCTAGATAGATGGGCAAATGAATGGGGGTCTCAGTTTAATGCAGCAAAATGTAAGATCTTGAGGTTTGGGACACATCGATGGGACGCTGCATATTGTATGGGAGGAGTAAAACTGGAGAAAGCAGGGGAGACAAGAGATCTGGGGTTGATGAATGATAGAAATCTGAAATTTAGGGGACATATTGCAAAGGTAGTGAAGGTAACACAGAGGATTGCTGCAATAATGAGAAGGACGCTGACCTGCAGAGATAAAATGGTTATCATTCTGCTGTGTAAGACTCTGATCGGACCACACTTGGGCTATTGTTCTCAGATCTGGTCCCCAGGATTTGAAGGAGATAAATTAACTGTGGAAAGGGTACAAAGGCAGATAACAAAGATGGTGTCAGGACTGTACAATGTTAGTTATGGGGATCGGCTGGAGTGTGAACTGCAGAGTTTGGTGGATAGAAGAAGGAGAGGTGATATGATTGAGACTTAAACTGTTGAGAGGTGGTTACAAGGTTGACACTGGGGAGTTCTTTCGCTTGGTTGAACAGCAGGAAGGAGCGATGACAAGGAGTCATCCCTGGAAGTTACAAAAGGAACCTATGAACAAGAGGGGGTAAGGAGTGGTTTCTTTGTGTGGATGGTGGTTGAGCCGTGGAATGCATTGCCTGATGGAGTGGTGGGAGCGAGAACGGTCAGCGAGTTTAAAGAGTGGTATGATAAACTTTGTGTATCCTAGGAGGGACCTCCCTTGATGAGTCTTGATAGACTTGTGTTTCTTAGAAAGGACCTCCCACGATGAGTCTTTTAACTCCATGGAGGCCTGAATAATAATAATAATAATAATAAAAATCAACTTGTCATGTGGCACCCTACCAAATACCTTGGAAAAATCCAAAAAAAAATGACTGTGTATGCCTTAGCCTCATCCAGTGCTCTTGTTACTCTATTGTAAAAGGTAACCAGGTTACTAAAACAAGTGTGTACTTTAATACATCCATGATGGCCTGAATAAATATTACCTAATGTGCCCAATTCTGTATACGAGTTTCTTACCAATTTTCCACAATCTTAACAACTAAGAAATCCAAATGTAGTCTGATCAAATCTTTATAAAATGGTATCAACACATTTTTATCTCCCATGGTCAATGTAGAATAATCTTACCCTTGTTACACTTTCCAAGAACTGGAGAGTGGAACAAGGATAAGATTATTGCCAATGCCACACTCTCTATCATTCTACCTAACTCTTCTGGAATTCTCTGTGCATCCTGAATCATCCAATCTCTATACATGATACTCTGGATTACTGTGCTCAGGTCTGGTCACCTGGGTTTATTGGGGATGAGGAAGTGGTGGATAGAATCCAGACGCAAGCGACCAAGATGGTAAGTGGTCTTTGGAATGCTCCTTATGAGGATAAATTGAGAATTTGTGAATTGCAAAAGTTGGTTGATAGATGAAAAAGGAGGGGTATGATAGAAAGATTTTGGTTACTTGAAGGATTTTATAGGACTAATGTAGAGGAAATGTTTCAGCACTTGGCTAGAGGGGCAGAACAAGAGGTCATCTCTAGAAGTTGGGTAAGAGTGTGGTTAACAAAGGCACGAGGACTATATTTTTCACTTGGAGAATGGTGAAAGAATGAATGGAATGGGTTGCCTGAGTCAGTTCTGAGTACTCTGTCTGTTAATGGTTTCAAGGAGAGTACAATAGATATTGTTGATAGTTTGGGTCTCCCATGATGTATCTTAGGACTCCATGAAGGTGTCTATGCAATCATAAAAATTTCATTAGGGACAACATAATTTTGTGAAGGGTAATGGTTGGCTGAGTGGTTAACATATCCACTCTCCAGCCAAAGGGCTGCGGGTTCGAATTCCACCATGGGCATGGATGTTTGTGATCATCTGTGAAAATAGTAGTGGTGGTGGGCAGTAGATGGCGTTGTGTAGATGATGATGGTAGTTGCAGTTCACTGGTGGATTAAGTAGTGGAAATGGAGAGCTGTAGAGTAGGTGCCCTCCCTCGATAGTCTTTGGACTCATTGGAGGTATCACAATTCTTGATTATTAATTTGCTTATCATAATCACCTTCACAATTATGCACATTGATATGCACATTGATATCTTGCCGGCAAAGGTTGGTCGATTGGTAGAGCCTCTGCTACTAATGGCTCAGTTAAGTAAGTTTGAGCGCTGTTAGTAGTTGGAAGGGGACAATCGTTCGATGCTGTTGGCACACTCTCCCTCGATGAGTCTTTGGACTCCCTGGAGGTGTCAAATAATAATAATAATAATAATAATCTTGATATCATTAACACAGTTCCATAACTTCTTCACTTTTATGCATAGATTCTCAACCATTCCTCCCTTTGTAATTTGGATTTCCTGACTCTCTGTATTGTCTCATAGCAATAAATACTTTCTCCAAACTTCTGATACCAAATGCATTCGAGTGTAGGCCATCTCTCTCTTATATAAATCCATTCTTCCTTCAAACTCACTCCACCCCCCCCCCCACCAAAAAAAAAAAAACTTGGAACCATTCCTTGTAGACAGCCTATACATTCATTAGCCTTCATAGCTCTTCTTAATTCAATACTATCATATCTCTGTAATGTAATAATGATTTTCACTTTCTTGCTCTTTGCTCCTTCCAGCAATCCTTCCATATCCTTATACCATATTTATCACTAGTTAAATCATTTTTTCTTACCAGAACTACAACATATTTTCTGTTTTTTAATTGCATTTGCTAAATTTTTGATTTTAGCATTTGGAAAACTATAATAACACCATCATCAATACCATGTTTTATAATTGAGTCACCATATCATATAACATCCCTCTTTTTATATTCTATTTTACTTTCCAGATTATCATTTCTCAATAATATGTTACCTATTTCAGTGCTTTGATGTGTCTCTTTTTTCTGCTTAACCTTCTTCTTCCTAAGCTTCTTTAACTGTTTATCAACTTTTTTCTAATTCCAGCATTGTCTGCTTAATAATTTCTTTTAGTTTTGTAATTTCAAAAGTTAATACATAATCAATATTCTCATTAGTTTTAGTACTAGCATGTTATTATTTTTGTTATTAGCTAACAAAAATCAATAGTAATAATATTATAAAAAATGTATTCTACAAATAAACATGATAAAGCAGGGTGCTGTTATTAGGCCACTACTATTTAATTTGTACATTAATGATACAGGAAGTGATATGAGGGGAAATATTCCATTGTTTGCTGATGATGCAAAATTGGGTAGAGCAATAATCAATATAGATGATGTTAAATAGACTAGCAGTATGGGCAAAGGAGGATGGACATCAATTTAAATGTGGCAAAGAGTCAAGTTATGCATTTTGGGGAGAACCATGTTGATGGAGAGAGATACTCCAGGAAATTGATGAAGCCAAGGATTTGGGGGTGCTGGTGGATAAGGCATGAAAGTTTAGAGGGCATATTGCAAAAGTGACTAAACAGCTCACTGGATTACTTGGTTACTGAAGAATGGCCTGTGAAAAGCACAGTTCAGGATATTATTATACCTCTTTATAAAGTCTTGATATGATTCCATCAGATCTGATTAAGGGTTTCTTAAGGATGAGGAAGAGGAGTACAGAGGCAAATGACCACAATGGTGGCAGGTCTATGGAATGCTCCTTATGAGGACAGGTTGAAGATCCATGGGTAAATGAGATGCAGAAATATAATAATCGAGATATAGAAATTACCACAGGTTTTTATAGGATTGATATAGAGGAAAATTTTGAAAACAGGTCTGGTGGCAGGAGAACTAGAACCAGTGATGGCCCATGAAGTTTTAAGTGGGGAGGTGCTGCCCATACAAAATAATTAAAAAAAGATTCTTTTTTTTTTCTAATCAGTAACCAATTTATTAATAAATAAATCTACAGATTTATTTATTAATAAATTGGTTACTGATTAGGAAAAAAAGAATGATTTTTTTAAATTTTGTATAGGCAGCACCCCCACTTAAAACTTCACGGGCCACCGCTGACTAGAACTATCCTTGAAAACTGAGCAAGAGTGTGAGGACTAGATTTTTTGCTTGGACAGTAGCAAATGAGTGGAATAGGTTGCCGGAGTCGGTTATGGGTGACATGTCAGTGAAGGAGTTCAAAGCAAAGTATGATAGATGGTTGCATGAATAGATAGTGCTCAGCATAATGGATAGGGCCTCCCATAATGAGTCTACAGACTACATGGAGATGTCTGCATAATAATAATAATAATAATTACCTATTCCAGGTATTATTTCTGGGAAAATTCCCATGCTACTCCTCTAAAATAAACTATTATTTTAATGGCTAATATAGCCTACCATAAAGAGCCAAGCGGCTATTTTTTTTCGGCGATGTAAATTAAGTTAGGGGGATAATAAATCCTTCATTATTTCAAAGCCGAATAAGAAACTTGAAAATCGAAATCTAAAAGTTTCATGCCGAAGAACTTCCGGCGAGTCCAAGCGTGTCAACACCTGGTAGTACAACACTCGGGAAACTCGGAGCAAGCTTAGATCACTGTCCTTAATATTTTCTAAGACTTTATTCGGCTTTGAAATAACGAGGGATTTATTATCCCTTTAACTTAATTTATGTGGCCGAAAAAAATAGCCTCTTGGCTCTTTATTGTAGTAATAATATACGGGTACACCTTTCTGGCAATTCCTATAGTAAAGTATATAAGTTCAGTTCACTTAAACCTTGGTATTATCCAGGTCTACCTACTCACTGATGTGGGGTGGATACTGGATATATGAGAGGCTCTGCTTGGGGGGGTAGGCTTTTGCTTGTCTCCGAGTAGGGTCACTGCTGAGATTATGGCTCTGTCTGGTGGTGGGATGAGCCTGCCACTGGGTAGAGCCAACATCGAGAAGTTCTTCTTGGTGATGGGGTGGGCCTGTCACTGAGTGGAACACCACTGAGTTGGGCGATCTTTTGGGATCGTCTAATTTTTAGAGAGGTCTTTACTTAAAAACACCTCAATAAAGGTCTGGGTTTCGAGGGGAGTGACCGGTATGAGGGAAGTGACCTTCCCTCGTAATGTAAAACAGTAATACATCTCCTAGGAGCTGTGTTTTACATTATGAGAAAATATTAAGGACACTGATCGAAGCTTGCTCCACCTTTGCTCGGAGTTGCTCTAGTGTTGTACTACCAGGTGTTGACTTACACTTGGACTCGCCGGAAGTTCTTCGGCATGAAACTCTTAGATTTCGATCTTCGAGTTTCTTATTCGGCTTTGAAATAATTAGGGATTTATTATCCCCTTAACTTAATTTACGTCGCCGAAAAAAATAGCCTCTTGGCTCTTTATGGTAGGCTATATTAGCCATTAAAATAATAGTTATTTTAGAGGAGTAGCATGGGAATTTTCCCAGAAATAATACCTGGAATAGGTGATTATTATTATTATTATGCAGACATCTCCATGGGGTCTGTAGACTCATTATGGGAGGCCCTATCCATTATGCTGAGCAAAAACCCCTTTTCCCAAAAAGGGGTTTTTGGGAAAGTGAGGGTAAAGTTGTGGAGAAATTATTTGAAAAAACCTGAGTTTTTTATATGTATAATAATAATAATATTATTATTAAGGGTGGGTAGAGAGCATTTTGGGAGGAGGGGTGGGAAAAGGATCTGAAGATAGAAATTATTTTTTGGGAAGAGGAGGGATTGATGGGGAAAAAATCAGGGATGGGAGTTGATCCTCTTCCAATAATCTTTCCTTCTAAAGCTGTTAATGTCTTCTGTCTTGCTGATCACCTCATAATAATAATGTTATACATATAAAAAACCCAGGTTTTTTCAAATAATTCTCCCACATTACTTTACCCACTTTCCCAAAACCCCCTTCCTTTAACCGCCTAACAGGAGATGAATGCATATTGCCAGGATAAGGAGACAAAAAAACAACATCCAAAAAAGGTATGTCTGAATTTTCCTCCTATATAATTCTTCATATGTTAAAGAGCCAATGACATTGTAAAAAAGGGGCACTCCTAAATGAAAGTATGCTATATTAGCCATTAAATAATAATCACCTATTCCTTTTATAAGTAATATCAGAACAGTCTGACTGCATTATTTTTAAGGTTGTGAGTGTGAAGGTGAATAAAGTAGTCAATTATTTTCTTCTTCTTCATGTAGCTTCCTCGATGTGAGGGTGCAGCACCATGTCCTTCCAGTCCTTTCTGTTGGCAGTTCTTTTTGTTTCAGCATAGTCACATGATCCAGTCCATGATCTTATAATCATCAAACCATGTCTTTTTTTTACCTCTTGATCCTCTTCCCATAATCTTTCCTTCTAAAGCTGTTAGTGTCCTCTGGCCTGCTGATCCCCTCAATACATGTCCTGCCAGTCTCATCTTTCTCTGGATCATTCCTGTAGTGATTTCTGTATTTTCATTCTCTGTAGTACCTCTGCATTTGTCACATGCTCAGTCCATGAGATTTTCAGGGCTCTTCTGTAGTACCACATTTCAAAGGCCAATATCTGTTGTCTTACTCTTTTCCTGAATACCCAGGTCGCACTTCCATATGTGAAAACTGGCCAAACTAATGTTCTTATCATTCTCTTATTTGTCTCTATACCCACAGAATTTCTGAGCAGATCTTAATTTTTCCAGAAGGCATCTTTAGCTATTGTGGTTCTTATTTTTATTTCTTTATCTTGTTTTCCATCTGCAGTAAAGTAGGTACCTAAATATTTGTATTCTGTTGTGTGCTTAATTTTTATATTATTTATGAATATTTCTGGCTCAGATCTATTTTATTTTGAGAATTTCATAAATTTGATCTTTTTTGCATTTAAATGTAGGCCAAAATCTTTGCCTTCTTCATGTAGAAAGTGCAGTAATTTGATTAATTTGTTTCTGTTTTCTGCAATTAGAATGGTATCATCTGCATATCTAAGATTGTTGTGTTTTATACCATTGATATGCATTCCTATATTTCGTTTTTCAATCTTTTTCATTACTATCTCACTGTAAATATTAAATAGATCTGGGGAAAGAATGCAGCCCTGTCTAACTCCTCTTTACACAGCTCCATTTTCTGCTTGGAGTAAATCATTTTTAATAATTTGGATGGTATATCAGCACAGGTCTTACGTGAAGGAGCTAAAGAATTGTCAGCGCCCTTGACCTTATTGTTTAATCTGGGTCTCGGATCTGGTTTAGTCCCGAAAGGGTGGAAAGAGGGGAAAATAGTTCCATTGCATAGAGGAGGATCCAAGACTACTGTTGCAAATTACCGACCGATCAGCATATCAGGAGTCGTTGTCAAGGTCTTGGAGAAAGTAGTCAAGGGTAAAATACAGGAATGGATTGATGAAATTGAGATACTATACTGTATGGGGGACAGCATGGTTTTGTGAAGGGTAGATCATGCCTCAGTAACTTGCTCAGTTTTATAACACAGTGACGGCTGAACTGGATAAGGGTAATGGGTTTACAGTGATACTGCTGGACCTGGCTAAGGCCTATGACAGGATACTACATAGAAGTCTAATCCATAAACTGCAACATATGGGAATGGATATATAAAGTTGGTGAGGTGGATAGGAGGGTGGTTGATGGAGAGATACCAGAGAGCAGTTTACTCAGGAGTAGAGTCCAAAAGACGGCCTGTGACTAGTGGTGTGTTGCAGAGTTCTGTTCTTGGACCACTGCTGTTTAATTTGTTCATTAATGATATAGGGAAGGATCTGAGAGGAATGGTTCATTTGTTCGCTGATGATGCTAAGTTGGGTAGGGCAATAGTGAATGCAGAAGATGTCAAAATTTTGCAGGATGATTTGGATAGATTGGAGGTATGGGCTAAGGAGAATGGATGTCAATTTAATGTGGCAAAATGTAAAGTTATGCATTTTGGGGTGAAAAGATTAGCAGCAGTATATCACATTGGTGGAACTGTACTCCAGGAGATTGATGAGGCCAGAGATTTGGGAGTGTTGGTGGATAGGGAGTTGAAGTTTAGGGGGCACATCGCAAAAGTGGCTAAATCAGCTCATCAAATGACTTGGTTGCTGAAAAATACTTTAACAAGCAGAGACAAACAAGTTATTGTTCCTCTGTACAGAGCCTTGATAAGACCGCATCTTGATTACTGTGCCCAGATATGGTCACCTAGGTTTCTTCTCGATGGGGAGGAGGAGGTTGAGAGGATCCAGAGGCATGTGACCAAGATGATAGCAGGTCTATAAAATGAACTTTATGAAAACAGGTTAAAGATTTGTGGGTTGCAGAAATTGGTTGATAGGCGGAAAAGGGGAGATATGATTAAGACATTCAAATTGCTGAAGGGTTTCTATAGGATTAATTTAGAGGATATTTTTGAGAACAGGACTGGTGGTGGGAGGACTAGGTGGCATCCATGGAAGCTGGGCAAGAGTGTGGTTAGTGAGGGTGTTAGAGCTGGGTTTTTGACTTTTAGAGTGATGAATGAGTGGAATAAACTGCCAGAGTCTGTTGTGGATGCTATGACAGTGAATGAGTTCAAGGCAAAGTATGATAGATACTGTGTGGATGTCGAATAGTTGTGATGGACATGATGTTTAGGGCCTCCCTCGATGAGTCTAATGACTCCTTGGAGTTGCCCGTAATAATAATAATAAATTAAGTGGATATTAAATCCGACACCATTTCAAAGCCGAATACAGAAACTATAAAAGTTTCGTGCAAAAACTGACCAGAGAAGAGAGATTGCCAGAATGCACTCGGTGGCATACTACGAGTTGCCCTATCCAAATGTTATAGGAGTGACAGACGCTACCGAAGTGCCTGTATATTTGCCTCCTATTGGTTCATTTTGCTAAGGTTTCACTAGTCTGACAGCTGTTTCAAACTCATTGGTTTTCATCAGAGACTAGGCAGAAACCTAAGAGAGCAAAAACTCTCAGTACTAAGGAACTCTTTGAGTTCCTTATTAAGAGTTCACCTCTTCAACGCTTCAAGTTTCTTAGTACTGAGAGTTTTTTGCTCTTTTAGGTTTCTGCCTAGTCTCTGACAAAAACAAATGAGTTTTGAAACAGCTGTCAGACATGAAATCTTATGAAAATGAACCAATAGGAGGCAAATATACAGGCGCTTTGAGCGTCCATCGCTTCTATAAGGTTTGGCTAGGGTAACTAGTAGTATGGCGGTGAGTGTATTCCTGCAAGCTCTCTGGTCAATTTTCGCATGTAACTTTTATAGTTTCTGTATTCAGCTTTGAAATGATGTCGAATTTAATATGCACTTAATTTATATAATTTTGCATCGCTGAAGCCAAAAATCCTTTTGGCTCTTTATTTTAGTAAATCATTTTTATAAATTTATGTACATGATCTTCTAAGTCTAATTTTTCTAGAATATTAAACAGGTTATTGTGTTTTACTTGATCGAAGGCTTTCTGAAAGTCTATGAAACATAAGTATATATTCCTGTTCCTTTCAAGTGATCTTTCCAGCAATATTTTTAGTTCCAGGAGAGCATTAATGGTTCCCATTCCCCTTCTGAAGTCTTTCTGTTGTTCACCTATTTTATACAAATGTTTTAATTTTTTTATACCAAATTCTCATATATACAGTCATATTAAACAATAGTGAAAGACATATTTGGCCTGATTTTTTGAACCTTGAAGACATGAAACCTTAATCCCGAGTTTACACCAAATACATATGCCTGAGAAAAAGATCACATTTAAAAATAGGGGAAAAATTAATTTTTTAAAAGATCTCCATCTTTACAAGCATTTCTGATGGAGTGATCAATATTTTAGTGCAACTCACAACAATATTAATAAAGGGATTTCATACAAATATGAATCTGGATAGTGAAATGAAGATGGACTGGCCATTTGGTAATTAACTAAAAAAAAAAAAAAAAAATCAGCTAACGCCTTTTTAATTCCCGTATATACGGGAGTAGGCGAGGCCATTTAGCCCTATCTAACTTTTGGAGACTGAGTGGGCAGTTCAATCTCCACTGGTACCCAATCAGAGACAGATGGCCCAAGGCTATCACTAATTAAGCGGTACGCAGTGAAGAGAGACGGCTCAAATGTGCCGCCATCTCGTGGTCTCTAACCCTAACACAATATATTTAATGTCTGAAATAATGTGGGTTCTACGGTCGATTTTCTCGAGTTTACAGGACGAAAAACCCGAGTTTCCGGGAGGAAAAACCTGCTTGCCCATGCCAGAGATCGACTAACTCGGGAACCGGTCGAAAAAAGGCTTAGAAAAATTTCCTCTAGTCGCTGACTAGACTCGAAACCAAGACTCCCTTCGTGCGGCCTAGCGCGGTGGTGTGCAAACGCCACATCCACTGAGCTACACAGGCTCTTAATGGTAATTAACTATACAAACGTATTCTGTTGGCTTAAACCAATGGAAATGATAGTGCACCATGATGAGATGCAAGGTTGGTTGAACATACTGACTGGTCAAACAAGGTCACTGAGTTTTCATTACGGAACCAGGGTAAACAGTGAAAAGGTATGATTATTAGAAACACACATGAAACATATAATAACAAGAATACAGGTGAAAGGTGAGATACTGCTAAATAATAATCAGAAAATGTTTTATTTGGAAAATGCAGTATGAAACATTAAACAAGAAAACAAACTTCTTTAACGGCTTTTAACAGAGATGGATTTCATTGCCTGATGTGAAACCACCATAACAACTTATTCGAGATCTGAAGTGGCTTGAAAAGTTACAGGTTTGGTCTCTAAAGCAGGGTTTCCAAACGTGGTAATAAATAAATATATAAAATTAATAAAAATAGGAAAAAAAAAAAAAGCCTCAACTCATGTACAGTACAATGCACTATAGGTTTATAGAAGCCTTCATGGGTGGGAGCCATTTAAAAAATATTTACTCGGTATGAAGATATGTTCATATTTTTTACTGACTGAATTCCGAGAATTAGATAAACAATTAATTTTATTTAACACATAATGTTTCATCGGAAAGCCGACTTCTTCAGACGTGAGAACATTGAAAGCAAACATAAAAAACACCACAAAGAAACATTGTATCACTACAAAATTGACTATAAACTACAGTTAAGTTTGAACTGAAGCTACAGTCCGGGCTAAAGTTCTATTGTTAGGCATCTGCGAGTGTGTGACTTCAAGAGTGTGCCAGTATCTGATAGCAGAGCTAAATAGGTCTGGTAAATTATAACTAAGGTTACTGTTTATGTGATGAGAGTCCAGGACAATTTCTTTAGACTCAACTATGCAGCATTCTATCTCGTCATGGCATATATGAAGGTTTGATGTTGTGGTCCAGTTTATCTCATGTTGGCGGCTTTCACTATTTGTGTTCACTGAGAATAAAACATGGCTTGAGCAGGCACTTGCTCTGGTTCTGTTGTAAGTAATGTCCCTTTGATGTTCCTCGAGACGTAGGAGGATGGACTTCTCTGTTTGGCCATAATATGGTTTCTCGCAGTCACATGTGATTTTATACACCCCTGGAAACTGAAGATGGTTGTGAGCCTGTTTGGGTTTGCTTAGAATTGATCTGAGTTTAGGAATAGTAGAAAAGCACGTTTTATGTTAAAATTTTTCAAAATTCTTCTTAGTTTCTGGAAGAGCGAGCCAAGTCTGTATTGTCAGATGAGGAAGAGCTAAAAAATGAACTACAACATTTAAAAAGAACCTTCGCAAATAATGGCTCCTCTTCAAAAACTATTAATAAACAACTATACCGTCATCATCAAAACAACGTAGAAACACAGGACAACCCCAAAGGTTATATCTCTTTACTGTACATCAGCTCGCTCTCTCAGAAACTAAGAATTTTGAAAAAGTTTAACATAAAACGTGCTTTTCTACTCTTCCCAAACTCAGATCAATTCTAAGCAAACCCACAAACAGGCTCACAACGATCTTCAATTTAAAGGGGTGTATAAAATCACATGTGACTGCAAGAAACCATATTATGGCCAAAGAGAAGTCCATCCTCCTATGTCCCGAGGAACATCAAAGGGACATTGCTTACAACAGAACCAGAGCAAGCACCTTCTCAAGCCATGTCTTATTCTCAGTGAACACAAATAGTGAAGGCCGCCAACATGAGATAAACTGGACCATAACATCAAACCTTCATATATGCCATGAGGAGGTAGAATGCCACATAATTGAGTCTAAAGAAATTGCCCTGGACTCTCATCGCATAAACAGTAAGCTTAGTTATAATTTACCAGACTCATTTAGCTCTGCTATCAGATACTGGCACACTCATGAAGTCACACACTCGCAGATGCCTAACAATAGAACTTTAGCCCGGACTGTAGCTTCAGTTCAAACTTAACTGTAGTTTATAGTCGATTTTGTAGTGATACAATGTTTCTTTGTGGTGTTTTTTATGTTTGCTTTCAATGTTCTCACGCCTGAAGAAGTCGGCTTTCCAAAGAAACATGTCGTGTGTTAAATAAAATTAATTGTTTGTCTAATTCTCGGAATTCAGTTAAATTAAAAAACCTCCATGGAGTCAAAGACTCATTGTGGGAAGTCCACTGTTATACACACAGTTTATCATACTGCACTTTAAATATATTCACTGCCTCTGCACTCACCACACTTGGGGCAATGCATTCCAATCACTCACCACTCTACATGCAAAAAAATTGCTCCTCACTCCCTTGCTCACACCTTCCTTATACAGCTTCCAGGGATGACCTCTTGTTCTCTTCCTATCTTCATCCATTCTGTTCAAAACCTCCCCAACATTAATATGGTAATAACTGCTTAACAGCTTATGTCTCAATCATATCCCCTCTCCTCCTATCCACCAATTTCTGTAAATTGCATTTTATCAATCTGTCTGAATACTCAACATTTCAGAGACAGGTGACCAAATCTGTGCACCAAATCCATATATGGCCTGATCAAAGCTATACCTGAACCATAAGGATGTTATGATTCCTTATACAAAGGAACCATAACATCCTTACTTCTACAAGTCAGTGCCCTCCACATCATTCCGATTATCTGCAGTGTTGTCCTCACAATTTTAGTAACATGTCCCTGAAATTTTAGGTCCTTGTCTATAATCGCTCCCAGATCTATCATCTCCTCTACCACTTCCAAGATATTTCCACCAATTGTGTGTACTCTACATCCCGTTTCTGCTTCCCAAATTTCAAAACCTTACACTTTGCAACATTGAATTTATACCCCACTCATTTACCCATTCAGCCAGTGTATTCAAGTCCTCTTGCAAAGATACAGCATCTGCTCTACTCCTGATAGCTCTCTCCCCAACTTTGCATCATCTGCAAACAACTGCATCTCACCATTCAGACCTCTCCAAATATCATTTACACACAAATTAAACAGCAATGGACCCAAAACAGACCCTTGGGTAACACCACTAGTAACTTTCCTCTTTTGGGATATCACTCTCCCATAGACAACTCGCTGATACCTATCAGACAGCCAATCTCCAATCTAGCAGTGAACTAATCTACTGTTCAGCCCCATCCGTTCCCATTTAATTATCAGCTTGTCATGTGGCAATTCATCAAACACCTTTGCAAAATCTAAATATACCACTGTACATGCAACATCCTTATCCAATGCATTTGTCACTTTATTATAAAAAGTAAGCAGATTGCTAAAGCACGATCTTCCTTTAGTAATTCCATGCTGGCCATCAAAGAGTATTTTTCATTGTCGACCCAATTCTGAACCTTAGTTCTAACTACCTTCTCTAATACCTTAACCACAACTCCAGATTACCTCCTCCTTCTTTCCCACTGATTTCAAGTTCTGCATGATATCACATTCATAAGAATGAAATACCTTTATAAATTGCTCATTAAATATCTCAACTATATCCTTTGCAGCAGTTATCATTCCTCTATTTTCATCAATCAATCCCATCCTACTATAATCATTCTTTCTTCTACTGGCCACGTATTGAAAAAACTCCTCAGTTTTTTTTGGCCGCTTTAGCTAACTACTGCTCATTCCGCACTTTTCCAACCCTAATCAAGCGAGTCACCTTCCTTGACTGCTTTTTGTACTTCTCATGCAATTGGTTGTTATAACTACTCATATTGTGTTTCTTCCATAATATATTCTTCTTCCAGATTGCATACCATATCTCTTGATTCATCCATTTCATACCTGCTCTATTTACCCTCTTAACCTTTGAAATACATTCTGATATTGCCTCCACCAAATAGTTCTTGAGTAGGGCCCAAGCAGCATTAATATTCTTTCCATCCAGTTCCTCTTTCCAATTTATTATCACAAGCTGTTTCCTGAGATTTTCATAATTACCAGCCTTATAATTCCACATATATCCCTTTCTAACAGACACCCTCGAATGACTGGTCATCCTGCAAGTGATCACCTCATGGTCACTCTCACCAACTGGTGGAAGATTTGACATCTCATTTATAATAACATCAACTGATAAGATGATCAAATCCAATACTCTTGATCCTCGTGCAACCTCCATTATGTACTGCCTTAGGTAATTGTCTTTCAAAAACTCCAAAAGTTCATTTTCTTTCCCCCCAGATGCAGTCTCCTGATTCTAGTCTATATATATTACCATAATTAAAGTGGCCAATAATGATCATTTGTTTCTTGTTAGTGCCAATTTGCCTATACATTTCCTTCTCATTACCCTCCATATTACCAGGTCTATAGCAACATCCAACTAAATTTTTCATCCTGTTTATTTCTACCTCACATCATACTACTTCAAAACTGTGGCAACTATTTGCACCTTGCAACTCCATCTTAGATGGGCACAACTCATCTGCTACCATCAAAAGTAATCCTCCTCCCTTTCTTCCCTGCCTGTCTTCATGAAAAAATCATATCCTTTTATCTCTATTCCTGTCAGGATGTTATCATCATACCATGTCTCGCTTATACCAACAATTTTGGGGTGAATAAACTCAAGCAAACCAACAATTTCGTTCCCCTTATTTCGAATACTTCTAGCATTAGTAAATAAACATACGAAATTATTACTGCTTCTACAAGTCCTACGAATGTCACTTCTTTGATGTGACTCTTCAATACCTTCGCCAGTCACTTCCTTTATATATTACCACCAATTCTACAACTTTCCTCACACCCAAACTCTCCCCACCCACTCCAGGCCATCTCAATCTGTGTTTGCCTGGCCACATTCACCTCTGAATCTAGCATCTACATGTTTCACAGAGCATCTCCCTGTCCACTCTGACTACCCCCCCCCCCCCGTTTCCCCATTTGTGTTGTGCTTCCACTCTCTCCTCTCATTTACTTTATTCATGATATTCACCTCTCCATTTGCAAGTGAGCAAATACCTCTCCCTACCCTGTTTTTTTTTTTTTTTGCTCTTTCATATCAATGCACACCACCTCAGATCTATTTATTACAGTCATTACCTCTCCTACCAGTAACAATCTCTCTCTCCAGCTGACTCACACCAAAACCATTTAAATGCAGCCCATCTTCTTTATACAATTCCATCCGTCCCACATATTCCTCCCACATATTCACAAGATGCACTCCATTCTCCTCACATAACTGTGCTAACATATCATTCATAACCTTTGCTTGCCTCCTCAATTCATCACTATCATACCTTGGCAACACACAGACTACCTTTCCTACTACACTATTATCTTTTACTCTCCGTAATAATCTCCTTATATCCAATCTGGCATTTTCCTTGTTCCCATCCAAATCATTTGTCCCTACTACAACCACCAACTCTTGTACTCTTTTATTCCTCATGTCCAACGCTTCAATCACTCTCTCCATTCTACCACCAGGAAAACAAACCTTATGCACCTTATCATTCACCACACATCTAATATCAGAATTTCCATAGAGAGCCACTCTCGAATCATTTGTTACATCTTTCACATAGCCATCTTTCCATCTACTCTTTTTCACTCTTCCATGTATGTCTGTAATTATTTTCATTTCATTTTGCATGCACTTCATCTCTTGCCTCATCATGATTAACTCTGCTTTTATGTCTGGATCCAATATATATTCATGTCTTGACATTTTTACGTAGTTTCATATTATGTCTTTGAATATTTTTGGTTGTGCAGCATCTGCAGCAGACCTCACACTAACGTTCTGACAAGAATATCCAAGGAAAATTAATCGACTCATTTTTCTTCTCCTGAGTGACATTCTGATCATGTAGTGGAAGCTGCTGATCATGTATTTTATGAATGTTTGGCGTAACAGCAGTAGGCCTGGATGTATCCCAAGACATCATCTTGGAACTATTATCTTGATGTGAAGAACTGGCAAAAGGCAAAACTGCAGCTCCAGGTAATAAGAGTGAGATACCAGGTTTGATATCTTTTATTATACTTTGTGCAATTTGACAAGAAGTAGATAATGCAGGTAACACGGAACACTGTATTCATTACTGGGATTAACATTGGATCTTGGAGTAAACTGTCAAAAGATGTTGTCACTTCCTGATTCCTCCATTTCTATTATTGTATCTTCACTCTGTTGTGATCATTTCACCAACACTGTGCAGATGGAAATAAGTTCTGAGTTGAACTAGGATATATATTTGAATGAGAAACAGAAATCTCATTTAATGGATAATCAGTTCCTGATAGTTCTGACCTTCCTTCACTTGTGAATGACTTTATTGGCCTGTTGGTATCTTATGGTGTGTCTAATTCATTTATTTTTGATGACACATTGGTCTTCATGCCTTTGCTGTTAGACCATGAAGTTATCTACTACAAGGTCTTCCTTTTTTCCTCTTAATTAACGGTGGCAAATCTGTGCTGTGTTTTTCGGTTGCACTTCAGCAAGTAACAAAACCTGGTTATTTGAGTCGTGTTCACTCTTCTCCTGAATATCAATATTGGAAGTATCCCAATGTGCAACCTCTGTACAGATCTCAACGTTCAGACTTTTAGCAGCACTAAGTAATGCAGCAAATTGGTCCTGCGAAATTATTACTTCAGCCTTGTACATAAAATCTATTATAATTTTTAAATCCATGTATTTTATATTTTTGAGAATAACAACTGGATGTTTACACAAGTTTTAAAAAAATATGCCATAAAAGAAAGAACTGCAGGCAGACAGCACTATTTTGTGTGCTTTAAGTCTTTTACTTTCACATACTAAAGTCACATCTACAAAAGTTACAGTAAAAAGTAACATGAAAAGCAGTTAATACATGGACATGGTGATTATTCCTTCTTAAACAGATCTGCTGAGCTTCTAACTTCATAATCTAGTAACAATTTTTTTTTTTAAAGTTAACCAATAACAAGTTGGAAAAGTGCAATTAGCACCTAAATTGTTATGTTGTTACCAGCAATACAATGGTAGTCATACACGTGTAAATTAGGCCTAACTCGACGCATATACGAAACTCAAATCAATGAAAAATCACACCACATTAATGACTTCATTTATCCTAAGAATGTCTGATCACACATATACCATCAATATAATTCAACTTCTGCATAAACAAATAATGTAAACACAAGAACTGAAAATTATCCAACATTAATATATATATATATATATATAATGAATTTTTTATTATTATTACAGATTACCTGCTATATATATATATATATATATATATATATATATAGCAGGTAATCTGCTTACAGCTCCTACAGTGGTATATGCAAATTTCAAAATGGGAAATTGGACGATGGGACTATTTTGTACCTATTGTCCCACAGAAGGATCTATTAAGGAAGAAGCAGAAGAATTTTTTGAGTAATTAGAGAGGACAGCTGAGAAAGAAAAGCAGGTTCTTGTTGAATATCTGAAGAGCTAAACAGCAGAGTAGGAAATGAATACTAACATGTACAAATGTTTTGGGAAAATTTTGATAAAAGGGCAAAAATAATAATTGTAAGTACCTGCTTGATTTTTGTTCAGGACATGGATTAATTATTATTAACACCATGTTCCAAATACACACACACACACACACACACACACACACACACACACACACATGAGCCTCCATAGCTCAGTCAGTATAGACGAAGCCCTTTAGTTAGAAAGACCTGGGTTTGATTCCCATCCATGTGAGGAACTTTTATCTGGTCTCACACAGAAGTAGAGGTTTTTTTCAACCCTCAGAACAGGCAAACTAGCCCAGTGAACACACATGGATCTACAGCAATGCGTACTTACAACAATGTGGAAGAGATAGGGTTCTCAACCACATTATCCTTACACTCGCAGTCAACCATGAGTTACATCATCTTGGTCAACCTCCTGGACGGAGATGACACATTACGATGATTATTATATATATATATATATATATATACTTTTGTGCACATATATATATATATATATATATATATATGCACAAAAGTTTTACAAAGAATCAAATAGAGCAGCTTTTACAGATGAACTGTACATCCAAATGTATGAATATCATTGGAGAAAAAAAATTAAAGATCAGCATTGATAGCAGAATCTTAGGAATATATTCATTCAGCTAGGAAGGCATATAGTGAAGTTGTATTCAAGGATAGAAAATTAAAACTTCACAGTGGCCTTTAAGACATTCAAGAAGAAGTGATAGAAAAGAAATAATTATACTGAAAGTTTCTGGCAAATAAGTCAGAATATTTAAACTAAACATATTTGGTCGTTTATATAATTCAATACAACTTATTTATTAATTACTAACCATTTATGAAAAACAAAACTACATTAGAGCCTACCAGTTTCGCCAGTAAACGCCTTGAAAAAGCCAGACAGTTTGCTGGTGAAACTGGTAGGCTCTAATGTAGTTTTGTTTTTCATAAATGGTCAGTAATTAATAAATAAGTTGTATTTGAAGTCAGAATATATCAAAAGGGTGGAAAATGGTTCTGGAGTAAATAGTAAAAAAAAGCTTAGAAATGGAGGAAAGAGTATTATAAAATGAATCAGAAAAAAAAAGTGATACAAAAATCAAGATAAAGATATTTTGGATGTCTGGAGTAATCAACATTTTTAGAAATGAGACAAGCAGGGAACAGTAGAGTAGTCGGAAATATTTTACAGAAATGCAATTTGGAGTAAATACCATTACTTGAGTAGAAAAAAGTTATGAAAAACTTCAAATGCATAAGAACTGCTAGAATAGATTATATTCAACCAGAAAGTATCAAATTATGGAGGCAAGTACCATTTTAGAGTAATAATATTTTAATTTAAAGCAAGAAAATTATGTTTCAACCTTCATGTTAAGGTCATCATTTGGAGTACACATACGAGGATGCGGCCTCGACCATAAATGGCAACACTATCGGCAATTTATTTTTTCCTAAGTTGGTACATCTGTCATAAGCATCCATGTGAAATTGTAAGTCATTCTATCAAGTACTTTGTTTTATACAACTGTCTGAAGCAAAAGTGTCTATATCTCTTGAAATGGGTAAAATTGAGTATTGTGCAGTTATAAAATTTTTTGTAAAAGACGGTTTAATGCCAAAAGAAATTCATTCGAAGTTCATAAAAGTGTATGGGCACTCTTCTCCTTCATTTTCAACAATTAAGAAATGGGCTGCTGAGTTTAAACATGGCCATACCAGCCTTGAAGATGATCCATGGGAAGGACATACAAATCATTGATCAAGTGCACAATATGGTATTGGATGAGTGAGTCAAAGTGCGTAATATTGCTGAGACTATAGGTATTTCAAAAGAATGTGTAGGATATATTTTGCATGAAGAATTGCAAATGAAAAAGCTTTGCGCAAGATGGATGCAGCGCTTGCTCACAGCAGATCAAAAAGTGCCTGGACAAGAATAAAACTGATTTTGTACATCAATTTATTACTATGGATGAGACTTGATTTAACCTTTACCCACCAGAATCCAAACAGCAGTCAAAACAGTGAACAGAAGCAGGTTGTTCAGTGCCAAAGAAGACAAAGTCGGTTCCATCAGCTGGAAAAGTCATGGCATTGATGTTTTGGGATGCTAAAGGCATTTTATTTATTAATTATCTTGAAAAGAGTAAAACAATAACTGGGGAATATTATTCCGATCTTTTAACCAGACTATATGAAAAAATTCATGACAAAAGACCTGGTTTGCAGAAGAAAAAAAAAATCATATTTCATCAGGACAATGCACCTGCCCACAGAGGTGTTTTGGCAATGGGAAAATTAACGGATCTGCACTATGAATTGTTGGAACATGCACCCTATTCCCCAGATTTGGCTCCTCTGACTTCTATCTCTTCCCAAAACTAAAACTCTTCCTCGCTAGTCAGCGTTTTTCTTTGAATCAAGAGGTGATTGCAGCTGTAGAGGGGTATTTTGCAGATCTTACTGAGAACCACTACAGGGATGGTATAATGGTGGTGGAGCATCACTGGAATAAATGTATTAGTCTTAAGGGAGATTATGTTGAAAAATAAAAATAATTTTGAAATTATAAATTCATTTTTTTCATTGTTAGACCGAGAACTTTTCAGACCACCCTCGTATGCATAAAGAGACAACTAACAATTCATATGTATACCAAAATTAAATTTTAATAATATGTATTTATTTCGTCTTAAGTATCTTAAGACATCATCAGTACAGTTACAAAGAATACTAGAAATTAAATTCAAAGGAACAGTTGGTGCACATGCTTACACTGGAATCCCTCTATGCATACAGTAGCATGGGGGGGACCCCCCCCCAAAAAAATCAACTGTAATTAAAATTAAATTAAAATATATCTGATAAATTTATTTTATACAATTGAGGATAATAATTTCCCAGACTTTTCGGATAGTGAGACAGTCATTACAGTTGAGACTTGGTCTGCGATGTAAGGCTTCAGCATTTTCTTTATATAAACGCTCATGTTTATATAAGGATCTATGTAACAGCTTGGTGTTTTTCACTGGATCCTATGGTTAGGGTTTTCAACTCCATGTTGTGCAAGGCCAGATTTGTGTGGTTTGATAAGATGGATGTCGTCTTGATGTTCAGAGATGTGTTTACATGTGACATACAGCTATTTGTTGATGATGCAAAGATAGGATAATAGGAATGCAGCTGATATGCAGTACTTGAAGAACAATTTGAATAGGCTGATATTGTGGGCATGTGAAAATTACAATCAGTTCAATGTTAGTAAAGTCATAAACTTTGGTTCAATGAGATATCCAATCATATTGTATTGGTGGGATTATGCTAGAAGAAATTGATTAGGCTGGGGAATCTTGAAGTTTTATTATATAGGAAATCGAAATTCAAGGGCCATACAGCAAAGACTGTAAATACAACTCAGAGGATAATTTCAATGCTGAAATGAATCTCAGCATGCAAAGATAAGAAATTTATTTTGCTTCTTTACAAGGCCTTGATAAGACCTCACTTGGACAGGTCTGGTCTCTTGGTTTCCATGTTGATTTTGATATAATAGAGAGAGTGCAAATAAGAGTATTATAAATGATATCAGGATTGTGGAATAATGATTATGAAGAAGGATTGAAAATTTGTAGACTGTTTGAGACTTACAAACTTCTAAGAGGGTCATACAGGATTCCAGTAGATGGAATTTTTCATTTTACGGAGGGTGAGGAAAGAATGCGAGGGCATTCTTTGAAGTTGAGAATGAATGCTGTCAAGAAGGGCGTGAGAGCTGAAATTTTCTCTCTTAGAGTGGTGTGTGTGTGTGATTGAAGTGGACTGCCATTGGATAATGGGTGTGCAAGTGGGAATGAATTCAAGAACATTCTCTTAACTCCAGAGAGAGCTAAGAGAATGTTCTTGAATTCATTCCCACTATTTGCCACCTCCAAGTCTAAAGATTCATCAAGGGAGGGCACCAACTCCACAACTCTGTGTCCACCACTCAATCCACCAACTACAGCAAACTGCAACTACTATCATCATCAACACCAATGCCATCTACTGCTCCCCACCACCACTAGCATTTTCACAGATAATCACAAACATCCATGTCCACGGCAGGATTTGAACCCGCAGCCTTTTGGCTGGAGAGTGGTTACACTAACCACTCAGCCAACCAGGCTGACATTAAGATTAAGATTATTAATATAATTATTAAGACAATTTATAAGAGAGAATTTGAAGCACTCTTAAGGTCTCTTTTAATAATAATGAGAATAATATTATATCGGTGTATATTAAATTTAAATTTATTTCTCTTTCATGGCAGCTGTCTCTATAATTTACCATAATGAATGCTAACCACTGTGTAACTATGAAATAAAAGAACACTTATAACCCACAGTAAAAGAATTTTACAGTAGTTAAAACTGCATCATTCAGAATGATTTGTTCAGGTTGAACTCATATAATCCATCTATAAAAAGAAAAATGAAACTGAATGTGGGAATTACAGAGGAATTTTCCCTACTGAGAATGTTCAAGGCAAGATTTATGCAAGCATATTTCAAAAGAAACTAAGAAAAACCATGCAAGAGAAACTTGGAGAAGAATCAACAAAATTCAGGCCATATCGAGGTTATCAGGATCGCACTTTTACTTTAAGACAAATAATCAAGAATTCATGTGAATATAACAATCTATCTCAGGAAAAAACATATCAGAAGGTGCTAATATAAAAGCTGTTCAAAATACTACATTTAAACAGTGCAAATGGAACATTTATACAGAGCAATATACACTATATTAATTTCAAGTCAGCTTTTAGAATCGATGGAGGTAGAGAAAAATGGTTTGATATAAAATCAGGTGTGAAACAAGAATGCATGCGATATCCACTAGTATTCATCAACTTTCTGAATCAAAATATAAAGGAAAGTGGCATTAAAACCTGATATCAAAATTGGAAATATTCAAGTCAGCTCTTTATTTCACGCTAATCATTTACTCCTAAATGATATCCAGTACCTATTAAACCAAACTAAATAACTGCTATAACACATTTGGTATGAAAAACAGCAATAAAAACACAAAAATTATGTACATAGGAAAGAACATGGAAACATCAACTGCACTGAGAATGAAGCTAATGTTTTCCATATTTCTGCCTATTGTCAAAACTTATAGAACAAAAAAAATTTCAGCTATTTAAAAATAAATTATGAAGATTGTATTAAAAATGTAAATCTGTGATTGAAATGATGATGGTCATCATAATTATTATTATTTCAGACCTCTATGGAGTCATAAGACCTACAATGGTAGGTCCATCTTAGACAACAAAGTCGACCATATGACTCAATAAACTCATTCACTGTCTGCACTTTCACCATCCTATCAAGACAATGCATTCCATGCTCACATTACTTTCCATACAAAAAAAAAAAAAAAACATCCATGTTCTTTTCCCTCATTCCAAAATACGAAAAATATCCCAAGTATCAATCTGGTAAATACCTCTCAACATCTTAAATGTCTCAATCATAATCATTCCTCCTTTCCACAGAACTCTGTAGGTTATGTGCCTGGAGCCCATCCTCATAACCAATGTTCTGCAGTACTGATATCATTATTTATCTTTCAAATCCCAGTGACTAGATCTGAGCGGTAATCCAAATGTGGCCTAATCAACGCTTTATACAATGGAACTAGCACCCTCTGCTTTCTGCTGATCCAATTTCCTCCTCAATACTGCAGCAGTCATCTAGGTTGTTTTCACACCCTTTGCAATATGTCTTCTGGACTTCAAATTTCTATCTACTATCACCCAAGATCTCTTGCTTCCTTCTAGTACTGCTCCACCTAGAGAGTATGCAGTCTCCCATCAGTAGATCCCAAATTTCTAAACCTTACATTTTGCTGTATTAAATTGATATCCCCCATTTATATGCCACCATTTCAGCTTATTCAAATCCTTCTAATAACCCTCTCAATGTTCACATCATCTGCAAACAATTGAATGTCTTCCTGATATAAGGTTGAACACTAACTGCACTGAACCCTATGGCATCCCACTTGTAGCCTTCCTATTCCCCAATATAGCTCCCTCATACACGACTCAGTGATATCTATCACAAAGACAATTTGCAATCCACTCCACTAGCCTGATATCGAAGAGCCCATATATAATACTCACTTACAATACATTTATTATAAGCTCACTTATAATACATTGCTTGGAAAGAAGTCAATGGAGACTATAGCATGAGGAACAAACAACTGTGGTGCCCAACTTAATAAGATGTAGGACCTTTTGTTGCAATGATTACAGCAATCCTACAGGCATGCTTTCCACAAATTTATGATAGTGATCAATGGGAATTTTCAACCATTCTTACTGCAAGCATGTAATGAGGTCCTGGACAGTTGTGGATCAAATGTCCCTTGACGTCACTTGTGGGATGCTCCAGTTCATCCCACAGATGTTCAATAGGGGTTGAGATCAGCACTCTGTGGAGGCCAGTCAAGTATGGTAATGTTCATGTCCACAATCCATGCAGTGACAACAGCAGCCTTATGACATAGTTATTGTCTTGCTGAAAGAGACAATGGCTAGTTCCGTAGAAATGCCACAAAGTAGGAAGCACTGCATTGTCCAGAATGCTCAGATCCCTCTTGGAGTTCAGTGTTCATGGCACCACAAACAGAAGTCCAAGGCCAAACCAGGAAAAACAGGACTATAGCATCACAATGCCATCTCCAAATTTCACAGATGAGGGTTATGCACTCTGGTAAGAGATATTCACTGGACATCCATCACACCTGTCCATCTGCCTGGTAGAGGATGTAGAGTGATTTGTAGTTGCATAACACAGCTTCCAAGCTTCCATGTTCCACTGTACATGCTCTTTGTACCACTGAAGATGATGCTGCATGCTGGTTTGGGTAATGTGGGCTTGCTAAAAAATGCCATTCGCAGGTTGGCATGTTGAATGCAGATTTCTGGGCATCAACTGTTCCAGTTGATGCCCAGAAACTGTGCTTCCATTTCAGTATAGGATCACCATTTGTTGACCTGAAATGCCCAATTTGTCAACAATTTGCCAAAGGGATATGCTTGTAACATGGCATCCTATCACAATGTCTCTTTCAAACTCCATCAGTTCCCTTCTCACAGCCATTTCGCCCAGAGTTGGTGAAATGAGTCACTTGGTGACTCATTACATGGAATGATGCACTTTCCACATGGGAGGTGTATATCAACTTATCATACAGCACCCTATCAAATACCTTTGCAAAATCTATAAAAATGATATAAGTCCTGTATATAAGTCCTTAACAATTTTTCCAATTCTGTATATAAATCCTTAACAATCTTTCCAAAATCTTAACAACCGAACGAGAAATACAGATCAGCTATGGTTTGATATAGTTTGATTTGATATGACTGATAATAAAAAAAAAAAAAAAAGCAAAACCGAAGAGCTACTTGAATAAATTTAGATGGAATAAGAGAGTATTTTGCTTCCATTTCCTATACTGAAATGGAAGCAAAATACAAGGCAGTACTTAATTTATGAATCCGAGAGGTGGGTTTCAAATTCAACAGTTGAAAGATTACAGACTACATTCTAAGAAAAACTAAGAATATTAACATATAGCGTCAAATAAAAATGAAGATATTAGAAAGGAACTTGATTTGTTAGCATTCAAGAATGTGTGAGCAGAGGTAATTTGGTATGTCAGCTAAATAGAAGAGGGAAGGTCTGGAAAACAGGTGTTTGTTGTTAGAATGGTATGAAAAGGAGCCAGAGGAGAACCAAGATCTAGGTGGGTTGATGTCATTAACAAAGACATAGGGAACCAAAATGCTATAGTATCTGACAGTATTGGATATCAGATGAATAACAGATCTAGAAGATTATTGTCAACAGATAGCTAGTAATCATGCAAACTTAATCACATGCTGTCTCCTTAAAGGTACGTATCTGGCTTTTGATGATGATGTTGATTTTATCTAAAGTAATACTAACATAAGTTAAATATAAAGCATCTATATTATCTATTCACCAATGTAAAATAAAACTAATTCATACCACTTGATTTGCAGTTGTGATAAGATGAACTGTGGTCAGGCTGACTATTATGAAAAGAAGTGCTCCAGTCATGAGTGCCGAGGGCTGCTTTATAATGTTTCATTGACGTTTTGTTGAAAATAGGTAGTAATTCATTTGCTTTGCTAGATAGCACCTAGGAGGAGGAGGAAAAAATATAGAAATACGCTTTTTTTTTTCATCCTGAAAGTAAGAAAATTTATAATTTAAAGAAAAACCAACTAGTAATTGAAAAACAAAAGGACAGAAATGAAGAAATACAATAAAAATTTAACTAGATGTGAATGGCTTAATTATAACTTATATTTTCATTTAATGGAATAACCAAACATCTAGGGAAAATAATTAACTAAATTTAATTATTAACACCAAGGCATCTTTATACCTATTAAGATAAGAATATTATGTATATGCATGTAGAAACAGACAGTATTAAATAAAATACTCATGTGGCCTTAACAGGTATGGTAGAGAAATCATCTATTGTGATTACTGGACTGCAGTATCTGTTATTCTGTTAACTGCATGTACTCTAGTGAAATCCTTGAACTTTCACAAAATCCATGATTTAATAAAGTGGTTAGTGGTGGAATATTGTTTCACTCAAATAGGGTGCATTTCTTGTATTTAAATTTTATTTTATTTTATTATTACTTTTTTTTTTTTTTTTTTGAACTGGGTTTTTCTTCTTCGTGTAGATTCTATTCTTGTTAAGAATTTGCACTTCAAAATTTAAAAAGAAAAAAAAGAAGGCAACAAGATAGGGAAAAAAAGCTGAAGCATTTCATTTCAGTTAGGATTCACTTAGTCTTCCAGTAATCTCATTTTCCTCCCTTGCATTAAGAATCTGTGTTTGCCAATGGCAGAAGTATGATCATTACATTACAGTAGCTGCAGCCATTTGTTAGTCTTGTAACTTGGGTATATTATATTGGTGTGTGAGTTGGGATATTCAGTTAGGATTCTGTGTACTGTGTGGAAATGTTAGATTTTTCTATGTGACATCAGAACAATTCACATACTGTTTCTAAGAAAGAAGGATTATTGTTTTAGATATATTTTTTATATGTTTGGAAATCTATAACAGTTCAATAGAATAGCATTGGAGAATTGCTCTACAACTTTGTTTCAGCATAAAATGAATTGCTGGAAGTTAGTTGATAACATGTATGCTATTAACTTCCAAGCTAAATCAGTTGCAAGGAGACATAAGATAGATCATTGTTTCTTATACCTCAATACTCAAGAAAGGTAATCATCAGTCTTCACTTCTTGAGACCATCCTGCAGTGTGTGGGCACCCACCCTTCCTTCCCATTCCATACCATTAGATGTGTAGGTAGTGGCTTAAGATCTCAGTGTAGTTGAGTCACTTCCACATTTCACTTGTAACAACCCTTTTCCAACTCATATGCCTCAATCCCTCCTTGTCCTATTCACAAGGCACTGCAAATAGTATTCCATCAACCTGTCTTCATACTACAATATCCCAGAACCATGATGATAATAATAATAATAATAATTATTATTATTATTATATGGTATCATATAATAATAATTATCCTCATGGAGTCTAAAGACTCATTGTGGAAAACCCATACTAACTTTTATACATACAAAACCTATCATACCTGTCATTAAACTCATTCACTGTCAGAGTACTCACAAATAATTCTGGCAATCCATTGCACTCTCCACACAACAAATCTAGTTCAACACAACCTTATTAACCACACTCTCACACAATGTCCAGAGATGACCCCTTAGTTCTCTGACAATGTCATATATTGAAAAATTCATTTGCATAAATTTTATAAAACTCCTTTAATATCATGTAAGTTTCTATCATATCCCTCTTCTCCATCTGTCAATTAAACATTTTAACCCCCACACACTTCACTTATCATTATAGGGAGCATTCCACATCACCAGCTGGTCTCTCATTTCTGAACCCTCTACCACCACCTCCTGATCCTCAAGAAACCCAGGTGACCAAATCTTTGCACAGCAGTCAAGATGCAGCTGAATCATAGCCTTATAAAGAGGTATAAAAACTTCCCTATCTTTACTTGTTAGCATGTTTTTCAACATCCAAGTAATCCTTTGAATTATTTTAGCAATAGGCCCTCTGAACTTCAACACTTTACACCATTATCTCCAAGTCCTTAGCATCATCAATTTCCTGCAATCCAGTATGAACAATGTGATACACAGTATGTAACCTTTCAAACTGGATAACCATACATTTTGCAACATTAAACCGACAATCATTATCCTTTGTCCACAATGTCAATTTATTTAAATCATCATGCAAGATGTTATATCACTTTTATCAATCTGTGCTCTCCACAGTTTTGCATCATCAGCAAACAGCTGAATATTCCCCCCCCCTCCTAAATCTTATCACATATTATTGATTTACAAATTAGAGAGTAGTGGCCCTAGTACAGAACCTTGTAACTTGAGATACTCTACTAGTCACCCTGATTCTCCTAGATTCCACTCATCATATACTTCTCTCTGGTACCAATGATCTAGCAGGCAACAAGTTTGGTATGCAAAGAGATATTAGAGAGTTGGTTGTACAAGCAAATAAGAAGAGTAAGAGTGTAAAAATTTTGAGCCTGTTGCCATGGTATGATAGAAGCAAACCGGGAAGAAGAATAATAGCTATAATTGTAAATGGAACAGTGCACAGGTTGTTCAGGGGGAACTGTGGAATTGGTGAATGTGTGTGGACTGAGTTTGATGGAGGAAAGGACTTATATCAGGTGGATGGTGTGTATCCAAATGGATTTAGAGTTAGATCAAGAGTCTGATCTAGTAATTAGTGTTGGGGGGGGGAGAAGAAGTAAATTAGTGTGGATACTTGAATCCTAGAGGGTAAGTGGGAGAGCAACCAATATGATGCCAAATGACGCTCCCCAGGTTCTGAACATTAGTAAGGATAATCAACATGAGATATAAGGGAGATTGTAGGATGAAGAGATATTGCAGTTTACTTCTCTCTCTTATTCAGAATAAGAGAGAGGAGTCATAGTCACTGGTTAGTTCAGCTTGACCAAAAGTTATAGTCATCTGTGAGACAGGCATAGTTGATAGAGTGATAAGGATAAAATGCAAGTCGCATAGTATTTTCAGAGAGGACGTGGGGAATAGAAGTGGAGAGAAGCGTTTTTGCTAATGACAGTAGCAAAAGAAGCCAAAAAAAGAGTGGTAATGCATTAGAATCACATATATTTAGAATTTAGTTCATTTGAGGCTATCTGGTGAAAGACAGAGGCCAACAGATGAGATATACAGTTGTTGCTGTTATAGGTGAAGATGTATGAGTGCAAATGTAGATGTCATGCATTTGTAAATTAACACAATGAGAACAAGATGAATAATTAGGACAGACTTAAATCATAGGCACATAGGCTGGAAGGAGAATGGTCATAGGGAGAGAAGGAAATCGAATTTATACAGTTTCTAAGAGAGAGAGAGAGAGGGGAGAGAGATAACTACCTGAGACAACATGTAATGTAAGAGATTTTAGTTCAAGAGTGCTGGATCTCATCATAGAACTGAGTAATGAATGTAGCCCCAAGCTATTTTAGGAAAGTGATCATGTGGTCTTCATCTGGGAGACTCTCAGGCTGACTTTCCTGGTAAGAAAGGTTTTATGTGAAATCACAAAGCAGGTTATTAAGAACAAACTAAAGGAGTCAGCTTAGAGCAGTGCTACTGCATAAGAATTTGAAGGGGAGAGAGAGAGAGATGTCAGCAGTGCATGGAAGAGGGTCAAGTAGTGTTTGAAGAAAGCAATATCAGATTATATTACCCAGAGTCAGGAGGATAAATCAGGTAGAAATTAGATGGATGAGTAGCAAAATTAAACAAAAGTTGCAAAACAGTTGTAGAGAGAATATAAAGAGAAAAGTGGGAGGAGGAGCAGTATAAAGCTGAGGCAAGAAGGCCAAAGCCAATTGATTATGAGAGGAATCTAGCCAATGCAGCTGAAGGAAACACCAAAGAGTTCTTTCGCTTGTGGTGAGCAAAAGGAAGAATGATTATGAAAGGATAACTTTCATGAGTGCTGATGGAAATGAAATAGTTCAGTTACTAAGCGATCAATTTGTGTGTACCACCCAGATGAAGATATTGCAGAACTTTAATCAGGGCCGTGCTGTGCGGTTGTGCCCTGCACAAGGGTGCTTGAAGATGAGGAGCACCATTTCACCATGAGAAATAATAAAAAATATATACATAAATTTTCTTATTCTTGAATTATATTGTACTATATAAATTACACAATTACAAATTATAGTTAATTCAATTTTTTAACCACATCGCCGTCAATATGAATAAAATACACCACTCCTATACACTTCGTATCCACAATGTATTATCAATGGTATTACAATTTTATTAGGCATTTCGCATCCATGGTAACTTGGACATACATATATATATATATATATATATATATATATACATACATCTTGGCCGGTTGGGTGATTAAACAATAAAACCTGTGGTGAATTCATCACTAAAAAACACATGTACTAACCACAGTGATAAGTTTTAATACGTAAATATTTCATCCCAAGTATCTTGGGACATCCTCAGTACAGTAATTCAAACAATACTAGGAATAACATACAGTTAGGGTGCATGATTACAATGGAATCTCAATATGCATGCAGTAGCGTGTTATAGAATTAAATTAAAATATAACTGAAAAAAAAATATAAATAACATATATAAAGAGATTATTTTACACACTTTTGTATGACAACTTCCCATACTTTAGGAATAGCAAGAACGTCATTGCGGTTTAAATTTGGTCTGTATGGGAAATTGTCATACAAAATTGTGTAAAATAATCTCTTTATATATGTTACTTTTTTTTTTCCAGTTATATTTTAATTTAATTCTATAACAAGCTACGGCACGCATATTGAGATTCCATTGTAATCATGCGCCTAACTGTATGTTATTCCTAGTATTGTTTGAATTACTGTACTGAGGATGTCCCAAGATACTTGGAATGAAAAAGATTATACTTGGGATGAAATATTTACATATTAAAACTTATCACTGTGGTTAGTATGTGTGTTTTTTAGTGATAGTTAATGCAATAAAAATGAAATTTAAAATCAGTCAAATTATTATGAATTCTTAATAATCTAAAACTATTTTTAACTTAATACATCACCAGTTTTATTATAATTTGTTTGAAGTGAAACGTTATCAATATTACTACAGATTTTATTTCACAGAGTAAGCATCGACTCAGCGAAAATTGTATAAATTAAAAAAAAGCAATAAAGCCAATTAAAAATAATATCAAGGAAATTTACCAGGCTCTTTTTGATATTACAGAAGATGAAACTAAAGATATCGATTCTAGAGTTCAGAGAGACAACTTAATTCAAAAATTTATTCGTTTAAATTTATCTGCTCTGTTCATGTTTGGTACGAAATCTTAAGTCTCGTAAATGTTGCAAGCAAAATAATGCAGAATCCGACATTTGATATAGGAAAAATATTACAGAAAATCTGATTATGTTATACAAGAATTAAATATTTGCCAAACAGACCAATATTTTGAAAATATTATTAGAACTGCAAAAGAAGTAGCAAACGATCTTAATATTGATCATATTTTTCAAGACATTTGCAAAATAACAAAAAAAAAAAAGTTTGGTTATGAAGCATCAGATGAAACAACACATGATCCTAAACAAAATTATAAAATAAGTTTTTTCTTTGCGACTTTAGACACGACAATAATTTCAGTCACGGAAAGATACATATTCTTAAAACAACATAGCAAGGACTTTAAAGTTATAAGAGAGACATCAGCAAAAAAGATTGGAGCGATGAAGATTTAATGAAACATTGTAAAGATTTGCACTAAAACTGAGCGACAATCAAGATTCCGACAATCATGATATTGATAGTATGACTTTATTTAAGGAATTAAAAACTTTGCAATGTTTTATTAAAAAAGAGTTGACTCCTCAGGATGTTTTAAATGATATATACGAAAATAAATTAATCAACACGTTTCCAAATACAATGTTCTACTATTGTTAAATAAAATTTATTTTTATGTATGTGTATAAACTGTTTTGTACTTTTAACAAAGTAAAATTTTTCGCAAAAATTTTTCATGGGAACTTATTTTATGGGGACGCTTGAAAAGTTTTGCACAATGCCGCCTCCTACCCAAAGCGCGGCACTGACTTTAATACACACATGGTTATGGGATACGATGGCATACCAGCCCATATATTATGAGAATGTGCAAAAGAATTGGCGCCTCCTCTGACCAATCTGTTTAATTTAAGCCTCAGTTCTGGAAAGACAGAACTGAGGCTTAAATTAACTGAGGCTCTGGAAAGATAAGACTAGTGAGTGGAAAGATTGCAAAATAGTTCCAATGAATAAAGTAGGCTCCTAGACAAAAGTAGCAAATTATAACCCAATTAGTATCTTAACAGTAGTAGTTAAGGTATTGGAAAAGTTCGAAAAAGACAGAATTCAGGACTAAGTTGCAGGAATATGATACTTTGTAGGGAACAATATAGTTTTGTGAAAGTAGTCTTTCTTTCTTTTTTTATTGTATTGACAATTCAGTTGATAAAGGAATGGCAACACAGTGAAACTGGTCTTTACAAAGGCATTTGGCAATATACCGCATGAAACTCTGTTGCATAAATGGGAGCACATGGGTATTGATATGAAGCTGGTGATTTGGATAAGCAGGCTGCTAAAAGTGGTGGGATCTGATTATAGGAGAATGCAGATGACTAATGGATGGGTTCATCACTTGGGTCCTTTGCTGTTTAATATGTATACATTAATTATATATATGTAATGAACACTGTTGCATAAATGGGAGCACATGGAGGTGAATATAAAGCTGGTGATTTGGATAAGAGGGCAACTAAAAGAGGTGGGGATTTGACTATAGGAGAATGCAGTGACTAGTGGAAGATTTCACCACTTGGGTGCTTTGCTGTTTAACACATATACATTAATAATGCATGATACGATTTAAAGGGATACATTCAGTTGTTTGTTGATGATGCAAAAGACAGGAAGAGCTACAGTCAGAGATCCTGCAGGATGACTTAAACAGACTCACAGTTTAGGAAAGAATATGGTTATCAGTTTAATGTGTGGCCAAGTGTAAGGTCACACATTTTGGGATGAAGAAATTACAACCTGTATATTACACCTCACTGATGAAAATGAAATATTGGAAATTGATGAGGCCAAAAATTTGGGAGTGATTGCAAATAGGAAGTTGAAGTTTAGAGGACATATTGCAAAGTTTGAAGAAACAGCACATCAGATTATGTAGTTGTTAAAGAACACACTGACAAGCAGGGATAGGAAGGATATTATTTTTCTTTATGAGACTTTTATAAGACCTTATACAGAATAATACATGCAAATCTGGTCAGCTGGGTTCCATGAGAATGAAGTATTGAAGAGGACACAGAGACAAGTGATCATGATTGTGGCAGATCTATGGAATGTTCGCTATTAGAATAGATTGAAAGTCTGTGGAATTAAAAAAAAAAACTGGCTGATAGATAAAAATAGAGGGGAGATGACAGAAACATAAAAGTTATTAAAGGAGTTTTAATAGGACTGACACTGAAGATTTTTTGATTACATTGCAGGAAGAAAGAGAACAAAGGGTCACTCCTGAAAATTATATAAGAGTGTGGTTAGCAAGGATGTTGGGTTTGAATTTTTTTTCTTGGTGGGTAGAGTTATATTTGAAGCTTGGTTGCTCCACCTGTTATTCCCCACCTATATATTATTATTATTATTAACATCTGACCTCCATGGAGTCCGATACTCATCATGAAAGGTACACACTATTGCACACAATGCTCATCCAACTGTGCTTTAAACTGATTCAATGTGTCTACATTCACAACACATTCAGGCAAGGCATTCCACTCACCAACCACTTTATGTGCAAAGAACCTTCTCCTCACTCCTCTGCTTACACCCTCCTTATACAGTTTCCCCACCAAGTGTATACTTTAGTATCCCATTGTTGCTTACTGAATCTCAAAACTTACACTTTGTAACATTGAACTGATAGTTACACTTACTTGCCCATTCATGTAATAGATTGCATGAATAGGTAGGTAAGTGTAAATATCAGCCTGACTCTGCTGATATTTTTGCATCATCTGAAAACAGCTGCATATCACTAGTTAAACCATTCCCAATATCATTACATACAAATTGAACAATAATGGTCACAAAATTGACCCCTGCATTACACCACTAGTGACCTTACTCTTTCAGGATACTGCACCACCATACACAACATTCTGATACCCATCTGACAGCCAGTCACTGATCCAACTTAGAAGTCTGTTATCCAATCCTATCTGTTGCAATTTATTTACCAGCTTGACATGTGGCAGTCTATCAAAAGCTTTTGCAAAATACAAGTACACCACTGTATATGCATCTCCTCTGTCCAAAGTATTTGTCACCTTGTTATAGTACATAAGTAAGTTAGTGAAACATGATCTCCCTTTAACAAACTCATGCTGATAACCATAAAGAATACTACATGGCCCCTAGTTCTCCCACCACCAGACCTGTTCTAAAAAATTTCTTCTGAATTAATCTTGTAAAAACCCTTCAGTAATTTGAATGTCTCAATTATATCACCCCTCTTCCACCTATCAGCCAATTTCTGCAACCCACAAATCTTCAACCTGTTCTCATAAGGTTCATTCCATAGATCAGCTATCATCTTGGTCACTCGCCTCTGGATCCTCTCTACCTCCTCCCCATCAAGAAGAAACCCTGGTGCCTGGATCTGGGCACAGTAGTCAAGATGGGATCTTATCAAGCCTCGATAAACAGGAACAATAACTTGCTTGTCTCTGCTCGTCAAAGTATTCTTCAATAACCAAATGATCTGATTTAGTCACTTTTGCAATGTGCCCCCTAAACTTCAACTCCCTGTTCACCAACACTCCCAAATCCCTGCCCTCGTCAATCTCCTGGAGTACAGTTCCACCAATGTGGTATACTGCTGCTATTCTTTACACTTTGCCACATTAAACTGGCATACATTCTCCTTAGCCCAGTCTTCCAATCAATCCAAATCATCCTGCAAAATTTTGACATCATGTGGAGTCACTATTACTCTACCCAACTTTGCATCATCAGCAAACAAATGAATAGTTTCTCTCAGATCCTTTCCTATATCATTAATCAACAAATTAAACAGCAGTGGTCCAAGAACAAAACCCTGTGGCACACCACTAGTAACAGGCCTTCTTTTGAACTCTACTCCTGAATAAACTACTCTCTGATATCCTTCTTATACAGGAACCACTCTCCTATCCATCTCACCAACCCTATATCCATTCCCATCTGCCACAGTTTACTGATTAGAATTCCATGTGGTATCCTGTCAAAGGCCTTAGCAAGATCCACCAGTATCACTGTAAACCCATTACCCTTCTCCAGTTCAGCCGTCACTGTGTTATAAAACATGAGCAAGTTACTGAGGCCACCCTTCACAAAACCATGCTGTCCCCCATGTAGTATCTCATTATCATCTATCCATTCCTGTATTTTCCTCTTGACTACTTTCTCTAACACCTTGACAATGACTCCTGATATGCTGATTGGTCAGTAATTTGCAACAGCAGTCTTGGTGCCTCCTTTACGCAATGGAACTATTTTCCCCTCCTTCCACCCACTCGGGACTAACCCAGACCTGAGATTCAAATTAAACAAAATGGTCAAGGGCACTGACAATTCTTTTGCCGCTTCACATAAGGCCCAAGCTGGTATACCATCCAATCCCACAGATGTATTCACATTAAGGTTTTGTAATATATACCATTCGCCTCAATTCCTGTATAAGCTATTGGTTCCTTCATTCCTGCAATATCACCACTTGGATGATATACTCTTGCAAAGTGCTCGCTCAGTAATTCCACTATTTCAACTGATTCAGTTACCTCCCTCCCATCGGCATTCCTTAAAATCATTCTGCCATATACATTTTTTCTTTTCTTGCAGCATATCGAAAAAACTGTATGGGATTCTCTTTAGCTTGCATTGCTAATTTCCTTTCATAATCTGCTTTTGCTTTTCTTACCACATCTAGTTACCCTTCTGGCCTGAGCTTTATACTTTTCATGTGCCTGCAGGTCACCTTTCTCCTTAAATTCCCTCCACAGTTGTTTCTTTCTTTGCAGCTCAAGCTTAATGGTGTTATTCATCCGTTTAATCCCCACTTGATTTACTATCCTGTCTCTAAGTATGCAGTCAGCCATTACCTCCTGCAAACGCTCCATCATGTTCCTAATACTCCTGGCATTAGTATACATAAAGTGCAGAAGCCCGTTAGTCCCACCCTTATCTTGATGTCTTCTACTAACTATCCCATTCTGGTTTATTGTCCTACGTACTATACTAGCTCAGGAATATTATACACATTCTTACACTCAACTGCCTCACTGATGTCTGCATATCCACTCCCCCCCCCCCACCTAATAGCTCTAGTTTCCCTGATTCTACATATCCACTTTCACTTCATTGAACATTATTATTATTATGTGACACCTCCAGGGAGTCCAAAGACTCATCGAGGGAGTGTGTGCCAACAGCATTGAAAGATTGATCCCTTCCAACTACTCACTGCACTCAAACTTGCTTAACTTTTGCGAGCCATTAGTAGCAGAGGCTCTAACAATTGACCAACCTTTGCTGGCTATAAATTGTCTATAAATAATTTCAATTAGTAATTTCTAATATTTCTTATATATGTCTAACTTTCAAATTCTTACTAAATACACAGAATAACTATACGGCCATTCAAGAATTATTCTATATGAGCTCGAAGAAAATTCTTTCACTTTCTGACTCTCAGAATTAAACTAAATTCTAAGAAAATAACATCAAATACTTTTGAAAACAAGCTGAACATACAATTCAGCTGAATGATCTATAGTTTCACCTGACCATATGGGAACTTCCTTTCTTATTTATTTATTTATTTTTACTCAATCTACCTTAGAATCCTACAAAAGTTGAAGATCTCAATTTCTAACATACCTGCATACATCTTCTAATAAGCATATTTCCTTAATGCACCTTTTCCTCATTTTACTGATGTAGGCATGAAATCATTCAGACAATAGGAATACATTAATTGAACAATTTCAACTGCAGTCTCAATAAAAGGAACTTTACAACAGATTTCATCTTGCTTCTTGAAACATAATATCACTTGCTCCTCATATACAAAGGGTTTGATACATTATACTCTTCTTCAATTATTAACTTCAAATTCCTACTTGGAGAATAGTTAAAGATGCATATAAAAACTTCTCCAACATCACTGAACTTAACTTGATAGTTTATTTAACTTTTCCAGTTCCTTACTTGCCTACTCTTTGCTTAGCTAGCATTCTTGTTACCCAGCTACAGTTGTTCTAAAAACAACAATTAATGTGCATGTTTGTTAGGAAGACTTTGGTTTCATGTAGATGCCTATAATAATAATAACTTCTTTCTAATTTTAGTAGTTAAATTAGTCATGACTAAGTGGGAAGAGTTTGCATGAGTAAAACAGGTGTTTCATGAAGTTTTTTTATTTGTATGTGTATGGATATTATCATTATTATTATTATTATTATTATTATTGCATGGTATGGAGTTTGGAGACTCATTGTGAGAGACCCCCACCAATGCTTAACACAAAACCTATCCTTCAACTCATTTATTGTCGGGCACTCACAACTAATTCTGACAATCTCCTACACTCATTCATCACTCTCCAAAAAAAAAAAAAAACTAGTCTATATACCCCTACTAACCATACCCTTATACAACTTCCAGGGATGACTCCTAGTTCTCTATTTGTCATATTGAAAAACTTCCTTAGCATCAATTTTATAATGCCACTTTGAAATATCTCGTAAATTTCTATCATGTCCCATCTTCTACATCTATCAACTAAACACATCTTCACGTATCTTGTAACCCACACATCTTCAACGTATCATCATAGGGAGCATTCCATGCACCAGCTTGGTCTATGGTCTCTGAATCCTCTCTACCACATCCTGATCCCCAAGAAACCCAGGTGACCAAATCTGTATGTAATAGTCAAGATGAAGCCAAATCTTAGCCTTATAAAGAGGGATAATAACCTTCTTATCTTTACTTGTTAGCATGTTTTTCAATATCCAAGTAATCCTCTAAGCTATTTTACCAACTTTTGCAATATGTCTTCTGAACTTAAACTCTCTGTCTACTATTATTCCCAATTCCCTAGCCTCATCATTTTCTGCCACAGTATGTGATCTTTTCAAACTGAAGTGCATAATCTTACATTTTGTAACATTAAATTTAAAATCACTATCCTTTGTCCACAATGCCAATTTATTTAAATCATCTTGCAGGATATCTACATCACCTTTATTAACTATTGCCCTCTCCAGTTTTGCATCATGAGCAAAGAACTAATACCCCCCCCCCCATCAAATCTCTTCCTATATCATTGATATACAAATTAAAGAGTTGTGGCCCTAGTAGAGTACCTTGATATACTTCACTAGTCACCTTCATTCTCCTAGATTCAATTTCCACCATATACTACTGTCTGGTGTCTATGTCAGCACTCTCATCCCCCCCCCCCCAATCCATCTATTAGCTTTATATCCATTCCCATTTGCTCCAACTTTTGTAATAGTTTTCTATGTGGTATTCTGTCAAATGCTTTTGTCTATTATTTTTATTATTACCCCAAGACCTCATGGAGTCGAAGACTCATCTGGGAGGTCCTTTTATCACACACACACACACAGCTCATCATACCGAGCCTTAAAGGGAGGTCATGTTTTCGTATATTGAAAAATATACTAAAACATGACTCAAACTCCTTGCAGATACCACACTCTCAGGCAAGGCATTCCAATCATTCACAACTCTGCACGAAAAAAACCTGCCTCTCACTCCCCTACTCACACCCTTTTTATACAGTTTCCAGGGATGACCTCTGGTTCACCCCTGATCTCCCACTATTCTCTGTAGAACTTCTCCACCATTGATCTTTTAACAACCCCTTACCAACTTGTAGGTCTCAATCATATCTCCCTTCATCCTCCTCTCCACCAGACTCTGCAAATTACATCTTCTCAATCTTTCACCTTAGTCAGTCACCTTTGGACCCTTTCCAACATCTCTTCATCCTTCTGAAAACCCAGTGACCAAATCTGGGCACAATAGTCCATGTATGGCCTAATCAAAGCCTTATACAACGGAACAAGAATCTCCCTACTTTTACATGTCAGTGTCCTCTGCATCATTCCCAGAAGCCTTTCTGTTGTCTTCACAATTTTGACAATGTGTCCCCTAAATTTTAGATCCTTATCCACTATCACCCCCAGATCTCTTATTTCCTCTACTTCCAACAATATATTCTCACCAAGCATAAATTCTGCTTCCCATCTTTGTTTTCCAAATTTTAAAACCTTACATTTTGCAACATTGAACTCACATCCTCATTTCCGTGCCCAATCACTCAATTTATTCAAGTCTTCTTGCAAGGCCACAACATCTTCACTACTCTTTATGGTTCGTCCCAATTTTGCATCATCTGCAAACAACTGAATATCTCCATCCAAATCTTCGCCAATATCATTAATATATAAGTTAAATAGTAATGGCCCTAAAACAGACCCCTGAGGCACTCCACTAGTGACTTTCCTTTTCCTGGATATCGCACCCCCATACACAACTTATTGAATATCTATCAGATAGCCAGTCTCCAATCCAATGCACTAATCTAATATCCAACCCCATCTGCTCAAGTTTGACTGTCAACTTATCATGAGGTACTCTATCAAAAGCCTTTGTGAAATCCAAGTATATTACTGTGTATCCTTCTCCTTTGTCCAAGGAAGCAGTCACGTTATTGTAATAAGTAAGTAGATTATTAAAATATGACCTCCCTTAAGCAAATCCATGCTGTCCATCAAAGATAATACCATTGTTGTCAACCCAACTCTGGATCCTAGTTCTCACAGCTTCTCCAACAACTTAGCCACAACACCTAACACACAGATAGGCCAATAGTTTGATACTTGAGTTCGATCACCTCCTTTATGAAGTGGCACAATCTTGCCCTCCTTCCACTCCTTAGGAACTTGACCAACTGCAAGACTCGTATTAAAAAAATATGTCAAAGCAGGTGTCAACTCTCTCTGGCACTTTCCTTCAGAATACGCGGTGATATATTATCAAGTCCCACAGCCTTATTTACATCTAGTTTACTCAACTCCCCAAACACCTCTTGCTCACTTACAGTCAGTATCTCCTCCCCATCAACAACTGCTCTCAATCTCTCCATGAAGTCACATTCACAAGATGAAAGATCTTTATGAACTGCTCATTAAGTATCTCCACCACACATTCTGCTACAGCTGTCTTTATACCATTTTCTCCAATCAATGTCATCCTTCCATAATCATTCGTTCTTTTGCTGGCTACATATCGAAAGAACTCCTTAGGATTCTTTTTGGCTTCGTTAGCTAACTGCTGTTCATACCTCTCTTTAGCTACTCTCACCAACCAAGTCACCCTCCTTGCCTGGTCTTTGTAGACCTCATGAAATTGGTTATTTCCACTTCTCTTATGCTGCCTCCACAATTCCCTTTTTCTCTGTATCACATGCTTAATCTCTTTATTCATCCATCTTACACCTACCTTATTTAACCTTCTCACCCTTGGAATACATTCAGACATTGCATCTGCTAGATAGTTTTTGAAAATTCCACACGCTGCATTGATCTCTTTTCACTATCACCACCATCCACATTACGTGGTCTATAACAACATCCCACCAAGTATTTGATTCCATTCACCTCTATCTCACACCATACTGCCTCAAAACTACTGGCACTATTTTTGTCTTGCATCTCTACTTTGTATGGACATAACTCTTTCTCTATCATCAATAGCACTCCCCCTCCTTTTTTACCCCTTCTATCCTCACGAAACACATCGTACCCTTCCATCTCTATTCCTGTCAGGATGTCATCCTCTTCCAACCATGTCTCACTTATTCCGACAATCTTTGGGTGAACAGACGCAATTAGTGCAACCGTTTCATCTGCCTTGTTTCTTATACTTCTAGCATTTGTATACAAACACAACAGCTCGTTTCTGGATCTACAGCTAGTTCCACTGATACCACTCACTCAATGTGATCTCTCCATGCTAGACTGGTGCCATTTCCCTTTCTGCTTCTTCATTTTAGAACCCTTTTCAACTCTGTTTCCTCTTGATTCCTGGTCATCCCATTCCTTTCCTGCCTACACATGCTCTCACCTCCTCTTGGAGCATCGACCTTTCTCACGCTGTGTGCCACTGTCCTACATGAGCCTCCCCGTTTCCCTGCTCCTCTTGCACACCCATTCTCTCATTTTCTATACTCATACCATTCACTTCCCCATTCATATCCACTTCTTCAATCTCTCCTGTCTTACTCTCCTGCTCTTCCACATCACTCCCCTCTTAATCTGATTCATTCTCTCTATTCACTTCTCTACCTTCCCTATTGGCAATCCTTTACACCAGTATCATGGTGTAACCATTTTCTTTATCCAATTACATTGTTACTTTAATATAAAATGTGAATAGATCACTAAGATAGGACCTACCCTTTACAAAGCTGTGCTACCCACTAAAGAGTATCATACCTCTGTGCACCCACTATTTGATTTTACCGTTAACCGGAGACTCATTGTGGGAGATCCACACTAACGTTCATACACACAAAACCTATCATACCTCTCCTTAAATTCATTTATTGTCAGGGAACTCACAACTAAATCTGGAAATCCATTCCACTTGTTTACTACTCAAAAAAAACTAGTTCACACACTTTTTATATCACACCATTTGTTTTTGTTTCTATTATTATAGTCACCATCTTTCCACTTTATTAGTGTGTTGTCCTTCAACCTGTGACAACTTAAAGATTGCATTTTATGTAGTATCACACAGAATTTTGTAGCATGTTATGATTGTAGTATGCAGATGTATGCTTCCTATCAATTTAAAATGTGAAGTTTGAGAAACAGTTTATGCATGAGCACATGAAATACACAGAATTCCAACCAGTTGGAAATTTCAATCTTAAGCTTTAGTAGCCATAGGAGTGGTATGCCATAAACAAGTGAGTCCTAGAAGATATATACAGGGTGTTCAGGATAAATTTGACATATTTATAATTAATTATATTTTTCCGTAAGTTACATGTATTAACACACACTTCTCTTCATTTAAAAGTTTGGACCCTTCTTCATTCATATACAAGATGTCAGAAAGGATGGATAGCTGGAACCCACCTGAATCATGGAAGAGAATAACTTGTATCATGATGATTCGTGCCCGCCATCAAAATAAGGATATTACGACTGCTGCCCAATGCTCCCTGAATACAGTAAAAACAATCAGGCATGAACTAGAGACTTGCAATGGTGACTACGAGGATGTAGCAAGAAGAAAGATCCCTAGCAGACGATCTGATTGCGTTCGTACAGCAGAATTCCTCGCAAATCTGCAGGAACAGGTGTTGAAGAACCCTGGCATTGGAATTCGGGCTTTGTTCGTGGAGTTGCTAACTGTAGTCAAGCCCTGGATAACAAGGGTAGCCAATGGTAGGCCGTATGTATGGCAGCAGGATTCGGCCCCTTGCCACACCTCTGGGAAAAGTCAAAAATGGTTGTCTGAAAATTTCTACGACTTCACCAGTCCAAATGTTTGGCCTCCAAACTCCCCAGACCTTAACCCCATGGATTATTTTGTATGGGGTGCAGTTGAAAAAGACACCAATCGCACTTCCAGTAATACAAAAGCCCAGTTAATGGATAAAATTAAAACAGTTTTTGCGGCCCTTCCCAGGGAGACTGTAGCATCAGCTTGTTCGAGGTTCCGAAGCAGAATTGAAGCTGTGATCGATGCTAATGGTGGTTATTTTGAGTAAATCTTGTTGATAGTATTGTAATTAACTCTGCCTGTAATGTTTTTTTGTCAATTCATTAAATTTAATAGATACAAAGAAGATTTTCTTTTTCCTTACGAAACTGTCAAATTTATCCCGAACACCCTGTATATATATAAAAGGAAATTAAATGACTTTATACCGAGAATGACAAATTTATTTTTAAGATACAACTAGTTTCGTTGAAATACAACTTCTTCAGGTATCGTGGGCAAAGAATAAAATAAAAAATAACAGACACATGAAAAAATATATTAACAGATCTAGTATAAAACAAATACATTTAAAAAAAGAATGCGTTCCAGAGTTCCAACTGAAGTTGACTACGTGCGTGGGCTGGTATTAGTGCGCCAGTATTGGACAGTGGCAACGTGCGCATCAGAAATATTAAAGCTAAGGCTGTTATTAATATGAGATGAATCAAGCGATATTTCTTTAGATTCAATTATTCTTCTTTCCAGTTCATCATAGCACACATGGATATTAGAGGTTTTCTGCCAGTCAACGATGTGTTGGCGGCCATCATCTGCGTTGATGGAGAAGAGAACGTGGCTAGAGAGAGCGCTGGCTCTGGTTCTATTGTAAGAAATGTCTCTTTGATGTTCTTCCATGCGTAAACTTGGAACTCTGGCACGCATTCTTTTTTTAAATGTATTTATTTTATACTAGACCTGTTAATATATTTTTTCATGTGTCTGTTATTTTTTTATTTTATTCTTTGCCCACGATACCTGAAGAAGTTGTATTTCAACGAAACTAGTTGTATCTTAAAAATAAATTTGTCATTCTCGGTATAAAGTCATTTAATTTCCTTTTATATACAGTTCTACCGAGTAAATAATGAACATTAATATATATATATATATATACACACAGATAGCATAACAGAGAGTGAGGAAGGTGTTTCATGTAGTTTCAATGAAACTACAAGAAGGTGTGCATGTAGTTTCAATGGATTTAACTTTAGACAGTGCGAATGGAGAGTGCTGCAATTACAAAATACAACATGACTGTTTTGGTGAACATTAGGTGAATTCAGAAAGATTGATGCCAGAAACAGAGGTATTCAGAAAGGAAGCGGAAGGCATGAAAATTGAGTTGAGGATTAAGAGAATCAGGATGTTTGTTGATGTGAGACAAATTAGAGTAAAGCTGAAAGAAAGTTATGGGAATTAGAGAAGGAGGTGAATTAGAGAGAGAGAGAGTGAAAGAATCAAGAAATGATAAGAAATGGGAGGAACAAGGGATAGAGAGAAGAGAGCAAGGTATGAAAGTGGGAAAATAAGGAGAGAGAGAGAGAGATGCCAGCAAAGAAGGAAGAGCAGAGCAGTGAGGAGTGATGTATGGAGATATGGGTAGAATATTAGAGTGCTTACCTGTAGTAACAACAGCTAGTGTGCCTATGACAAAGAAGAAAGATGAGAATGTAGATGAGATAATGACAGTTGAAACAAATGCTCTGAGAGGAGGTGAATCACAGGCCAAAAAATTTGAGACGTGTGAGAGATTGGGAAGCAGAAAAGTGTGTATGCGTTTTCAATTCCATGTTGTGATAATGAACATATTGTCCAGATATGATAATTTTCTTATATAGTGAAACCTAGAGAGTATCTATAACTATAAAGTAACATATATGTCACAGTAAATAACTTTTTTATTATGTAAATATTATATTGATGATGTAAATAGACATCATCAATACACTTTTCGAGCAACAATAGGAATTGAATTAAAAAACAGTAGTGCACATGCTTAGATTGTAATCCTGTAACATATACAGGCACGTGTTCATGGCATAAAACTAATGGGCTGAAATTAAAACTAATTAAATTTATTTAATATAGTTGAGGATAACAATTTCCCCAAACTTATAGAATATTGAGACAGTCGTTTCGATTAAGATGAGGTCTATGAAGTAAGGCTTCAGCACTCTCTTTATATAAACATTCATGTTTATAGATAGATCTATGTAGAAGCTTAACGTTATTCTACTGGATCCTGTGGTTAGTGTTTTCAATTCCACATTGAGCAAGGAAAGATTTATGAGGTTTGATGAGATGGATGTGGTCTTGATGTTCTGAGATATGTTAATTTATAGATCTTCTTGTTTGTCTATAGTAAGACAATTTACATGAACATGGTACTTCGTATATGGCAGGTAGCATAGCATCACTGGTGAGAGTGTCTTTTGGAGAAGGTAGCAAGTTGTGAATTTGGTTGATGGGTTTATAGGATGATTTTGCCCCATGTTCAGAGATGATTTTAATATATGGTATGGTCCTGTGGGCTTCTTCTTGTCTGGATCGATTTATAGGAGAGTGGTTGACTATTATTTAGGTTATTATTGAATTATATCCATTTAGTAAGGCTGTTTCTTTGACAATTTCCAATTCCTGTTTTAGAGATTCTTCCAAAGAACCAATCTTGTGTGCTCTGGATACTAAATATTTTATAATGCAATATTTTTGATATGAAAACACACCCCAACTCAACATCACCAGACTTAAAGATCGGTACTACCAACATAAGAAGCCAGAACGGCAAGAAATGGAGCTAGCTGAGGAATTAGATAAGTACCAGATCGACATAATAGGATTGACCGAAATAAAAAAGACAAAAACTGGTGAGATCTTTCTGAGCAATAAATACAAAATGTTATATTCGGGCAATGACAACAATTCAAGCAACATTAGGAATTGAATTAAAAAACAGTAGTGCACATGCTTAGATTGTAATGCTGTTACATATACAGTTATGCGTTCAAGGCATAAAACTAATCAGCTGAAATTAAAACTAATTAAATTACAATTAAAATATAACAGTTGAATTTATTTAATACAGTTGAGGATAAAATTTCCCAAAATTATAGAATATTGAGACAGTCATCTCAATATTCTATAATCAAGGAAAAGGAGTAGCCATAGCATTCCACACTAATTACGAGGCTAATCTTCTTGAATGGAAGGCAGTCTCAAGTAGAGTGATGTGGACAGATATCAGAATGGGGAACTGGACAATGAGATTTATTTGTGACTATAGACCCACAGAAGGTTCTACTAAGGTAGAAGTGGAGGAATTTTTTGAGACTCTAGAGAAAACTACTGACACAATGAAAAAGGAAAAGTTGGTCCTTGTTGGGGGATCTAAATAGCAGAGTAGGAAATGATTGTCAGACATACAAAAATATTTTTTCAGAAAATTTGGAGAAAAGAGCAAAGCTAATAATAATGGCAAATACTTCTTGGATTTCTGCTCCGGGCATGGACTGGTTATTACTAACACCATGTTCCAACATAAAAATGTGCACAAATTCACATGGAGAGAAGAGGCAAGGAATAAAAAAGTCTCACTGACTATGTTATTGTCAATAGTGATGTTTTCTCCCTGGTGCAGGACACCAGAGTGTACAGAGGATTTGAAATCGGAAGTGATCACTATTTAGCCTTGGGCAGAATAAAATTGAATTTCATTTTGAAACGCAGAACATTTAAGAAAGTTTTAAAGCAAATAAAAGTTGAGCAGCTCTCAGATGTAAGCTGTAGACTAAAATACACAAAGATTATTGAAGAAAAAATGAAAGTGTTTGAGAACAGGAACAGAAGCTTGGAGATTCAGTGGCAAGCTTTGAAGAAAACATTGATTGATTCAGCCAGTTAAAGAGGCAGTGAAGGAAAAGAAGAAAGCATATCAAAAGTTCATGGCAAATAAGTCAGCTTGTGCTCTGAGAGAATACAGAGACAAATGTAAGAAAGCTAAACACTGTGTAAAACTAGCTAAACAAATGTCATGGGAAGCCTTTGGTAAAAACATAGAAAATAAATATCAAGCGGGTGGCAAAATATTCTGGAGGTTGTTGAAGAAGCTCAGAAATGGAGGAAAGAGTGTTATAAAAGGAACTAGAGATGATAAAGGTGACATGAAAACTGGAGAAAAAGATATCCTTGAAGTATGGAGTAAATACTTCGAAAAATTGCTAAATGAAACAAACGAGCAGTGATATCACTGTGGTAAAAAACACTCAACAGGCAAACATTCAGGAATACATATCCATACTTGAAGTAGAAAAAAAATGCCATCAAAGGATAGAAATGTGGAAAGGCAGTAGGAATAGATGATATCAGACCAGAAATGTTGACGTATGGAGGTATAAAAGTCTTACAGTAGCTGTACTGCATAGTTCAGAAGGCCTGGACAGAGGGACGAATTCCCAATGATTGGAGTAGAGATCTCATAGTACCGATATATAAAAAGGGAAATAAAACTGAATGTGAGAATTACAGCGGTATTACCCTGCTGGGTGTTCCTGGTAAGATTTATGCAAGTATACTTGAGAAACGATTAAAAAGAACTGTAGAAGAAAAGCTTGGTGAAGAACAATCTGGATTCAGCCAAATAGAGGCTGCCAGGATCAAATGTTCACTTTACAACAAATAGTTGAGAAATCATGGAAATATAATAAAGATCTGTATTTAAGTTTTATAGATCTGGAAAAGGCATATGAAAGGTGCCAAGAGAGAAGCTATTCGATACGTTACAGTTATATGGTGTCAATGGGGCATTACATCAAGCAATACTTGGTCTTTATTTGAGTTGTAAGTCAGCAGTTAGAATTGAAGGAAGTATAGGCAGATGGTTTAATGTTAAATCTGGCGTGAGACAAGGGTGTACATTATCCTCTCTTTTATTCATTATCTATATGGATCACATTATGAAGGAAAGTGGTATTAAACATGATATCAAAATTGGAGATGTTAATGTCAGCTCTTTGCTTTATGCAGATGATGTTATAATTCTAAATAAATCCACTACAAGTCTGCAAGATTCTCTGACTAAATTGAATAACTGTTGTAACAGATATGGTATGAAGATCAGCAATAACAAGACAAAGATAATGAAAACAGGCAGAAGCACTGAAAATGTCAACTGTGTTGTGAATGGAGAACTGTGGAATAAGTAAATCATTTCAGCTACTCAGACACAATTTTTAGTGAAATGGTAAATTAAATATAAAAATAGATAACAGTATCAACAAAGCTGGTATGGTAGGAAGTCAATTTGAATAAATTCATATGGAATAAGAGAGAAATTAGCTGTACATAAGCCAGTGTTGAAACTAATTGTAACTTATGGGTCTGAGAGATAGGTTAGAAATAAAACACTTGACCAAAAACTAGAGACCACAGATATGAGAGTCACGAGAAAGATTAGGGGCACGAACAGATGGCGTCAATCGCAATATCATATTAAAAATGAGGATATTAGGAAAGAACTCGACATTGTCAGCATCCAGGAATGTATTAGCAGAGCTAATCTCAGGTGGTATGGTCACTTAAATAGAATGGACGAGGTAAGATTAGGAAAACAAGTGCTCTCTGCCAGGTTGGCAGGAAAAAGACCCAGAGGATGATCAAGATATAGGTGGACTGATATGGTAAAAAGTGGCTTAGATGATAGAAATATAAGATCTGATAATGTTTGGGTCTTGACAAGTAACAGACTTGGAGGAAAATTGTAGATAGGAAGTTAGTAATGATGTAAATTTTTCATGTAGTACTATCATATCCTGTACACCCCTTGAGGGTACATTGCAGGAGATTCACATTTGATGATGATATTTTTGAGATGGATATGATACAGCTATGTCCATGACATGTACAGATAAGACTGAGGAGATGTAAACTGAGGAGAAAAGCAGCAATAATGGATAATAACAAGAGACAACGCTACATTATTACTTACAGTATGGATATGTATTCTACTACCTTAGAAAAACAAAAAGGTAAGAGTTTTGTACTCAACAATTTTTATATTCAATGCATAGAATTATGTTAAAACCACCACTTTTGGCTAAAACAAATTTCAGTGTTCTATCATATAACTTTGTTTTCTCTTTTTTTATAATAAGAAAGCAGAATTAAATATTACCACACACAGAAAAAGGATATCACATGTGCTATCTGATTAAAAATATCTCGATGCCTGCTCATCTTAATTCTCACCTAATGTGAAAGGCATTTATATAGAGTTTTCTTCTCTTTGCTGCAATAACAAGCTTTCAATCTTATATGAAGGCTTTTCACTAAATTTTGGTGCATTACTGCGGCAAATCACTTCCATTCCTCAGAAAAGCATTCACTAATGTTAGGCGATTGGACCTGGCTTGCAATCAGTATTCCAATTCATAGCACAAGTGTTGGACAGAGCTAAGATCAGAATTCTGTGCAGACTAGTCAAGTTCTTCAACACCCACATCATCAAACCATTGCTGCACAGACCTCATGTGGGGGACACAGTCAACTGGGTGAAGGTCAACTTGGCAATGGCCAAGTGGGCGGCAGACATCTGGCTAATAAAATAATAGATCAAATATGCAATGCTATTGTATTGATCTACTACCCGGTAAATTTAAATAATTTTTTTTTGAGAAACGAGTTAAAAGAACAGTATAAACATAAAATTTGAAAAAACTCGCATATAATTAAATTTATTTTTATTGTGTAGAATTACGAAATTGTATAGAAGTTATATTGAATTTACCATGCAAAAATTGAGTCAGCTAGTTAATAAATATTTTTGTTTATATCATAATGACAATATTAATTTTTGGTCTTGAAAGTCATGCAATGTGGAGCCAAGGAATTAATGAATTATTTGTGGATGGCAAATTTTTACTTTCTCCCCCTCTTTTGCTCAAATTTTTGTTATTTTGGCTAGAAAGGATGGAGGTCCTGTTTTCTGTGTTTTATATTGTTTACTACCTAATAAGACTCTTGAAACATACACAAAATTATTTAATATGATACATGAAATGTGGCCATTACTAGATCCCGAAAATATAAATATTGATTATGAAATTTCCATTCATCAAGTACAAATACTTTACGTATAGTATTTCTGCAAGCTAAGATAAATGGTTACTTTTTTCATCTCATACAAAATCTTCGTAAGTATTTAGCTTCATGCAAACTTTTAACCAGATACAATTCTGATCCGCAATTCCCTTTAAATTCAAAAATAATCACTTGACTTGCTTTCGTTCCAGAACAAGATATAATTTATGCTATTTCTGAACTTGAGAATCATTTATCCAATGAATCTGAACCAATTTTAGAATGGTTTACGAACACACATACATAGGTCATCTAAGGAATAATAGAACCAGGGCTCCATAATTTTGTGGAAGTTTGTCATTGAAAATTGCAATTGAGCTTTGGCAGCAGCACAAGTCATCCAAATTTATGGATTTTTATAAATAAACTACAAAAAATTCAAAAAACATATGATTTTGATTATGAAAGATCAGTAGCAGGTTTTCAACAACATCAGCATAAACGTAGACATTACGACGAAGCTCACCTTACGATGAAAAATATATTTTCAAAAAAGATATAAATTACTATTATTATTATTACTCCAAGACCTCATGGAGTCAAAGACTCATCTGGGAGGTAATTTTAACACACATACAGCTCATCATACCGTGTCTTAAACACACTCAAACTCCTTGCAGACACCACACTCTCAGGCAAGGCATTCCAATCATTTACAACTCTGCACGAAAAAAACCTGCTTCTCACTCCCCTACTCAAACTTTTTATACAGTTTCCAGGGATGACCTCTGGTTCTTCACCCCGATCTCCCACTATTTTCTGTACAATTTCTCCAGCATTGATCCTATAACAACCCCTTACTAACTTGTGGGTCTCTATCATATCCCCCCCTCTTCTTCCTGTCCACCAGACTCTACAAATTACATCTTCGCAATCTTTCTTCATACTCGACATTCCAGAGGTTAGAAACTACCTTAGTCAGTCGCCTTTAAAACCTTTCCAACATCTCTTCGTCCTTCTGAAAACCAGGTGACCAAATCTGGGCACAATAGTTCATGTGTGGCCTAATCAAATACTTATACAACAGAACAAGAATCTCCCTACTTCTACAAGTCAGTGTCTTCCGCATCATTCCCAGAAGCCTTTGTGTTGTCTTCACAATTTTGGCTATGTGTCCCCTAAATTTCAGATCCTTATCCACTATCACCCCCAGATCTCTTATTTCCTCCACATCCAACAATATATCCTCATCTCCTTTATGAAGTGGCACAATCTTACCCTCCTTCCACTCCTTAGGAACTTGACCGAGTGCAAGACTCGTATTAAAAAAATATGTCGAGGCAGGTGTCAACTCCCTGCCACATTCCTTCAGAAGACATGGTGATATATTATTAAGTCCCACAGCCTTATTGACATCTAGTTTGCTGAACTCCCCATACACCTCTTGCTCACTTACAGTCAGTCTCTTCTCCCCATCATTAACTGCTCTCAATCTCTCCATGAAGTCACATTCATAAGATTGAAAGACCTTTATGAACTGTTCATTAAGTATCTCCACTACACATTCTGCAACAGCTGTCTTTATACCATTTTCTCCAATCACTGTCATCCTTCCATAATCATTCTTCCTTTTGCTGGCTACATATCGAAAAAACTCCTTAGGAATAATTTTGGCTTCATTAACTAACTGCTGTTCATACCTTGCTTTAGCTACTCTTACCAACTAAGTCACCCGCCTTGTCTGGTCTTTGTAAACCTCATGGAATCGGTTATTTCCACTTCTCTTATGCTGCCTCCATAATGCCCTTTTTCTTTGTATCGCATGCTTAATCTCTTTATTCATCCATCTCACACCTACCTTATTTAACCTTCTCACCCTTGGAATATATTTAGACATTGCATCTACTAGATAGTTTTTGAAAATCCCTCAAGCTGCATTGATCTCTTTTCCAGCTCCAGTCCTAGACAAGAATATTTACATGATATTGCATATAACTAGCATCATCATAATCAAATTCCTGGTATATTTCTTCAGAGGGTGTACAGGATATCACAGTACTACATGAAAAATTTACATCATTACTAACTTCCTATCCACAATTTTCCTCCAAATCAGTCTGTTACCTGTCAAAACTCCAATATTATCAGATCTCATATTTCTGTCTTCTAAGGCACTTTTTACTGTATCAATCCACCTATATCTTGATCATCCTCTGGGTCTTTTTCCTGCCAACCTGACAAAGAACACTTCTTTTGCGAATCTTTCCTCTCCCATTCTGTTTAAGTGACCATACCACAGGAGATTAGCTCTGCTAACACATGCCTGGATGCTGACAATGACAGGTTCTTTCCTAATATCCTTGTTTTTACTATTATATTGCCATTGACATCATCTCTTCATGCCCCTAATCTTTCTCAGGACTCTCATATCTGTGGTCTCTAGTTTCTGGTCAAGTGTTTTATTTCTAATCCATCTCTCAGACCCATAAGTTAAATTTATTCCATATGAATTTATTCAATTGACCTCCTACCATACCAGTTTTGTTGATTCTATTGTCTATTTCCATATTTAATTTACCATTTCACTAAAAATTGTGTCTGAGTAGCTGAAATGTTTTACTTGCTCCACAATTCTCCATTCACAACGCAGTTGACATTTTCAATGCTTCTGCCTATTTTCATTATCTTTATCTTGTTATTGCTGACCTTCATACCATATCTATTACAACAGTTATTCAATTTAGTCAGGGAATCTTGCACAGTTATAACAGATTTATTTTAAAGTATAACAATGTACACATAAAACAAAGAGCTGAGATTAGCATCTCCAATTTTGATATCAGGTTTAATACCATTTCCTTTCATAATGTGATCCATTTAGATAATGAATAATAGAGGCGATAATATACATCCTTGTCTTACACCAGATTTAACATTAAACCATCTTCCTGTACTTTCTTCAATTCTAACTGCTGACTTACAACTCAAATAAAGACTAAGTATTGCTTGAAACGTATCGAATAGCTTCTCTCTTGGCACCTTGTCATATGCCTTTTCCAGATCTATAAAACTTAAATACAGATCTTTATTATATTTCCATGATTTTTCAACTATTTGTTGTAAAGTGAACATCTGATCCTGGCAGCCTCTATTTCGCTGAATCCAGATTGTTCTTCACCAAGCTTTTCTTCTACAATTCTTCTCAATCGTTTCTCAAGTATACTTGCATAAATCTTACCAGGAACACTCAGCAGGGTAATACTGCTGAAATTCTCACATTCAGTTTTATTTTCCTTTTTATATATCGGTACTATGAGATCTCTACTCCAATCATTGGGAATTCGTCCCTCTGTCCAGGCCTTCTGAATTATGCAGTGCAGCCACTGTAAGACTTTTATACTTCAATTCTTGAGCATTTCTGGTCAAATATCATCTACTCCAGCTGCCTTTCCACATTTCAGGTTTTTGATGGCTTTTTTTACTTCAAGTATGGATATGTATTCCTGAATTCATGCCTAGTCAGTGTTTTTTTATCACTGTGCTGTTGTGCAACATGTGTAAATATGTTCATTACAAAATATTGTTAATAGATGAATTAAAAAACTGTATTTTTTCTATATTTTAATATTGTGCGATTATATCTTTTCATTTCTAAATCATTTTCGGACCACTCTTTTTAACCACCTCTTTGAAAACGAATTCTTAGAAAGTAAGATTTTCGAATGATCAATACTTCGAAAAAATAATTTTTTTTTAATTTAGCGAAAATTAGAATTCACACAGGTAAGTTTAGGTCGTTAGGTCTGGATTATTTTTAGTCTTTTTTTTTAATAATGTGGAAATAACACATAACTCATAATTCATAACTTATAACTCATACCTCATAAATCTTAACCATATTTATATTTATATTTTACCAATATTTACAAAAAAAAAAAAAAAAAATAAATATCCACCAAATCGTATGCCTGCTAAGCATGCAAAAATTTGTACGTTTCTCACCTAATTAACAGTTGTCGTGTACCCTCATGTTTACAAAAACCTGAACAGTTTTTGTAAACATATGGCACATTCATACTATGGGTGGGCTAAGGATTATTTTTATATTTGTATTAATTTTATATATACAGGTATCCCTGGCTTAACGCAGTTTTGTTTAACATGGGGTTTGATTATCGAGTCGAAATTAATTGCGGCAAACCCTTGATATACGCGACAAGAGTTTTGATTAACGTGCCTTTAACCCTGCGGAGCTCACAGCTCATCTGACAGATACATGCAAAATGTTTAATATAAATATTCTTACACAATTCAGTGTATAGCTTGGAGGTCATGAGTAGCTGTGCATTCATATGCTACAAGTGATATTCCGCACTGTTTTTTGCAGTCAGTTTGGTTTAACACGTGTTATGTAAAGGTTTGTGATATTTGAAAGTAAACTGTATCTGAGAGATACTGCGACCTCCAATGTCAGTACAGTATGGTACAATTTCTAGATTGTAACTGCTAATAAATAAACCATTGTGTATTACTGAAATAGAAATCCAAAGGCTTATTTATCATACATATCCTCTAGGAGATGTGCTTTACATTATGGAAAATACTAAGGAAAGTGATCTGGAGCTTACTCCACCTTTACTATGAGTTGCCCAGAACATTGCTTATGCTTGCATCTGCCGAAACTTTAAATTTTATATATTCGGCACGAAATTCTTGTAGTTTCTATATTTGGCTATGAAATAATGTTGGATTCAATATCCACTTAATTTGTACCATCATGTATTATATTTGCAGTGTTTTTTCTTTATGTTTTATTGCTTGTTTGCGAGGTCTGGAGAGTCAATTTGTTTGTTATCATAGAATTTATGCCGATAAGAAAAAAAACTAAATTTTCAAACCACTCTTGATAACTTCTTTTGATAAAAAAATTACAGTAAATAATGTAGGTACAAGTATTTATTAAACATTTACTTTGCATTCATCTTTTATCTTTCCTAAAAGATTACCATATAAAACGAAGTATTAATACAGTGATTGATCATGGACGAATTGCAAGTTGTTTATTATTACACGTTGGAAAATTAACTTCTCTTTTATGATCATTGTTTTTTAAAGTGGTAACCATTTTGCTTGTATAACAGTTGGGAAATTTTATCTATAAAGCATGTGATTTTGCGTGTTGGCGACCAATTCGCATGTCCTTCATTTCTTACTCCTCTTCAATGATAAGATCCAAGAGTTAATTAAATCTCATGAAGAATCGAGTGATTCTGACCTGCTAGATTTAGATGCACAGTGGTAAGATCCCGAAGAATATGAAGAAAATTTAACCACTGATAGTCACAAAAGAGATTTCGCAGAAATAATTTGAAAATATTTTTCGTACAAGCGAAGCTTTTAAGCAGCAATGCTTAGAGGCTGACCCTGATGAAGAGAGAAGCAGTAAATTTGCAGAAGAGTAGAAGAGGCAATAGGGCCATACCATCAGTTGTATGAAAAAAAGAAACAAAATGCCCTCCAAACTACATTAGCTCTTTAATTGTTTAATTCATTAATTCTTTGTTAAGAAGTAGAATAACAAATGTATATTCTGAATATGTTTTATTGTCTTTCAGCTTCATGGTTTTCCTTTAATAGGCCCTGAGACATACCCTAATTCTTTTATAAAAAAAATTAGGGGTCAAAAAAGAAATCTGAGGAACGAATTATACATTTTCCCATAGGTTATTATATTCAATTAGCGCGTTTTCGATTAACGTGCCTGTTTTAAAGAACGCATTAGGCGCACTAATCGATAGATTGCTGTGTATATATATATATATATATATATATATATTTGTATTTTTATGTATTTTTTACATTTATTTTCTGATAATACAAAAAATGGCCATAACTGAACTGTTGCCATAAATTTTGAATTTTGAAGCACAGAATTGTTTAAAATGTCATTATAGGCACAGCATTAAGATTCCCTTCTTGTCTGGGTTGCTGTATGAGAGGTTAATTATTTTTTGAGTCATTCTTGGATTATAGCTATTTAGTAAGGCTGTTTTTTTATAGTTTTTTATAGTTTCCAGTTCTTCTTTTAGAGATTCTTCAGAAGAACAAATTTTGTGTGCTCTTTTAATACTAGGGATTTTATTATTATTATCATCATCATCCAGGCCTCCATGGAGTCAAAGGACTCATCGTGGGGGGGTCGTTTTTATAAACACAAAGTTTATCATACAGTTCATTATCACACAAAGTTTATTATGATGCCATAATTTATAAGGCTATGATAAGACTTCCTCTATAAAACTATGATTCACACTTGACTACTGCACACTGGTTTGGTCACCTGGGTTTCTTGGGGACTAGGAGGTGGTCGAAAAGATTCAGAGACAAGTAACCAAGATGGTGACAGGTCTGTGGTATACACCCTATACGGATAGGCTAGGTTTGTGGGTTACAAAGCTTAGTTGATAGACGGAAAAGAGGGGACATGATAGAAACTTTTAAGCTATTAAAGGGGTTTCATAAAATTGATGCAAGTGAAATTTTTCAATATATGAAAAAAAGTCAGAGAACTAAGGACAATCCATGGAAGTTGGTTGTACAACACTGTGGTTAGTAGGATGGGGGGGTGCAGACCAGATTTTTTGCATGGAGAGTGGTGAGTGAGTGGAATGGATTGTCAGAATTGCTTGCGAGTTCCCTGATGGTGAATGGATTCAAGGAGAGGTATGATAGGATTCGTGTGTATGATGGTTGATTTGGGTCTCCCATGATGAGTGTCCAGATTCCATGGAGATGGTGGGCTGATATAGTGTGGACATAACGACCTGTGAAAATTGATTTTCAGTAAACAGAAGTGGAAACAGATCCATATTGCTTATACTGTATGTGTATATCTAGAAAGGAAATACTTTTTCATTATTCTTTTTCTAGTGTGAACTTAATACAAGGATGTAATGTGTTGATATTTTGTAGAAATGAGTGAAGTTCTGGTTCTATATGACTCCAAACTGTAAAAATTTCATCAATGTACTATAGACAAAACGTTGGTTTTGGGTCGAGAAAGAAGATTCTTTTCTTCTAGGTGTTCAAGATAAAAGCTAAGTTAGTGATGGGGATGAGCCCATTGCAGTTCCTTCCTCTTGTTTATATTTTTTTTTCCACATGAAGTAACCAGATGTAATTGTAAATTTGAATATCCACTATGTTTGATGGGAATTTTTTGGGCTAGAAATTCTAGTGTCTCTTTGTGAGGGATATTTGAGAGGGGGGGGGGGGGAGAATATTAGAATTAGGCAATTAGAAGAAGCATAGGACTCCTATACCATATATTAAGATTCCCTGTCATTGGAACTAGGGGGGGGGGGTGCTCAGCCTGAACCATGAAACAGCCCCAGGCAATGATACCTTCTACACCAAACTTTATCGTTGAAACAACACATTTGGGCTGGTAGTGTTTTCCTGGCATTTGCCAAACACAGACTTGTCCAATGGACTGCTAGATAGTGAAGCATGATTTATCACTCTAATGAATGTGTTTCCACTGCTCCAGAATCCAATGGCACAAGCTTTACATCACTCTACCTGACTCATAGCATTACCCTTGTTGATGTTAGGCTTATGCTGCGACTGCCATGGAAACCCATGTTCTTCAGCTCCCAATGGACAGTTACAGTTATGGTACTGGTGTTGCTTATAGAGGTATTTCAGAACTTAATAGTGAGTGTTTCAACTGAGCATAGGCAGTTTGTTTTTAAAAATGCACTTCAGCACTCAATGGTCCTACTCTGTGATTTTATGTGGCCTATCAGGTCAATTGTGCTGCTGTTGCATCTAGGCATTTCCACTTCATAATAACATCACTCATAGTTTATCAGGGTAGAACTCACCAAAACTGAGCTGTTGCACATGTGGCATTCTGTGACAGCACCACATCAAAAGTCACCTGTTCAAGTACAGCCCATTTTACTTTTAATATTTGCCTATGAAGATTGCAAGGTTATGTGTTTCCTTTTGCACCTGCATGAGCCATTGTTGTGATGTATATAGCCATATCCACTACTATGAAGAGATGTTCAGATATTTTTGATCAGATAATTTATCTTTGGAGTTATATAAATTTTAACACTAAAAAATTCAGTAAACTTACCTTAAGATATATAACAGCATCAGTTCCATAGCTTTCACAAGATGTTAAAATAAGATCCCCTTGAAAATACCGAGCATAGAGTCGAGAAAGAGGCAAGCCATATCCATATCCTGCCTAAAGATATATCACATACATTATTCATCAAAGTACCAGTAAAACAAAGCATTAAAAAAAAATGCCAATTCTTGTTTATTCCTTTATCCAAGTGTAAGCAAACAAAGTTTGTGTGTGAAGTTTCTTCATGACTAAGCTACTTGTATACTGAGGCTTTTACTACTCATATCTGGAATATGACTTCTGTATTACTTCAAGGTCTAGCTACCACTGATGAGACCACAATAATGGTCAAAACAGGTTCTGAATAGTGGCCCTTACCATAATGCACAGCATTATCTTCATCTAGGAGGTCCCTTGTGTCATACACACAGCTCATCATACCATGCCTAAAACACATTCAAATTCTCTGCACACTTTAAGGAAATGCATTCCATTCATTCACAACTCTCCATGCAAAAAACCTGTGTCTCACACCTTTGCTCATACCCTCCTTATATAGTTTCCAGGAATGACCTTTTGTTCTCCCCAATCTCCCACCATTTCATGAAAAACCTCTTTAAAGGTAATCCTATAACAACCTCCTTACCAACTTGTATGTCTCTATCATATCACCCCTCTTCCTCATATCCATAGACTCTGCAAATTGCATCATCTCAACCTTTCTTCATATTCAACACTCCAGAGATCAGAAACTCTTTTGGTCAACTGCCTTTGGACCCTTTCCAACATATCTTCATTCTTTTGAAAACCAGGTAACTAAATATGTGCACAGTAGTCCATATGTGGCCTGATGAAGATAAAGAACTGATGTTAAGGAAAACCAGAATCTCCTTACTTCTACAAGTCAGTGTCCTTTGCATCATTGCCAGAATTCATTGCGTTGTCCTCACAGTTTTGGCAAATGTCCTCTAAATTCTAGATCCTTATCCACCATTATCCCAGGATCTCTTATTTCCTCCACCTTCAACAATATATCGATACTAGGGGAGGCCCCCATCACAAAATGCCCCATTTGTGACTAGCACATGATTTCCATGTGGAAGCAACCTACCATAGCAGAAAGATATCCTCACACAAGGGACAGATGGACGAAAGAATCAGATATCATCATATCAAGGTGGTAAAGTACTAAAACCTTTTCTTTTGCCTATGTAATAATTAGTTTTAGATGAAAGAAGGAACAAGAATTTTGACTAGGAGGAAAGAGAACTTTATAGTGCCCATGTGCAATGATTTACTGACTGTGTTGGACTGGTAAGCTGAGAACTTATGATTGTGCAGTTCCTAATGTGATGTGAAGGAGTAAAATGACAGTAAATTTAGTTTAGAAGTTGACTTATGTTTTGTGCTATGTGTGAATTTAATTTACCCATGGAATGTGAATAGCATACTTGTCAGTTTGAACATTTCTTATTTGCTTAACTAGTGATTTAGTAATGATAAAAATGTGATTAGCCTTTGACATGTTAACTTAATTGTAATCTCTTTGACCACTTAATAAACATGTTTTTCTATGTAAGCCTGAGTTTTATCTGAGCATGAGACTGATTTTACCACTCATAAAACCACGGACCTATGCATAAGGGGAATATAAAGGAAGTTAAGAGCAATTTAGGTCATGACTGTAGGCTAAGTTTACTTTAAGCTACTTAATTCTTTTAATAAGGTTAGGTAACACTTGACCTCCAGGAAGGTTTCTTTGAATAAGAATTTTCTGTCCTAAAGCTCTGACTGCCACAGCTAAAACAAACAAATATCGTCAGAGCTTGAAAAGGAAATGGGTCCCAGAGAGATAGTTTAGAGATTTATTCTTAGTTGGTACAGAAAAATAATAGTAGTAAATTTATAGAAAACTAACAATGTAACAAGTGCATCACATTCAGGATAATAGCCTGGGAGTGCTTTTAAAATACATACACCTTTGAGCTCTTCGAAAAGATGTAAAGAGGGTGCAGCAGGTCAAATTCTTAGCATTTTAGTAGTTTTAAACCTCTGAGAAGGCAAGGATGGATGATGGATGAGCTCCATGACAATACCACCATGATACTGTGATTGGTTATTGTGTCAACCAATCCAACTGAACGTTGTCATTTGTCATGAGTTGCTGTTTTTGTTTTCTGAGTTTCATCTGTTTTTGCATGTGTGAAGTGTGAACTGAGGTGGTAGGCAAGTTTTTATATATAATATACGCAAGTTTATAACATATAATTTGCCATAAATTTATAACTTTTTTTCCCATATTTACAATTGGAAACAGTGTTGATGATCTACTGAATATCCCATTTTCTGCCAGAACTTTTGTGGATTATATGACTGTACTCGAAGGAGGTAAGCCTCGTTTTCTTCTCTTCCAAATTTACAGAGCATGCACAAAGATGCAAGAACTAAGTATATGAGACACTGCTCTATTTCACAAACAGTATAGTAGACTGTTTGTGAAAACAGTCTACTATATTATCTATAAAGCTATTATCCTGAATGTCAAGTGCAGTCAAGACTTTTTTGTTCATCTTGTTTAATATTCTACAGAGACAGAAAGGCATTTGGAATAGGCATGGATATTCTGACCTTAACCATTTAATAGCAGCAGTGCAAAAACATGAGTGCTCCCAATCACATGTTCAATCATTTTTAAATCTCAAGATGTTTGGAAAACAAAGAATTGACACTCTCATTGACAAACAGAGAAAAAGTGAAGTTACCCTCATAATGAACAGGTAAAGAAAAATAGACACATTTTAAAAAGATTATTATTATTATTATCATTATTACGGGCGACTCCAGGGAGTCCTTAGACTCATCGAGGGAGGCCCTAAACATCATGTCCACACAACTATATGACATTCTCACAGTATCTATCATACCTTGCCTTGAACTCATTCACTGTCATAGCACCCACAACAAACTCTGGCAGCTTATTCCACTCATTTACCACTCTAAAAGTAAAGAACCCAGCTCTACACCCTTGCCCAGCTTCCATAGATGTCCCCTAGTTCTCCCACCACCAGTCCTGATCTCAAAAATATCCTCTGAATTAATCCTATAGGAACCCTTCAGCAATTTGAATGTCTCAATCATATCTCCCCTTTTCCGCCTCCTATCAACCAATTTCTGCAACCCACAAATCTTCAACCTGTTCTCATAAGGTTCATTCCATAGACCTGCTGTCATCTTGGTCATGTGCCTCTGGATCCTCTCCACCTCCTCCCCATTAAGAAGAAACCTAGGTGTCCAAATCTGGGCACAGTAGTCGAGATGAGATCTTATCAAGGCTCGGTACAGAGGAACAATAACTTGCTTGTCTCTGCTCGTCAAAGTATTTTTCCACAACCAAGTGATTTGATGAGCTGATTTAGCCACTTTCGCAATGTGTCCCCTAAACTTCATCTCCCTATCCACCAACACTTCCCTGGTCTCATCAATCTCCTGGAGTACAGTTCCACCAATGTGGTATACTGCTGCTAATCTTTTCATCCCAAAATGCATAACCTTACATTTTGTCACATTAAATTGATATCCATTCTCCTTAGCAGAGAACACCAATCTATCCAAATCATCCTGCAAGATTTTGACATCTTCTGCATTCACTATTGCCCTACCCAACTTTGCATCATCAGCAAACAAATGAACCATTCCTCTTAGATCATTCCCTATATCGTTAAAGAACAAATTAAACAGCAGTGGTCCAAGAACAGAACCCTGTTGCACACCACTAGTCACAGGCCGTCTTTTGGATTCTACTCCTGAATAAACTACGCTCCGATAGATCTCCATCAACCAACCACCTATCCATTCCCATATGTTGCAGTTTATGGATTAGAATTCCATGTGGTATCCTGTCATAGGCCTTAGCCAGGTCCAGCAGTATTACTGTAAACCCATTACCCTTATCCAGTTCAGCTGTCATTGTGTTATAAAACTTGAGCAAGTTACTGAGGCATGATTTCCCCTTCACAAAGCCATGCTGTACCCCATACAGTATCTCATTTTCATCAATCCATTCCTGTATTTTCCCCTTGACTACTTTCTCCAAGACCTTGACAACGACTCCTGATATGCTGATCGGGCAGTAATTTGCAACAGTAGTCTTGGATCATCCTTTATGCAGTGGAACTATTTTCCCCTCTTTCCACACCTTTGGGACTAAGCCAGACCTGAGACTCAGATTAAACAATATGGTCAAGGGCACTGATAATTCTTTAGCTGCTTCATGTAAGACTCATGCCGGTATACCATCCAATCCCACAGATGTATTCACATTAAGGTTCTGCAATAGACTATTCACCTCCACTTCATTCATCACAATTCCCGTATAAACTAATGGTTCCTTCATTCTTTCAGTGTCACCACCTGGATGATATACTCTTGCAAAGTGCTCACTCAGTAATTCCACTATATCAACTGATTCAGTAACCTCCTTACCATCGGCATTCCTTAAAATCATTCTGCCATGTACAGTTTTTTTTTTTGCTTGCAGCATATTTAAAGAACTGTTTGGGATTCTCTTTAGCTTGCATAGCTAGTTTCATTTCATAATCTGCTTTTGCTTTTCTTACCACACTCATTACCCTTCTGACCTGTGCTTTATACCGTTCATGTGCCTGCAGGTCACCTTTCTCTTTAAATTCCCTCCACAATTGTTTCTTTTTTTGCAGCTCAAGCTTAATGGTGTTATTCATCCATTTGACCCCCACTTGTTTTACTATTCGGATCCTAGGTATACAATCAGCCATAACCTCCTGTAAATGATCCTTGACCACTTCCCATGCTCTATTATGATTAAATGATGCTGTATGCTATTTGGCTAAGCAAGGGCTTCCTTTGAGAGGTCATGATGAGTCTGAAGATTCAGCTAATCAAGGAAATTATAGAGAATTTTAAATGTGTTCCATGAGTATGATCCTCTTTTAAACAGTCATTTAAAGGATTCGACTGCATTTCAACTAACTTCTTCCATAGTACAAAATGATATCCTTAGCGCTACATCTGATGTGGTTAAAGATGCTATAAAAAATTGAAATTGCTACCACTACATTTGTGGCCATCATTCTGGATGAAACATCTAATGTCATGTCAAATTGCAGCTATCAGCTGTTTTCTGTTTTGTCTGTAATGGGAAAATACACAAAAGGTTCATCGGATTAACAGACATAAGTGATGATAGAACGTCTAGTGGTCTTTTTAAACATGTTGTAAACATAGTTGCGGAATTTAATATTAGTCAGCCAAACTTATGATGGTGCCCATGTAATTAGTAGCCATATTAATGGCTTACAGAGGAAAGTTATCAAGGAATATCCTTTAGTAGTATTTACACATTGCTATGCCCACGTTTCGAATTTAATTCTGAAGCAAAGCCTGTTGAATATCAAGGAATGTAGATTGTTTTTCCAAACTATTAGTACATTGGTGGCATATTTTTCTAAATCATCAAAAAGAATAAATGCTTTGCAAGATTGTGTTGCCAAAAAAATACCCTCCATTACATAGATGGAACTTTATTTCCTGGTTAACAAGCACAGTAAAACATCACAGAAATCAATTCATTTAATTTTTTCAATACATAGTGTAGAATTCTGGAGAATGGGACATGGATGCTGTAATCAAAGCTCATGGTTTTTTGCATTTCTTATAAGATTTTCAAACAATTTTGTTGCTAGAAATTTTTTCAATTTTATTTGACTATACTGATGTCTTGAATAATATACTGGAAACTTCATCCTATGATATATTGTACTGCTTTTAACTAAACTACTAGATGTATATAGTGGCCGTTTATTACTGGTTAATTATTTATACATTGCAAACAAATCTCTTTTCCTCTCCTTGTCCTTTTTTTTTTTTTTTTAAATTCTTCTTCTTGAGTATTCTGCAATTGAGCAGGTTCTTCTCTTAGTAGCAAAAATTTTCCATCCACTCTCTTCTGTTCTGAGCCTTCTCTTTCAAGGTTGTGTACCTGTCTCCATTCAGCATGTCATCTAGCACTGTTTTCCTTACTCTTCCTCTGGGTCTTTTCCCATCTATTTTTCCTTTGATGGCATCTCTGATTTTCCCTTTCTTCTTTTTATCCTCCTTAACAGACTTCTTTCTTCTTCTAATCTTTTTAAGACCTCTTCATTAGTTATTTTATCTGTCCATTTGATTTTTTCCATCCTTTTCCAAATCCACATCTCAAAGCTTTCCAAAATCTTAATTTCTTTTTTCTTCAATGTCCAAGTGTCAGCTGCATAGAGGGCAACACTCCACACACAATATTTTATTAGTCTTTTCTTTAGGTTTCTGTCCATTTTACTTCTAAATAAATTCCATTTTCTATTAAAGGTATCTCTTCCCATCGCTATTCTTGCTTTTATGTCACTTTTACATCTTCCATCATTTAAATGTCTTTACTTGATTCAATTTTTCCCCATTTATTCTGATATCCATATTTGCCTCTTTCCTTGCTATTTTCATTACCTTTGTTTTTCTTATGTTAATTTTCATTCCATAATTGATACAGGATTCTGTTCAACAGATGTTGAACAGAATCTGTTCAACAGCTGTTGTTGTCCTGTTTCAGTATTTGATGATAATGCCTTGTCATCTGCGTATCTTATTGCAAATATCTGTCTACCTCCAATCTTCATTCCTTCTTCTGAATTCTCCAGTGCTTCTTTTAACATTGTTTTGGAATACATGTTAAATAAAATTGGTGATAGAGAACAGCCTTGACTTACTCCTCGTCCAGTGATACCTGGTTCTGTTGTACCATATATGTCTCTCACCATGGCAGTTTGTCCCATATATAGTGAAATAATTAGTCTTCTGTATTTCCAATCTATACCAATCTTTTCCATCTCTTCCACCATCTTATCCCATTTTACAAATCAAAAGCTTTTTCAAAATCTACGTAACAGATAAGCTTAGGTGTCGATGGTTATTCATGACTTATTTTTCACGGTATTAACAACAAAGAGGTTTTTTAACGCTTATATTTCGCAGATTTTCGACTCAGCACCATCAGAGCACAACACACATGTAAATGCAACAGTGAGTGAGTGAGTGAAACAATATAATTGCAACAGACAAAAGATCTAAAGTCCTATTTTTGGCACCCTCTAATGAGAAAAAAAAAAAAAAACAGCAGTTATCCAGGAGTTTTTCTTAGGATAACCGTCTCCCAAATTTTTCGCAAATTAATGCAACCATATTTGTTAAGGTTGGGAGAATTCTTCAAAGCCATTGCTGACTCAAAAAAGAATCTTTCAGATCTATAACGACTCCTAAATAGCACATTCGTTTTCCTCCATCTAATCCTGTGTGAAGGAGTGTCCAAAGCGTGGTCTGCCAGTCCCGACTTGCCATAGTAATAGTAGCGAATGTATCTTTCATGTTCTTCCAGGCGGATGTTCACTGATCTTCCTGTTTGCCCATAACTGAACTCCAATACGTGTGTAGAGGCTTAAGTGCTGTGAGGACATCATGTTAGAGGCTTAATGGATTTTTTACAACACTCAAAAAGAATTAAAATAGAATTTAATACTTCCTATATTTCGTCCTAGTCACTAGGACATCTACTGGATTCTTGGATGTAGACTATTGAGATGACTGAGGAAGGAGTCTAACATGTCTGGGCCATGAGGCCAAATAGAGAACACATCATCTACATATCTTAGCCAGATAGAAGGTTTGAGTGGGGCTGAGTCTATGGCTCGTTTTTCGAAATCTTCCATATAGAAATTGGAAAAAACCCATGGCAGTTCCCTCTATCTGCTTGTAGATTTTTTTGTTCCAAGAGAAATACCCAGAGTTAATGGCAAAGTCTACATCCAAGAATCCAGTTCACTATGGAAAAGGAAAAGAACAATTGTTTACCCTTCCTAGACACCTTAGTCACACGCCTGCCTAATGATACACTTACCTACACCGTATACAGAAAACCCACACACACAGGCAGATACATTCACAAACTCCCCCACCACCACCCCTCTCAACAATATGGCATTATTAAAACTCTTACCAAGAGAGCCCACAATCTTTGTTCCAGTGGAACCGCCCTCACTACTGAGCTTAACCACATACACAGCACTTTCCTCTCCAATGGCTACAGTGATCACAGTATCAAAAAAATAATCAACTCCTCCCCCATTCCCCGTCCTTCTCATCAACAAGAATTTAAAAATGCCATCACCATACCCTACATCCGTGGCACATCTGAAAAAATAGCCAAGATACTAAAACAGTACAACCTACACACAGCATATAAGCCCCACCGCAAACTTGCTACCCTTATCCGTTCTACGAAAGATCAGCTCCCTCCTCTCTCTCTGCCTGGAGTTTACAAAGTACCCTGTTCCTGTAAGTTGGCGTACTTTGGACAGACAGGCAGATCAGCATCCATCCGTCTAGAGGAACACAAGTCTTACATCTTCAAACACAACTATGGCCATTCAGGCTTGGCTGACCATGTTTTGGACACCACCCACAGGGTATCATGGAAGAAAACCATCATGCTCCACCACAGCAAATTCAAGAAAGAGAGACTTTTCTTAGAAGCAGCAGCAGCTCTCAAAAACCAACCAAATCTCAATAAATACGGTTGCATTAAGCTTCCGAAGATTTGGGAAACACTCATCACCAGAGTTCCCACCTTACATTCCAGGCCACCTACTACTGCCCTTAGAGGGCGCTCTACCTAGATAGGACTTTAGTGTCACCCACGTGGTTGGGCTTAGTATTGTTTGTTATTTGTGTATATGTTACATTAATTGTTTTTGTAATCCCCGTAGATGTCCTAGTGACTAGGACGAAATATAGGAAGTATTAAATTCTATTTTAATTCTTTTTGAGTGTTGTAAAAAATCCATTAAGCCTCCAACATGATGAACTCCAATACCTGCGCCATACGTTCTTAGCCAATGGCTACAATCCCTACAAAATAGATAAAATACTACATAGGCCCATTACTCTGCCCTCCCCTAATACACAAGAATACAACATGACCATTTCTATTCCCTATATCAGAGGTACATCGGAAAAGATAGCCAAAGTATTGTTGAAACATGGCCTTCGCACCACTTTCAAACTTCATGCCAAGCTGGCAACTCTGATCCGCTCGCCTAAGGATAAACTTCACCCTTTAGCACACCCAGGAGTGTATGAAGTTCTGTGTGATTTGGCCTATTATGGGCAAACAGGAAGATCAGTGAACATCCGCCTGGAAGAACATGAAAGATACATTCGCTACTATTACTATGGCAAGTTGGGACTCGCAGACCACGCTTTGGACACTCCTTCACATAGGATTAGATGGAGGAAAACGAATGTGCTATTTAGGAGTCATTATAGATCTGAAAGATTATTTTTTGAGTCAGCAATGGCTTTGAAGAATTCTCCCAACCTTAACAAATATGGTTGCATTAATTTGCCAAAAATTTGGGAGACAGTTATCCTAAGAAAAACTCCTGGATAACTGCTAGTTTTTTTTGTTTTTTTTTTTCCTCGTTAGAGGGCGCCAAAAAATAGGACTTTAGATCTTTTGTCTGTTGCAATTATATTGTTTCACTCACTCACTGTCGCGTTCACATGTGTGTTGTGCTCTGATGATGCTGAGTCGAAAATCAGCGAAATATAAGTGTTAAAAAACCTCTTTGTTGATAAAAGTGTTTGTGGTGTTGTTAATACCGTGAAAAATAAGTCATGAGATATTAACTTCTCTATTCACTTTCAGACTTCTTTCACTTACAATTTTTAACAGTTCAGTCGCATCTCTTGTTCCCCTACCCTTCCTGAAACCAAACTGATCTTTTCCAAGAAATTCTTCCACCTTAGATGCAATTCTCCTTGTTAGAAGTCTCATAAGTATTTCTGATGTATGGGAAATAAGGCTTATTGTTCTAAAATCCTTGCAGTTCACTGCATTATTTTTCTCTGGTATAGGTATAAATACTAAGGTCATAAAATCTTTTGGTAATTCTCCTTTGTTATAAATTAAATTTATTATTTTGGTTATTTTTTCAGTTCCTTTCTTCTGAAGTTGTTTCAAGAATTCTGCAGGTATTTCATCTATTCCTTCTGCCTTTCCACATTTTAGTTCTTTAATGGCCATTTCTAGTTCTATCTTCAAAATCTTCCATCATAAATTCACTTATTCATGTCTAGACTTTATAGGATTGCATGCTATTCGCTCTATCCTGCAACTTATGGGACACATATATCACAAATGTGAATTATCACTAATTTGTTTGCCATTAATGAAAGTATTTCTACTCATACTTATTTTTTCCTTTCATTTCCCATTCTCACATATCTTCTAAATGACGGTTCACATATTTATACCTTTGAGTAATTCAAATATACCAACCAAATAGAGCATCCTCCTTCATTGTTGTTTTCTAATAAAGCCTAAAACAAACAATAAGATTGTTCCCCATGGTATGCAGATTTGGTTACAATTAATTGCATTGGACCAATGAAGATGAGTGCTGATGCACTATGTACTCTCAAAACTTTCAAACATCGATAAAAATGCAATCATATGGTCAAATTTACATGAATTTTGTAGCGTGGATTCCATAACCCACATGACAGTACACCCAACTGAAATGGGAATGCAACACCACTGGTAACTAGTATAGTAAGGAGAGAAGAATTAAGTACAAGAGGAGACTGGTGCTGGAATCGAAGGAGAATCCCAAAAGTTACTGCACTATGTGGTAATTAGAAGGAAAATTGATTCCAGATGAATTACCTTGCTGGATGGAGATAGGAATCAAGTGACCAATTACACAGTTGAGCTATAGTATTTAATGATCATTTTATTAAAGTGTTCCATCCTGGTAAAGCAGGATGGAACACTATAAAGCTGGTGAAAGTGACCATTCTATACACTAGTAAATTAGGGGAACTAGATGAGATTTTCCCACTTTTAAGGGAATGTACTGTGGGACTGATTATTAACTTAGCTATTTAATAAAAGTCTTGCAATGAGACAACTTCTTATAGAATGGAAGAAAGGTAAGACAGTGACACTGCATTAGGGTGATGGTGGCTGTCAAATGGAGGTATCAAACTAAAGACCAGTTCACATTTCTCATGCAGTTGATAAGATTTTGGAAAAATTGTTAAGAACTTGTATACAGAACTGGGCAGAAGGGCAATGTCATTTATGGACAGTCAGCATGAATTTATTAAGGGAGATTCCTGTTTTAGCAATCTGATTCTGTTTATTATTATTATTATGCGATCCCTCCAGGAAGTACAAAGACTCATCGAAGAAGGGCACCTACTCTACAGCTCTCTGTCTCCACCACTCAATCAATCAACTAAAACAAACTGCAACTACCATCAGAATCTACACCAATGCCATCTACCACCTACTACTGCCACTAGTATTTTCACAGACAATCACAAACATCCATGCCCACAGAGGAATTCCAACCCACAGCCTTTTGGCTGGAGAGTGGATACACTAACTGCTTGGCCAACTAGGCCTTTTATAAGAGTAACAAGTGGAGTGGATGAGGGTAAGGCATACACTGTGATATTTTTGGATTTTTCAAAGCCATTTGACAAGTTGCAGAATGGCAAGTTGATATTTAGTTGCAACATATGGGTTCAGCATAAAGACAGTAGAAAACATTGAACAGAACTCCATGATGGACCCAGGAAGTTAAAGTGGCAGTCGAAGAAAAGATGAAAGCATATCAAAAGTTCCTGACAAGTAATTGAGAACGTGCGCCAAGATGATACAGAGAAAAATGTATGAAAGTAAAGCTTTCTTTACTTTCGGAAAACTAGCTAGTTAAACAAAAATCATGGGAAGACTTTTTTGGCAAGAACATAGAAAATAAATATCAGGAAGGTAGCAAAATATTCTGGAGATTATTAAAAAACTTGGAAATGGAGGAAAGAGTACTGTAAAAGGAATCAAAAATGATAAAGATGATGTGAAAAACTAAGGTAAAGATGTTCTATATGTCTAGAGCAATTACTTGGAAAGATTGATAAATGAAATAAGTAGTAAAAGCACAGTTGTAGAAAACATTCAAGAGGAATGCAGTCAGGAGTAGATATCAATATTAGAGGTAGAAAAAGTAATCCAAAACCTGAAATGTATAAAGCCACCTATACTAGAAAATATTTGACCTAAATGCTGAAGCACTGAGCTATAAAATTTTTACAGTCACTGTAATCATGACTCAGAAGGTCAGGTCTGAAGGTTGAATTCTGGATGACTGGAATACAACTCATCTAATATCCATCTATAAAATGGGAAAGAAAACTGAATGTGAGAATTACAGATGATTTATGCAATCATACTTAAGAAAAGGCTAAGGAAGATTATGGAAAGGAAACTGGGAAAAGAACAATCTGGGTTCAGGCCAAACAGATGTTGTCAGGACCAGATTTTCGATTTAGACAAACAGTTGAGAAATCATGGGAATATAACAAAGATCTATATTTTAGTTTTATAGATATGGAAAAAGCTTATGCCCAAATTACAGGAGAAAAGTTCAAAACATCACAGCTATATGGTGTAAATTGGACATTATACTGTGCAACAGATAGATTTACATCTCAAAGCTGCATTTGAGATGTAAATCAGCAGTTAGAATTGAAGGAGGTAGAGAAAGATTAGTATGATTTTAAATCAGTTGTGAGACAAGGGTGCACATTATCCCCACTGTTATTCATCACCTCTGTGGATCACATTATGAAGATATGTGGCATTAAGAGATTGGTCTTTAGTAGAGCAGATAAGGGATGCCAATTTTTTATATGGTCTATAACAAGACGTTAAGTCATGTTTTTTAGGATTTTTGTAATTTTTTCCGAGGTGCCTCGGATATAGGGTATGGTAATGGATTTAGAGTAATTCTTGTTGTGAGGGGGGGGGGATTGCGGTTTACTGGTTTCAATATTTTTTGGATTTTTTTTGGGGGGGGGGGGTAGCCATTGGCCGAGAAAGTGTTGAGAATGTGGTTTGGGCATTGTCACTTGAACAGATAAGTTGAGCCCTGTTGTGTAGTGTCTTAATGACTCCATTGCGAGGAGGGGTGGTGGGATTGTTGGTGAATGTATCTGCCTATATGGGTGGGTTTTCTATAGACTGAGAAAACCAAGGTTCCATCAGGATGGCAGGTGACTAATGTGTCTAAAAAGGAAGGCAGTTGTTTTTTGGTTTAATTCTTCCAGGGTGAATTTGATTCTGGGGTGTTGGTTGTTTAAGTGTGTTAGGAAGGAGAGGAGCACATCGGAGCCATGTGGCCAAATAGCGAGCACATCATCAACATAGCGAAGCCAAATGGTTGGTTTTTGTGGAGCAGAGTTTAAGGCTTTCTCTTCAAAAGTCTCCATATAAAAGTTGGCCAAGGGTGGGGAGAGTGTAGAACCCATGGCTGTCCCCTCTATTTGCTTGTAGAATTTTCCTTGCTAAACAAAATAGCCTGAGTTCATTGTGAACTGAAATAGGGCTATGATATCAGGAGGAAATTTAGCTTGGATAAGCTCTAAGGATTCTTTGAGTGGGACATTTTGTGAATAAGGAGGAGACATCAAAACTGACCATTATGTCAGTGTGTTTGAGTGTAAGGTTTTCTATGCTGGCTTTGAAGTGGGCTGAGTTTTTTATGTGTGAAGATGTGTTGCCAGTATAGTGTGAGAGAGCTTTGGCCAACTGTTTAGCATGTTTGTATGTGGGGGAAATCAATACCATCCACTATGGGACGAAATGGCACATTTTCCTTATGTATTTATACATAAGGAAATACGGGGGGAGGGGGGGTATGGAGTTAAATGGTTTTAATTTGTTAGTGATTTCCACAGGCCAAGAAGTGACCTTCTTAAGGAGCCTATGGAATTTTCTAATTTGTGAGTTGGTGGGATTGTACTCGATAGGAAGGTAAGTAGCCCGATCTAACAATAGAGCTTTCAGCTTACCTGTGTAATCCTTTTGGTTAAGCAATACTGTGGCGTTCCCTTTATCAGCTTTGGTGATTATTATTTTCTTGTTTTTCTTTAATTCTAGTAGAGATTTAATTTCCTTACTGGGCATGTTGGCTTTTGGTGGTTTAGCTTTGGTCAGAAAACAAGCCACATCCAGTCTAATATCATTGGCAATGTGGTTCGGAAGGTGTCATATCCCGCGTTCAATTCGTATCATAATATCTTCAGCAGGTATTCTTCTGGGCGCAATGGCGAAGTTGTGGCCACGTGTGAGAGCATCAAGTGCTTCAGGTTTCACACTAAATGACGAAAGGTTGACTACCGTTTCAGTAGGAAGTTGTAGTTTTGAGATTGAGTTCTTTTTTAAATTTTCAAATTTTTTGATGTGCCGATCTCGTACTTTTTTTAAATTCTTTCCCTGAGCAAGGCTTGGCTGGCACGGTTATAAATACGAAGAGCCTTTTGCGAAGAGAAACGGTGCTTGAATTCCACACAGTTAGGAATTACCTGGTTATCCCGGCAGTGTTTTAGGAAGGCGAGACGATTCAATTGTCTTGATAGCTTCAACTTCATTTTACTGTAATGGCGTGCTTTACGTGTGATATCATCTCCATGATTATCGTAATTGTCGTGGAAAGGCTTAGATGTTGGTTATGCATTTTTTTACTAAATAATTTAAGGAAATTACAGCGACGTATCTATGGCAGGTATCCAGCGCATGGTCAGCAAGACCAGAATGGGTGTATTGGTGAATATTGGTCCCTTGCAGCCGTAAGCTGTCCAACTTTGGTCAAACAGGCAGAACAGCAAATATCAGAATTTCAGAACACAAGGACTACATCCAATACAGCCACTCTGGTCTTGCTGACCATGTGCTGGATACCTGCCACAGAATACGGTGGAAGAAAGCCACGATAATACACCGTAGTAAATACAAATATGAAAGGCTTTTCATGGAATCAGCTTCAGCCCTAAGAAACAATCCAAACCTCAACAAATTTGGCTGCATGAGACTGCCTCAAATTTGTGAAACCTACATCAGAAGACCTTCAGCCCAATCACCCAAGAATACCAACATTGCCTGCTAGAGGGGGCACCATCGGGACTTTAGGAGAAATAATAGCTTCCTGCTTCTTCCTCACTTTCTGTTTGTTGTGCCTGCGTGCACGTGTCTTGTTCTTAAGTTTCTTGAAAATGGCAACGTGACGTTGCTGAAATATTGAAGTATATTAAAATTTATTTTAATATATATCCTAGTTGACGTTGTAATTTCCTCAAATTATTTAGTAAAAAATAAAAAAAATTCTCATGAAACTCGCATTTTTCATCCTGTAAACTCAAGAAAATCAAACGTAGAACCCACATTATTTCAGACAGTAACACATCCTGTTGGGGTTAGGTATCAAGAGATGGCAGCACTTGTTTGCAGGTGTCTTCATCAGTTGCCACCTATAATTAGTGATAATCATGGGCCAGCTATCTCTGATTGGCTACCATTGGAGATTGAACTGCCCACTCAGTCTCCAAAAAGCTAGATAGGGTTAAAAGTCCTCACCTACCCCTATAAGAAAATAAAAGATGTTAGCTTATTATTATGTCATTATTATTATTCAGGACCTCCATGGAATCATAAGACTCATTGTGGGAGGCCCATCTAAAACAACACAAAGTATATCATACCATTCCTTCAACTCAATCAGTGTTTGTGCTCTCAATCAGGAAATGCTTTCACAGTCCAACCACCCTCTTACTCACCACTTCCATTCGTAACTTCTAGAATTGATCCCTTGATCTACCATACAAAAGAACTCCCCACTGTCAATCCAATAACTAGCTCTCAAATGTCTCAATCACATCATCTTTCCTTCTATCAAATCAAACTTTGCAGGTCCACATTTCCTCAACCTATCCTCATGAATAATATTGTACAGTAACAATATCATTTTTGTTATCTCCACCTCTGTACGCTTTCCAAGGTTAGTTAAGCCTCTTCAAATATTGATGACCAAATCTGATCAGAGATTTATATAACTCTTCTATCACAACTCTTGAAATCTTGGAATCACAACTGTTCTATCTTTACTGGTTAGCATCTTTCTCAGCACTGCAGCAATCTGCTGGGTTAATATCATCACCATTGTAATATGTCCTCCGAGCTTCAAGTTTCTATCAATCATCACCCCAAGGTCCCTTGCCTCCTCCACCTCCTCGAGTATGGTTTGACCAACAGAGTATCCAGCCTCACATTGATGCATCTCAAACTTCAAGACTTTACATTTAAATGAATTAATTGATACCTCCATTCATTTGCCCATTTTTTTTTTTGCCCACCAGCTTATTCAAATCCTCCTGAAGGGCATTCGCATTGGTACTATTACTAATAACCCTTCCCAGCTTCATATCACTGAAAACAACCGAATATCTCCCTGCAATCCACTGACAATATCAATGATATTAGGTTAAACAACACAGGTCCCAATACTGAGCCCTAAGGGACCCCACTTGTAACCTTGCACAACTCTCTGATACCAACTAATCTCTAATCCAATGGTACAGATATCATAGCACTGATAGCATTTATGTTACTGATACTTATCAGTAACATAAATAACATAATATTTGTTTTTTTCTGGTCAATTGTTCTTGTTCTTTATTATAAAAGGCAATCAGATTACTAAAACAACAGCATCTCTTAACAAATCCATGCTGACCCTTGCAGATTACACTACTTCATTTGCCCAATGCTGCATACTGTTGTGTCCCAATTTACGATTATTATCCTATCTAGTGAAATTATGCTTATCTATATTCAACTATTATCTATGCACGAGATATCACCCAAAAATACAAATATTTAAGTTATTTCTCCCCTTAGTGTCCCTAATATTTATATTATGCTGCGCCTTTTGGGACATTTAGTTTGAGATATTAAATACAAAAACAAGGAGCAATTACTAAAATATGTCTGAATGTGAAACAATATTGCAGTCGTGACACTTTATCTCGTTTCTTAACACATTAATTTCCCGCGTGATTAGGTTCGTATTTTTTTCAAGTGGTGCACTGGGCAGCAATTTCAGACAACTGTTTTATCAATGAACAAAGGTTTATTAAACTCATTAGCATGGTACAATTCAATTTCTAATATAATTCAATTCTATATTAAGAAAAAACATTTACAAAATAACATTATCTTATCACAAGTAATTTGGCTAAGATCCTATATGAGAATTTCGATCATGCAGCCATAACAAATTCAACACATACAATCATATGTATAATCCCAGATCTAATTAACATCTTAGTTAACCCTATATTAGTCGGAATATATGCTATAAGCACATGGACATATATAATCAAATCACTCTATTTAAATATCCAAAACTATGTAGATTAAATTATCCTTTCACTGTATTAACACATAACTTTGACATTTAAAACTTTCCTATACGTTACAATACACATACATAATTCTCAGGACACATGAATTACTTATATAATATTAATATTAACAAGTATATTTTCATTATAATCAGTTATGTACTAAAGTCCTAGTATAAATTTCCTTAGTCTCTTCAACAGTTCAGTAATAGAATAATGAATACAATTACAGACGATTTTCAGTTAACACGAGATTTTTACAGTACCTTTTTCTCTTGAGTTTTCTATATTGGCCTCTACCTTTTTCCGATTGAACTATCTTGGTATGATCTCTCCTATAATCTGTCCCTCCTAAGTTCTTTTGGCAATAAACTGTGCTTACGCGATCTTAACCTTTCGTACTTGAATTAAGGACACTTAGAATCATCTATACAACGGCTGTGAAACTCACCACGTGGACACAGACTTCTTTTACAGATTTCCTTTTTTCGTAGTTGTCACTGGATTATGAAACACATAGATAATACCTTCTTTCCTTTGGCTAAATAACATTCCTCGTTTCTTATCATAGGAAATACGGAATCGAAATCCCGCTCACTTTTGTTTCCTTGTTGTGACGACAGAGATAACTCCAATCCCGCCAGTCAGGAAAACCATACGAAACCTATACGAAGGAGCTCGTGAAGAAACTATCCGGGAAAAAGCCTCGCGGGGGTGGGGGTTCTAACCCTTTTATACCTTGACCCCTAACGGGACCCACTTTAATTATTTTTCTCCGTCCCTTACTTGATTCGACTTCACCGACCAATTAGGGTGGCATTTTTCTGCCAAATATCCTTTGGTCGGCGAGCCTGTGACGATGTCTCAAATCCGGAAATTGACCCTGAGCGATAGTTTATTGTTTTTCTTTTGCTAGCCTCTAAATTAATCCCTTTTCCAAATTTTTAAGAATTTACTTAATATTTTAATCTCTAGCCTCTCACATACAATTTCTTATTACTAATCTTTTCTGTTTTACTTAGCTAATTGTTTTATATCACAACTGTAATATTTTCCTTCTTTTATTATTTAGTTCTTCAAACACTTTTTTGTTATATATTTTACTTGGATGCAAGAATATTTTTCTTTCTTTTAAATAATTCATCTATTAGCTTTCATACAGGGGTTTTATTTTATTTTCTCTTCATGTTACATCATGATAACTGGGAATTCTACATTCTTAAGGTATCAGGGTGTAACAATACAATCTCTCACTAATCTTAGCTCTTTACTCTATATAGATAATACTACACTACTAAATAAATCCAGTAGAGGTCCACATAATCACCTAAGTAAATTGCATAATTGTTGTAATAATGGTATGAAAATCAGCAATAAAAAGACAGACAATCAAAATAAGCAGAAACGTTGAAAACATCGACTGCATCCTGAATGAAGAATTTATAGTACTATTAAAACATTTCATCTATTTAGGCACAATTAAACTACTCTCTGATATCTCTCCATCAACCACCTCTTATCCAGCTCACCAACCATATATCCATGCCCATATGCTGCAGTTTACTGATTAGGATTCCATGTGGTATCCTGTCAAAGGCCTTTGCAAAGTCCAGCACTATCACTGTAAACCCATTACCTTTATCCAACTCAGCTGTCACTGTATTATAAAAGGTGAGCAAGTTACTGAGGCATGACATACCCTTCACCAAACCATGTTGCCTCCATAGAGTATCCCATTTCTGTCTGTCCATTCTTGTATTTTGCTCTTGACCAACTTCTCCAGTACCTTGACAAAACTCCTGATACGTTGACTGGTAGGTAATCTGCAACATTAGTCTTGGAGTCTCCTTTATGAAATGGAACTATTTTCTCCTTTTCCCACCACCTTGGGACTAACCAAGAGCCAAGACTAAGATTAAACAATGTAGTTTTTTCAAAGGCATCTTCTCATAAAACTCAAGCTAGTATGCCATCTAATCACATAGCTATATTCATCAAGGTTCTGTAATATGCTATGCATTTCTATTTCATTTACCTCAGTTTTCATATAAGCTTCTGCCTTTCTCGTTTCTGCAATATCTCCACCTGGATATATACTCTTGCAAATAATTCAATGAACACTTTATTGGAGTATTTCATCCTGGAGGAGTCAGTTTTAATGCTAGAGTGATTGGGCAGATTCGAGGTTTAGAGGTACAGGAGGAGAGTGTGTTTCAAATACTGAGTACTCTGGATGTCAGTAAAGCTGTGGGACTGGATGGTATTTCACCACAAGTTTTGAGAGAATGTGCTAGGGAACTGACAGTGCCTTTGACCTGGCTTTTCAATGAAAGTCTGGCTGTGGGAAAGGTGCCCATGGAATGGAAGGAAGGTAAGATAGTGCCATTGCATAAGGGTGCTAGCAGACTGGAAGTGTCTAATTATAGGCCAGTTTGTGTGTCATCAGTAGTTGTTAAGATCTTGGAGAAAGTAGTGAGAGACCATTGGGCAGATGAGGGTAATGTTATCTGTGAGAGTCAACATGGATTTGTGAAGAGTTGCTCTTATTTTAGCAATATGCTAGCCTTTTATGATAAAGTTATAAGAGCATTAGATGAGGAAAGGCATATACTGCCATTTTCTTAGACTTAGCGAAGACATTTGACAGGGTGCCACATGATAAGCTGATATTTAAGTTGCAGCACATGGGTCTGGATGTCAGATTGGTCAACTGGATTCAGGATTGGCTGTCCGATAGGTATCAGAGAGTTGTTTATGGTGGGGCAGTTTCAAGGAAGCAGAGGCTTACAAGTGGGGTCCCACAGGGCTCAGTACTGGAAACTATATTGTTTAACCTTTATATCAATGACATTGTCAGTGGATTACAAGGGGATATTCAGTTGTTTGCGGATGATGCGAAGCTGGGAAGGATTATTAGTAATAGTGCAGATGTGGCAGCCCTGCAAGAGGATTTGAATAAACTAGACAGATATGCAAATGAATGGGGGGTATCGGTTTAATACAGCAAAATGTAAGGTCTTGAGGTTTGGGACACATTGATGGGAGGCTGCATACTCTACGGGAGGAAGTTAAACTGGAGGAAGATGGGGAGACAAGAGATCTGGGGTTGATGATTGATAGAAACCAGAAAATTAGGGGACATATTGCAAAGGTAGTGAAGGTAACACAGAGGATTGCTGCAATAATGAGGACACTGACCTACAGAGATAAAATGGTTATCATTCCATTGTATAAGACTGATCAGACCACACTTAGACTATTGTTCTCAGATCTGGTCCCCAGAATTTGAAGGGGATAAATTAACTGTGGAAAGGGTACAAAGAGGGATAACAAAGATGGTGTCAGGACTGTACAATGTTAGTTATGAGGATCGGCTGAGGTAGTGTGGACTGCAGTTTTTGGTGGATAGAAGAAGGAGAGGTGATATGATTGAGACTTTTAAACTGTTGAGAGGTGGTTACAGGGTTGACACTGGGGAGTTGGTTACAGGGTTGACACAGAGAGGTGGTTACAGGGTTGACACAACATCATACTATGCTTAGCACTAGGTATTTCAGGAGTCCTTGAGGCAAAACTGGCCCACTCCTACTTTACAGCAAGAATAAGGCCTTGCTTGTTTTCTGGAAGAGAATTTCAAGAAATACATCTCCCTATTGCATTCCAAATGTGTTCTATGTGATCTGGGGAGCATTATGGCTACTCAATTCAATTAATTTTCTTGGTCCCCAGAAGTATCTTCACTGCTTGTGTACAATGTAGTGTGACACTGTCATCTATAAAACTGAATTTTTCTCCTACAGCACCATGTAACAATTGTACATGATGTTGAAGAACTTCATTAGAATTCATTACACCAGTCATAGTCTCCTTTTCCAGCACTTATATCTTGGTGCATCTATTAAGCATAATGCCTCCTCACACCATGACCCCAGCACTGCCATATCTATCCCTTTCAAGAACATTTTCAAGATGGTAAGCAGTAAGAAAGAGTCCACTTTCATGCCAGATCAAGTGTCATCTAGAATCAGAGGAAAGACTAAAGCAACTCTCATCTGTAAAGAGTACATCAGCCCATTGGTGTCTTGTTCAATTTTTATGGATACAACACCACTGAAAATGTGCTCTATGATGAGCTGTGGATAAAGAGATGCAGACTACAGGCATATAGGCCTACTTGTCACAGATGTTTTGCTAGAGTTTGCCGACATAGCTGCATACCTGTGCTTGAATGGAGTTGACTAGTAAGCTGACCTGCTGTGGTTCGTCAATTATGTTTTGCTGTTATAACCAAAAATCTGTCTTCATGCTCCATGGTAGAGCGAGGGTGACCTCTAAACAAATGTCTGGAACACATTCCATTGATTTGAAACGCTACCCAGAGCCTGGATACAATGCTTTGTGAAATTTCAAACTTTCTGGCAATATCAGTAATTCTATGGCTTTTTTAAGCTTTCCAATAATTCTTCTTTGCATGAAATCATCTAGATGATGTCTTTGAGACATTACAAGAAATCCAAGTTTGCAACTTTATTCCTTCACGAAAAGAGATTCCTTCAAACATAATTCGCTTAATGCAGCTTTTTGCCTTTTATTCTGTTGAGTGCTATGTGATCCCTTTGTACGTGATTTGAAAATTTGAAAAGTGTACTCACTTTATACTTGAAATCGTCAGTCATACAAATTTCCACAAGCATATTTGTCTGAATTTGCAGTTGTAATCTTTAGAAATAGTGTTCGTCCTTTGGTTTTGGACACCAATGGAGATGTAGAACTCTCAAACCCCTAGCATATTCCATTACATGCTACCTCAGGTAATTATTCTTTAGTATCTGCATAAATTCCATTTTCTTCCTCCCCTGTGTCCTTTCCTCCTTCCAATCTATGTTCCTATAATTACCTGCCCTCCACTAAATGAACTTATTTGTCAATGCATACTATCTCCACCATTCCCTGGTCTAGAAGTATCAAACTGTATATTTTGTTCTTCTGGTCAGACCACATGGCCTCAAATGTGCTATTTTCACTGGCCTGCAGTTAAACTTCCACTCTGTTTGGTTACAGTTCATCAGCTATCATCAGTAATACTCCCCCCCCTTCTGTTCTCTCTATCCTCCTTGAATACACTATACCCTTCACATTCTATTCCACTAACTATATCATCTTCTGTCAGCCATGTTTCACTAATGCCAATAACCTTCGGCCAGGAAGCACTAACCAATGCCAAAAACTCCCCCTCCTTTTTTCCATATGCTCATGACATTAGTGTACATAAAAGTGCAAGAACCCCTTACACCCCACCACTATCCTGACACATTCTGGATTGTTACCAGCGGTATTAATTTATGCATTTTATGCAGATTCTTAAACTTAATGATATTTGTGTACCCAATCAACAGCTTTCCCCCTAAAAGTTCTAGTTTCCCTGTTCTAGTTTGCACATCCACTTTCACTTCATTCAACAACACTTTTTCCAGACTGAACACCAAATCCATTCAGATGCAAACCATCTTTCTTATATAAGTCCTTTTATCCATCTAACTCTCCACCATTCAGATGCAAACCATCTTTCTTGTATAAGCCCCTTTATCCATCAAACTCTCCACACATCTACAAACTCCACATTATTCCTCCTGCATATCCTACACATCGACTTATTCACTATTATGGTCTTTCTTCTCAGCTCAGTACTGTCATACCATGGAGTCAGACTCATTATCTTAACTTCCTCACTCTTTTCTTTTGCTATTTTCAATAACTCGTTCATGTCCTCCCTCATACCATACTTTCTCCTTTCAAATCATTTGTTCCAGCCATCTATACTGAATCCACCATCTGCTTACAATGCCATCTACTGCTCACTGATAATACTTTTTGTCTATAAATGGTGTTCTTTAGAACTATATGTGGGATGAAAACTTATGTTTCTGGGATAAAAAAAGTTCTGTTTCCCCCCATATGAGATTGGTTAACTCACCTTCAACTGAAAATGTCCATATAAAGATTCTCTCATCATAACAAGAATCAAACTCAAGTCTTTTCCAATCAAAGGGCGCCATATCCTGTTGTTCTTCCAATTATGGAAGAACAACAGGAGATATAGAGGTTAACATAAATGCTACAGAGGGTAACATAGAGGTATACATATTGTTCTAGATTAAGTTACATGAACATTACTTATGTCTACATGTGGAAATATCTTCAAGAGCCAATAAAACAAAAAATTTTGAAAAAAACAAATATATTTTTACAAAAACAACTACTTGATTAGCTTTTATAAAATATGTTAGAAAATGCAAAATTTAACTTAGTTTAATTAGGTATGCTATGCTGAAAAAGTGGTATTTGTGAATAAGTGTTTTACAATTAACTGGACAAATTTGTAATAAAAACATAAGAAACAGTTTGCAGTTATATGAGTCTCTGACTCCATGGAGGTCAGATGTTAAAATAATAATAATAAATAAATAACCAAATTTGCATTATGCAATTAAATGTTACTGTCTGTAAGTTGATTACACATAAATAATTCCCCAATAGTGCATAATGCACAACATATTTCCATTTGAACAGGCTTGATTTTACAATACAAATGTATTTATTATTTTTATTTGATTTTTTATTTATTAATATTTATTATTATAAAGATTATATTATTATAATATTATTATATTATTATAATATAATAATAATATTATTATTATATTATTATAATAATATTTATTATTATCACACTTACGTTGGTACGGGCACCTGGTCAGAATGTCACAAGAGAGGCTCCCTCATCAGGCCCTTTTTGCCAAGCCAGAGGGTGGGAGGCCACGTGGAAGGCCAAGGACTCGCTAGATAGATTATATCCAAAACCTTGGGCAGACACATTTGGGAATCCTACCAGAACACCTGAGCTTGGTGACAGAGGATCATGACCATTGGAAGTTCCTTTTGCAATCGTTGCCCCCACAACCCAATTAGGAAAGGTGGGCCTTGAAGATGTATGTATGTATTATTATAAACCTAAAATTTTTATTTTTATTTTTTTTTACACATAAGACAAACTGAAGATTAAGATATTCTGGATGTCTGGAGTAAATGCTCGAAAAGACTGTAAAGAAACGAACAGTGAGAGCAGTAATAGCAAATGTTCATGTGGAATACAATCAGTGGTACATATCCATAATTAGGTAGAAAAAGCCATCAGAAACATCATATGTGAAAAGTCAGTTGGAGTAGCATTATCGTTATTGTGTTCTCAGAATCTCCTTGGAATCAAAAACTCATTTTGGAAAGCCCATATTAACCATTATTCACACAATACGTATCATACTTTTTCCTTGAACAAATTCCCCAAAGAAGCACTCACAATTACTTCTAACAACCTATTCCACTCATTCATCAGCCTCTCTCTCTCTCTCTAACCAAAAAAACCTAGTTTCACATCCTTGCTAACCACACTTTTACACAATTTCCAGGAGTGACTCCCTTATTCTCTCACTTCCTGCCATGTATCAAAAAAAGTCTTCTGTGTTAATCCTAGAAAATCCTTTTAATAACTTATATGTTTCTATAATAACCCTTTTTTGTAACCCACATATCCTCAATTTGTCTTATTGAGAACATTTCCACAAACTTATCACAGTCCTAACCATACCATCTCCTCATCATCAAGGAATCTGGGCAACCAGATCTGTGTGCAGTAATCCAGATTAAAACCTTATAAATTCAAATAATAACCTCTCTACCTCAATTTATTAATGTGTTCTTCAACATCCAAGTAATGTGATGAGCTGTTTTGGCAACCTTTGCAATATGCCATCTAAACTTCAAATCCTTGTGAGCTATCACTTCCCAAATCATCCTTGGTCTCAGCAATTTCCCAGTTCCATCAACATAGTAAGCAGCATGCGCTTTGCCACATTAAACTGGAAGCCATTATTTTTTTGTCCACACTTGCAGCCTATTTAAGTCATCATACTGTATCTCTGTATCATCTTCACACTCTTCTCAGTTATGGATCATCAGAAAACAACTGAATATTTCCTCTTAAATCATTTCATTGATCACTGTACAAATTAAATACAGTGACCAAGCAGTAAATCCTGTGGTGCACCACTAATCTCCACCTTCTCCGAGATTCAATTCCTCATATATTACTCTTTGAGGTAAATTTTATAATTTATTTAACTTAAACTTATAACTTAAAAATTTTTATTTTAATAAGTGTTTGCATTCAAACCAAAAATGACTTATGCAAACAGCTAATGCTGTCTGAACATACTAAAAGTTTTAACTAAGAAACTCTGAACAGAAATGTCAAAAACTGTAAGTTGCATTGCAGTTTAATTTTTGTCGGATCAGCATTCTATGATTTTTTTCAAAAAAGAGGATATACTTACTAATGGTGCTGAATTGTGTTCTGGAGCATAAGGCCTAGGAGCAGTGGAATATATGTACTGGAAGAGCTGATCTATATGGGAATGGGCTATTCCTCCACCCCTATCCGAAATCTGCAAATTAATTTATCTATATAAATATCATACTTTATCACCTAGAGAAAACTAAAAAGCACTAAGGTACTAGTTTTTACATTTACATTACATCAAATTTACATTTTACTTTAGAAGATAAAGAGATAATGTACTTAAACTAAAATACTTCTCAAGTAGAAAAACCAAACTGATATTAAACTCCAAAGACAAAATTTGCAATTACAGCCATATCTATACACCCCAATTAGATAAGTTAGGTGAATTTCATTCACTCTTCATTATAAACAGGAATCCCTCAATTATCTAACCTTTAATTAACCAACTCTTAGTGGGTTTAGTTAGCATGTCAACCATCTTCTGGTGCAGCATCATGTAATTGTATCTTCTGTTAATCCAACCTTCAATTATCTAACTGGCAATTGCTTTCCTGGTGTGGTTGGATGATTGCAATTAAAGAATTATCAAATAAAAACATCTCTCTCTCTTCTGGGGAACATTCATAAAATCATAAGCTCACGAAAATTGAGGGAAGTAATATTAAGTCATCACAAAGGAGAGTAATTCTCGTAGAAAGGCTTATACGTTGGTTGCACATGATTACTAAATAACTTAAGGAATTCACAACGTATACTGGTATATAAATTAAAAACTTTAATATATACTTCCTATATTTCGGCAACGTCATGTTGCTATCTTCATGAGAACATAAGATTAAGACACGTGCATGCAGGCACTAAGAACAGCAAATGAGGTAGAAGCGAGGAAACTACTGTTTTTCTTAAAGTCCTGATGGTTCCCCCTAGTAGGTTGTATTAGGTATTCTTGGCCGTTGGGCTGAAGTTCTCAAGATGTACATCTCCGAAATTTGAGGCAGTCTCATGCATCCAAATATGTTGAGGTTTGGCATGTTTCTTAGGGCTGAAGCTGATTCCATGAATAGTCTTTCAAATTTATATCTGCTGCAGTGTATTACTGTGGCTTTCTTCCACCTTATTCTGTGGCGTGTATCCACAGCATGGTCTGCAAGCCCAGAGTGGCTGTAATGGTGAAACCAGATGTAGTCCTTGTGTTCCAAAATTCTGATATCCTGCCTGTTTGGCCAAAGGAGGATAGCTTACAGCTGCAAGGGACCTGGTATACACCAGATAGGTCTGGGGCAGGGGTCTGCAACCGTTTTGGATTGAAGAGCATTTTTAAACTTATATCTGTTAAAAAAAAAATTTAGGGAGTTACACGCAGTGATGAGCAACCAATGGTCGGCGGGCTGCATGTAGCCCTCTCAGGTTTTTTGTGTGGTCCACGTTGTTCGTTTTGTATGGCAGAATTAGTATATTTTAATTAAAAATCTATAAATCTATTTTATGAATGTTGATTTTTACATGTGGATTTATTTGTGTAGGTTAAAAAATTAAAATATATCTAAATAATGAAAAATAAATTAATAATTTCTCATCAAAGAAAAAGAAAATATTTTTTATGCGGATCGAACAGAGTATTTGATTTACTATTTTAATTGCTCATCACTGCTTTAAATTTAGAAACTACATTGAAAAATATTATAATTAAATTATTTATTCAGTTTTTTTTTTTACAGTAACATGTTATCATACTTGTAAAACACAGGGGGGTGACATGTCACACGAAATTATATGATATTTTTAAATATTAAATAATAAAACAAAGATTTGCTCCTCCTTACAAAAGCATATGTATAAAATCCAATAACATACCTATTTCTTTAATTTTTTTTTAAATTTAAAATATCTTCTTAGTGCGACTTTTGTTGTTGAACTTCTTGGAATAGTTTCTCAATATGCAGCGAATACGCCGTAATTTTCATTTTCAAACATGATGAAAGACTCATTGTTTAGTAGGTTTCTCAACTTACTTTTAATTAAATTCATATTAGAAAATATTTGCTCACAGAAATATGTCAATCCGAAAATCGATAGAAGTCCAAATGAGTATGTTTGAAATCACCGAATGTAAGTGTCCAGTAAACAATTTCACGTGTCAAATACAATTTGATCTTGCTTTTTAAGATCCTCTATTTCAGACCATTTTTTTGTATTGCAAGGGTAGATTTTTGTCTTTCCAACTCCTCCAGGTAAGTTTTAAGATTTCTAAATTTTGAATTCCACAAATCCTGGGTTTTCAGGTCCTCTAACAGAAGTTGAAATGCAGCCTCATCAATTATTATTATTATTATTATTATTCAGGCCTCCAAGGAGCCAAAAGACTCATCGAGGGAGGTCCTTCCTAAGACATAAAGTTTGTCAAGACTCATCGCGGGGAGGTCCCCCCCTGAGAAACACAAAGTCTATCATACCACTCTTTAAACTCACTGACCGTTCTCGCTCCCACAACACCATCAGGCAATGCATTCCACGGCTCAACCACCCTCCACACAAAGAAACCACTCCTTACCCTCTTGCTCACAGTTTCCTTTCGTAACTTCCAGGGATGGCCTCTTGTCATCACTCCTTCCTGCTGTTCAACCAAGCGAAAGAACTCCCCAGTGTCAACCCTGTAACCACCTCTCAACAGTTTAAAAGTCTCAATCATATCATCTCTCCTTCTTCTATCCACCAAACTCTGCAGTCCACATTCTCTCAGCCGATCCTCATAACTATCCTTGTACAGTCCTGAAACCATCTTTGTATCCTTTCCACAGTTAATTTATCTCCTTCAAATCCTGGGGACCAAATCTGAGAACAATAGTCCAAGTGTGGTCTGATCAGAGACTTATACAACGGAATGATAACCCTCTTATCTCTGCAGGTCAGTGTCCTTCTCATAATAGCAGCAATCCTCTGTGTTACCTTCACCACCTTTACAATATGTCCCCTACACTTCAGGTTTCTATCAATCATCAATCCCAGATCTCTTGTCTCCCTTACTTTCTCCAGTATAACTTCCCCCATAGAGTATGCAGCATCCCATCGATGTTTCCCAAACCTCAAGACCTTAGATTTTGCTGTATTAAACTGAGACCCCCATTCATTTGCCCATCTATCTAGCTTATTTAAATACTCTTGCAGGGCTACCACATCTGCACTATTACTAATAATCCTTCCCAGCTTCGCATCATCCGCAAACAACTGAATATCCCCCTGCAATCCACTGGCTATGTCATTGATATAAAGGTTAAACAATATAGGTCCTAGTACTGAGTCCTGTGGGACCCCACTTGTAACCCTCTGCCTCCTGGAAACTGCTCCACCATACACAACTCTCTGATACCTATCAGACAGCCAATCCTGAATCCAGTTGACCAATCTGACATCCAGACCCATGTGCTGCAACTTAAATATCAGCTTATCATGTGGCACCCTGTCAAGTGCCTTTGCCAAGTCTAAGAAAATTGCAGTATATGCCTTTCCCTCATCTAATGTTCTTGTAACTTTATTATAAAAGGCTAGCATATTGCTAAAACAAAAGCGTCCTTCACAAATCCATGTTGATTCTCACAGATAACATTACCCTCATCTGCCCAATGCTGCATACGGTCCCTCACTACTTTCTCCAAGATCTTAACAACTACTGATGACACACAGACTGGCCTATAATTAGACACTTCCAGTCTGTTACCACCCTTATGCAATGGCACTATCTTACCTTCCTTCCATTCCCTGGGCACCTTTGCCAAAGCCAGACTTTCATTGAAAAGCCACGTTAAAGGCACTGTCAATTCCCTAGCACATTCTCTCAAAACTCGTGGTGAAATACCATCCAGTCACACAGCTTTACTGACATCCAGAGTACTCAGTATCTGAAACACACTCTCCTCCTGTACCTCCAGACCTCGAACCAGTCCTATCCCTCTAGCATTAAAACTGACTCCTCTAGGATGAAATACTCCAATAAAGTGTTCATTGAACAATTCCACTACGTCATCTGCATCAGTCACTCTATTCCAATTTTTATCCCACAATATCATTCTTCCACAGTCATTTCTCCTCCTACTGGCCACATAGCTAAAAAATTCCCTAGGATATTCTTTGGATCTTAGGGCCAATCTCCTCTCATATTCCAGTTTCGCTTTCCTTACCATACTAGTCACTCTTCTGGCCTGTGTCTTATATTCCTCATGCATCTCTTCACTTGTCTCCTTATATCTCTTCCATAGCCTCTTTTTCGCATGCAATTCTTGTTTAATATTGTTTGTCATCCAATTTACTCCAAATTGCGTCCTCTTCTTCACTCGTGGTATACAACTTACCATTGCTGATAACAAATATTCTTTCACAATTTCCCACGCACTAGTGATATCCCGGCTTTCCAATTCCTCCCTCCATGAAACTTCCTGAAGTTGACGTCTAAGACTATTATAGTCACCTGCCTTATAAATCCACATAAGTTCCCGTCTCTTTGATACTCCTGCATGTCTATTCATTTTCCAAGTCAACACCATATGGTCACTCTCTCCAACTGGTGGGAGAGACGTCAACTCAGTTATTATCAACTCTTCTGATGCTATAACCAAATCCAAAACTTTTGAACCTCTTGTTCCCTCTGTTACATGTTGCCTAAGACATTTGTCCCTCAAGAATTCTAGAAATTCCATTCCCCTATTGCTACATGCATCTTCCTCTCTCCAATTTATACTACTGAAGTTAAAATCTCCCATAACAATCATTCTTCTTGCACTTGCCAAACTTAGCTGTCTAAACATCTCCTGGTCCCCATCCTCTGTGCTCCTGGGTCTGTAGCAACACCCCACTAAATATCCTGTCTTGCCTACCTCTACCTCACACCATACGCTCTCAAAATCATTTGTGTCACTTCCTTCCAAATTCTCCACTCTTAGAGGACATAGGTCATCACTTATCATAAGCTGTACCCCACCACCACGCTTTCCCCTCCTATCCTGACAAAAAATGCTATACCCAGCGACTTCTATTCCTGTTGTTATATCCCCTTCTGTCAACCACGTCTCAGTGATCGCAATAATTTTTGGCCAGGCTGATGCTATCTGCGCCACCAATTCCTCTCCCTTATTCCGGATACTCCTGGCATTAGTATAAAGCATATAAATGCCATTGTTTCTATACCCAGCATTCCAGCAAAAGGTGAAAAATTTAATTCGGCAGGATTAATTTCAAGTGGTCGCAATAAAAATGACATAGTTGTCTTGTTAAACTCCTTTCTAAACTCCTCAAAATCTCCCATTAAATGCAGATCACATATTTACCACAATTTTTTTGAAAAAGTTTAAATTTATGGAATTATTATCAGCTTGTTCTTGTTGATATTTCTTCAACATAGGAAAATGTAATAATGTGCCTTTCTCTAAGTCTGTCGCAAACAAATATAATTTTTGTTCAAACGAAATCACTTCTTCTAAAAGCAAAACTGCTGTATTTCCCTTTCCCTGTAGTTTCTTATTTAGCGCATTTAAATGGGAAGTCATATCCACCATAAAGTAGAATTTTTGTAAAATGTAAATAAATGTAAAGAAGGATCATCACATATGATTTCAAAGAGTTCAAAGTATTAAATTTTCAGCATCGCATGTACTATTTTCAATTGTAAAATATCCTTGACTTAATGTAAAATGTCCTTAATTTATTGCAAATGCTAAATTTAGGGTTTTTAGTTTCTAATTTAATAAATAAAATTCAATTTGCATTATTCAAAAATAGATTGTTTATTAACGAAAAGAGCCACAGGTTGCCGACCCTTGGTCTAGGGGAAGTGGTTGGTCTTTAGTGGAGTGGATAAGGGATGCCAATTTTCTATATGGTCTGTAACAAGAGGTCAGGTCATGTTTATTCAGGATTTTGGTAATTTTTTCGGAGGTAAACCTGATGTAGGGAATGGTGATGGATTTAGAGTAATCTTTCTGGTGAAAGGTGGGAGGAGGGCTGTGGTTTACTAGTTTTAGTATTTTTTGGGGGTTGTAGCCATTGGCTGTGAATTAAGCCAATGTAATGTGTTAAATCCTTAACACATTGGCTTGTTCATGTGATTTAGTTTAGTGGTTAGGGCACTGTCATTTGAACAGATTAGTTTAGCCCTGTTGTATAGTATATATATTATACTATACAACAGGTATATATGTCTTAATAGTATATATATTAAAGGAAGTATATATTAAAGTTTATTTTAATTTATATACCAGTATATGTTGTGAATTCCTTAAGTTATTTAGTAATCACAAAGGAGAGTGGCAAATAATTAGTTACTCTTAGCATTGTTTCTCAACCTTTTTTGGATCATGCCCCACATCAGTGTCTCAAATATTTTGATGTCCCACCTCAATGTCTCAAAGATTTTGATGCCCCTGCCCTCTAGCATAATAATCAGCCAAATTCTGAAAAAGTATAATATAAATATGTGTATGTACATTTTCTAATTGCCCCCCCCCCCTGTGGGGCATACGCCCCAAGTTGAGAAACACTGCTCTAAAGCATACTCATTTCAATTTTTTTTTTAAATGTTTCTTAATAGATTCACATTTAAATCTTAAATATGGCCATAGATTCATCACCACAATATCAGATATATTACAAAAGGAAAGAAAGAAAGCATATAGTCTTAAAATTCACACACACACACACACACACACACACACATATATATAACTGATAGATATTCAAATTTTAAGACTATATGCTAGATATGTTGTTTAAAAAGAAAGTGCATGATTTGGTGCTGAGCAAATACTGTTAGTTACTGGAAATACTGCCAAGACCATAAAATCTCTTTCAGAAGTGTGATTTCTTGATTTAAAGCCATGACAGAATATGAGTATTTTTAAGTATTAATGAACTGTGTTAATAAGACAGATTTCTTGACTTGAAATTTAGTGGGCAATTTTCTAAAATTGTGAGGATAGTACATGTGGATTATGCAGAGATGCATAATCTGCTGAATGATAGAGAGATCACTGATGTAGAAATAAAGATGTTTCGATTCCATTGTACAAAACTTTCATTAGGACACATATGGAATATTGTTCACAGATTTGGTTGCCAGGTTTTCAAAAGGATATTGAAGAGGGTCCAGAGACAATTGACTAAGTTAGTTTCTGGTCTATGGAATTTGGAATATGAGGACAGATGGAGAGAATGCAAATTGCAGCTTAGTGGATAGAAGGAAGAGGGGAGATATGGTTGAGATGTATAAGTTGGGAAGAGGTAATTACCAGATTAGCATGGATGATATTTTTCAGAGAATAATATCTGGAGACAGGGGGCGAGAAGGAGAGGCCATCCCTGGAAGCTGTATAAGATGGATATGAGCAAGGGGTTAGGAGAAAGAGGAGTAGATTTTTGAATGGAAAGTGGATAATTGGAATGTATTTCCTGAGAGTGTGTTAATGCAGGGACAGTGAATGCATTTATATCGAGATGTGATGAGCTGCGTATGTGAGAGTGGAACCTCCCATGAGTCTCTTGACTCCATGGAGGTCTGCCGATAATAATAATAATTTATATTCAACACTTCTAATGCCATCTTTACCTTTTAAAATGCACATAGGTATGTTAATTTAACAGTCCTTTTTTAAGTAAATAAATCTGATTTAAGTAAGATCATCTCTTCAGCCTAGTTGTGAGGCTGCTTCATTTCCAAGATCACTTGGTTTTAAATTTGATATCAAATATTAGATATCAAATTAGATATTAAATCGGATATCAATTTTTTTCAAATCTTCAGTAGAATATAATCTTATTAAAATATCTATATATGGAAATTATTTTGTAGTATTATTTGCATTATTTTGAAGTATAAAACCCTTATTATACATAATTGCTTAGTAACAAAGTTAACTAGAATTTTAGCTTTTAATATCATAAAAAGAAAAGTCAAACAGTAAAAAAAGAAAGGAAGAGAGAAATTATTCTCAATCTTCATGCACAGCTGCAGCAGAAGCAGCAAGGTACATAAAAAAATATAACATTATTTTTTTTATGTACATAATTACAATGATTTTGGGCTTTAATTCGAATCACTATTGTATACATATCCTGGATGAGATTACTTTGTAGTTTGTTATTATCAAAGAAGGTATCTTGGAAGATCCACTCTGACTGCTAGTTTATTCACTCCAATTCATTCAGTACTAATATGGTGACCATCCTTTCTGACAAAAGCAATGCACTCACCTACTGCTCTCCATGAGAAATCAACTACTCATGTCCTAATAATATATCACACCTGCACACTGTTTTTAAATATAGAACACTATACATAACTTAATGGTTACATCTTCTTTTCCTTTTACAATAAGAACACAAATTGGTGGGTAGTTATCTGCATCAGCACCATGATACTCTACAACAGCACGCATGGCATTCTATTAAAAAACAAACAAACATATATGTGTGGAATAATAAATATATTGTATTAATACTATCTGTGAGTTTGCATGTTAAGAAACTTACAGGGAAATATTTTAAAAATAATGGAAGTTTATTGCAACTTTAAAAGATTATCTATATTATTTCTGGGAAAACTCCCATGTTACTCCTCATTATAAACTATTATAATTACAGCTATTTTGCCTGCTTCAGTTTAGGAGTACCCCTGTTTAAATGTCATTGGCTATTTACTCATGGGTTCTTAGGGCATTATGAGTGTAGATGTACTAAAAAGTATATGTAGCTTAAGGAATAGAAAATTGCACATACCTTTTTCTGGGTGTTGTGGCTTTTCCTCTGTCTGCGATGTCGAGAACTGCAGAGTGTGTGTGTGGTGTGGGGGGGTAGGCAGTTTATGGTGTACCCAATCAGTTCAATCAGGTGTACGAGCAATGGTGTACCCAATCAGTTCAACTTATTCTACCAAACTGCCTACCCCCCCACACCACACACACACTCTGCAGTTCTCAACATCGCAAACAGAGGAAAAGCCACAACACCCAGAAAAAGGTATGTGCAATTTTCTATTCCTTAAGCTACATATACTTTTTAGTACATCTACACTCATAATGCCCTAAGAACCCATGAGTAAATAGCCAATGACATTTAAACAGGGGTACTCCTAAACTGAAGCAGGCAAAATAGCTGTAATTATAATAGTTTAAAAGATTATTTTTTCAATTTTTAAATAATAAGATACTATTTAGTTTTCTTAAGGAGATTTTTTTTATATATATCATGCACTATTCTTAACATGAGGAGTGCATGATATATAAATTAATATTAGTACCATACACATTCCAGTCAAAATATTATGATCACAAGCCTATTATTAGTTCACAAGCCCAATTTCTTGATGCCAGTACTATTAGTATGCAACATTTCAATTTGCAGGAGCTACCTGTCAGGGCTGCTTCCTGCAAATTTGGGAGTGTTCAAGGTGGATGATTCAAATTCAAATGCTGAATCTCTTGATCAATGAAATCCCAGACTTGTTTTATGGATTCAGATCTGGTGAATCCAGCAGCAATGAAAGTCAATATTGCATTTGGCAAACTACTCTCAACAATACCAACAATGTGATACAGTACATTATTCTGCTGGAATATACCCGTGCCATCCGGAAAGATCGTCATGATTAAATGGTGTACCCAATCAGCAATAATGGATAAGTACTTCTAACAATAAGTACAATTTTCCTATGGGTATTAGGGTCCAAGAGATTCTGAAGAAACCTTCAATGCTGCTGCTGCCTCTTGCCTGTTTCTGATTAGCCATGACATTAGGGTGATTCCTGTCCAGCAGACTTTTGCCTAACCTTCTAGCTACTGTCCCATAATCAAAAATGAGATTCAAACAAAGAGTCAACTTTTTTTCCAGTCTTTTCCTGTTAAATAACATTTCTCAGATGCAAACTAAGCAGAGCCATCAATGATTAGGCATAGGAATGTGTACCTTGACTGTAGGGAACTATACATAAGAGAGTACACTGCACTGTAGTCTGAGGCACATGTTACTTGTCCCCTGGTTAAATTCTATGGTCATCTGTTCCATAGTTTTTCATCTGTGACTTGCAAAAAGTGGGATAACTTGTATTCACCACGAGCATTGATGAGGCATGGCCGCCCACCATTGGACTAGTGAATGCTATCCTGCGCAGTATCTTTCCATTATTGAAACATCTAATTACAGCACTCCACAAATAGTCTTTGAATTACTGGCAATTCTTGTTGCCTGCAATGAGTTCAACTGATTCCCTACAATCATGACTTTTTTTGAAATCTGTCAGATCATGTCCCTTGTGAGCAAGGGACATGATCTGACAATTCAATTTCAAATAAACAATGTCACATATCTCCTGTACACTGGCTTACACTATGATATGAGTACCACCTACTGCACAAGGTAGTACTATGATATGAGTACTATCTGGTGCAGTAGTGTACCTCATCAATGCAATGTAATGTAATGGCTGACTGTAAAATAATGGTGGATAGTTATAATATTTTGAATTGACTGTGTATATTATTTTTAACAGATTATTTCTTGATACAAAAAAGACATCTGAAGGAAACAGGTATATGAAAATTCTGTTATAAAAATTATAATGGTGAACAGCTTACTATCACTGAATAATAGATAACCAGATTTTAACTCATATGCTTTTTATTTATACTAGATGTTTCAACATGTTTTGCTATCTATTATATCTAAGAGCAATTTCAAAGCAATTATCTAAGAGCTTTTTTTTTGTAATTAAAATGAAAAGCCAAACAGCTAGTTTTCTGGCAACTTAATAGATATTAATAGATTTTTATCCCTTTAATATCTATCTAAGAGCTTATTATTATTATTATTATTAAGAGAGACCTCCAGGGAGTCAAAGGCTCATCGAGGGAGGCCACATACCACACACACCAGCTATCATACTTATTCTTGAATTCATTCATGCTGCTTGCACTCGCAATATCCAATGGCAATCACACACCACCCTCTGGCAGAAAAATTCAGCTTTCAAGGATGCCCTCTCGTCCTTTCCCCACCCTCCATAAATTGAAAAATTCCATCAACTGAAATCCTGTATGATCCTTTCAGAAGTGTGTAAGTTTCAATCACATCTCATCAGCCCTCTTTCTCCTGTTTGCTAGTGTCTGCAGTCTACAAATTCTCAATCTGTCTTCATAATCAGTATTCCACAATCCTGATATCATTTTTAACACTCTCCTTTGTACTCTCTCCAATATATCAGAATCACAACAGAAACCAGGAGACCAGACCTGCGCACAATAGTCCAAGTGAGGTCTTATCAAGGCCTTGTAAAGAGGCAAAATAACATTTTGTTATTTTTGTTATTATACTCAATTATCTTTTGAGTTGTATTTGCAATCTTTGCCACATGGCCCCTAAACTTCAACTTCCTATCTATTAACACTCCAAGATCCCTAGCCTCATCAGTTTCTTCCAGCCTAATCCCACCAATATAATACGACATTGGATATCTAACCATGCCGAAGTGAATGACTTTACATTTACTGACATTGAACTGACACCCATTTTCCCATGCCCACAATTCCAGCCTATTCAAATCATTCTGCAAAGACTGCATATCAGCAGCATTCCTGATTACCCTACCTATCTTTGCATCATCAGCAAATATCATTAATGTACAGATTGAATAACAGTGGACCAAGCACTGATCCTTGTGGTACACCACTTGTTACCTTAAACCTTGCAGACTCAGATCCCCTGTACACCACTTTTTGATATCTGTCAGTCAGCCATCTTCTTACCCTTGCTAATATTGTATAACCCAAACCCATTTTCTCCAATTTATGCAGCAGTCTGCTATTCTGTATTCTGTCAAAAGCCTTAGCAAAATCCAAAAGTATCATGGTGAATCCATTCCCCTTGTCTAGTTCAATGGTAACATTGTTATAGAATGTGAGCAAGTTGCTAAAACATGACCTTCCCTTAGTAAACCCATGTTGTTCATTGTGAAGTGGAGATTCACTGTCAACCCATTTCTGAATGCGGGCCCTAACCAATTTTTCCAAAATCTTCACTACCACTCCTGATATACTGATTGGTTGACAGTTGGATACATTGGTCTTTGCACTACCCTTATGCAATGGAATTACCATACATTCCTTCCATTTCTGGGGAATCTTCCCTGTTCTGGGACTCATATTAAATATCCTGGTCAAAGGAATGGCCAGTTCAGCTGAACACTCTTTTAGCACACATGCTGATATTCCCTATTGTTGAATTCTTATTCAGTTTGTGCAACAGGCTCTAATACCTCGGTCTCTCACACCTGCGTTTCTTCATCTAGTGAAGAGGAAACAGTGAGCTCAATGTTGCGTTCACCAGGTTGATAGCTTTTAATGAAATGGGCGCTCATTAACTGAACAACCTCTTCTGCATCTGCAACCCTCATGGCATCTGGATTTAGAAGAGTTATTCTTTCATAATCATTCATTCAGCATATCGATAGATATGCTGCAAGTAAAAGAAAGTTTTTTTATCAAAAGTAAAAAAAAAAAAGTGTTTTACAACAGCCACTAATATCTATCAATTGAAAAGACTGGAATGATAGTTTAATTATGAGTATCATTAGGCATGTTACATGCAGTCTCTACATTGTTGTGTAAACTACATATGTGACTGCTAGCATAGGAGAGGACTTTCATATTACACATAGCAATTAATAACTTCCAAATGTCGTGAAAGATCATCCCTTGGCTTCTATTTAGTGTCTTTTTGAGTGAAGTTTCAAAATATGCAACAAAAAACATACAGGTAATGTTAAAAATAAAATGGAATAAAAAACAGACTCATAGCACTTCATCCTCAAAGAACATCACATGATAAATTGGCAAGCTCCTCCATACCCTACTTAGAAGAGTACTTTGACAGGTTGTTTGAAGAGTCCCCCAAGGTGATGCGCTCAAAAGGTACACTAAATAGAAACTAAGAAACGATCCTTCACAATGTTTGTAAGTCATTAATTAATACATGTCGTGTTCCAGACCTCTCCTATGCCAGTAATCACATACAGAGTTTACACAACAATGTAGAGACTTGTTATGTACAGTTTCTACCCAATGTAGAGACTGCACACAACATGCCTAATGATACTCATGATTAAACTTTCATTCCAGTCTTTTCAATTTATAGATAGTAGTGGCTGTTGCAAAATGTTTATTTTTTGTTGGTTTTTTTTTACTTATGTTAAACAACCTCCTGAAGATGCTGTTAGATATGACAGATAGCAAAACATGTTGAGGAAAGACAACATGTTTTTCTAAGCATAAATAAAAAACATATATGAGTTAAAACCTAGTTAATTATTATTCAAGCAAATCTACTCATAATGAACTGCATACAAATGCTTACTATTAATAAAATCATATGATTCCATAAGTGGCATTACTTCACGAACAGCATCTCTGTCATTTATTTAAATGTAAATTTGCTATGTCCACCACCATAAATAGATTTTAGAAACTACTAAACCAGTACACTACACCTCCACAACAGCTTTATTACCAAATAACCTGTTTCATATTCACTTCTTGGCAAGGAATCAAGGAGTTGAAATCTACCTTAGCACATTTGTTTAATATGAATAATTGGGACAAGTTTCAAAGGAGTGGAATGAAGGGAAGATTATACTGTTTCAAAAGGGAGGTGATAGAACATGAGCATCAAAGAATAGGCCAATCCATGTGACAGGTGTTAAAGTGTTGGAGAGGATAATGAGAACCAGGATCTAGAATTGGTTTGACAACAGTGATATTTTGTTTAATGGATAGATTGAATTTGCCACAAGGAAGTCATGTTTTAGTAATTTACTTACTTACAATAAGGTGATAGCTGCAATGGATGAGGGAGATGAATACACAGTAGTGTACTTAGATTTTGCAGTCTTTTGATAAAATGATAAGTTGATGTTCAAACTAGAGTAAATGGGGTTCGATGTTAGTGGTGTGCCTCAGTGATCTGTTTTAGGACCATTGCTGTTTAACCAGCATGTTAATGAAACTGGGGAAGATTTGAAGGGGAGGATATTCAGTTGTTTACAGATGATGCAAAGTTGAGAAGAACTATGAGGCGTAGAGAAGATGTTGTGGCCTAACAAGAAGACTTGAATAGACTGAGTGAATGGACACAGGAGTGGGGATACCAGTTCAATGTTGCAAAATGTACGGTTTTAAAATTTGGAAAACAAATATGGGATGTACAATTTACTCTTGGTGGGGATATAATGTTGGAGGTGGATAAAATAAGAGATCTTCGGATGACAATGGATAAGGATCTGAAATTTAGAGAACACATTGCAAAAATTTTGAGGACAACACAAGGAATTCTGGAAATGATACATAGGACACGTAAAGAGAATCTGGTTCTATCATATAAGGAATCTATGCACTATTGTTCATATAAGATGACATATGGACGACTGTGTACAGATTTAGTTACCTGATTTTCAAAAGGATGAAGAGATATTGGAAAGGGTCTAGAGGCAATTGACTACGGTACTTTATGGTCTCTGGAATGTTGAGCATGAAGAAAAGTTTAAAAAATGCAATTTTTTTAACCTTTACAGTCTAGTGGATAGGAAGAAGAGGGATGATGATAGATTTGTACAAATTGGTAAGATGTTGAAATAGGATTAATATTGAAGATGACTGGTATTGTATGGTATATGGTATTGGATGACTCGCCAGTCATCTAATATCATATCATGCACTTGATCAATTATGTCTGGTGTTGTTACACTTTTTGGACGTCCTTCATGTGGATCATCTTCAAGGCTGGTACAGCCACGTTTAAACTCAGCAGCCCATTTCTTAATTGTTGAAAATGAAGGAGAAGAGTGACCATAAACTTTTATGAACTTTGAATGAATTTCTTTTGGCATTAAATCTTCTTTTACAAAGAATTTTATAACCGTGCGATACTCAATTTTATCCATTTCAAGGGATAGACAACACTTTTGCTTCAAACAGCTGTATAAAACAAGCTACTTGATAGAATGATTTGCAATTTCACATGGATGCTTATAACAGATAAAAAGAAATCTTGCCGAGAGTGTTGCCATCTATGGTCGAGGCCAAAATCTTTTCAGACCACTCTTGTATTAAGATACCGTATGATGAGCTATGTGTGTATGACAAAGGGAACTCCTGCAACGAGTCTTTGACTTCATGGGGATTCTGGAGATAATGATAATAATAATTACACTGTCCAACACAATTTTTTCTGACTTTTATATGAGACTTGTTTTTTACTAATTTGGGTGCACTGATTTCAAATATCAAACCCATTTTTCTCTATCATGTCAGGTTTTTCCTCTATAGCATTTTCATTTTGCTAATTTGTAAGTTTTTGATAGTTTTAAGGAGGCAGTACTATTTAGAGGATCAAAAAAAATCTATTTTTTAATATTCTTTTCTGAAAGTATGTACTTTTAAAAATCTGTTCCTAACTTTTTATCAAGAAATTCGAAAATTTCCCGAAGATATAGCCTATTATTCAAAGCGGTGCGCAGATCAGAATCGGAGCACTCACTGCTCTCGCTTGTTAGTAAACGAATAAATGCGTAAGAACCCAAGAATATTTATAAAAAAATAACAATTTTCCTTACACATGAGTTTCAGGGAATAAATTTTTGTTTGTAGCAATTTCTGCTGTGTGTTCTGTTTTGGCAATCCCTTTGAATACTCCAACAGTAGTCGGCCATCATGTAAGAATCCCATCTTCCTTGGTACCGATCTTCCATAGTTTTTAAGTCTTGATGAAATCTTTTGCCTTGTTCATCGCTTACAGCACCTAAATTCTCGGGAAGCCTAGGTTGCAACATGAGTATAAAGCTTCATTTCCTATACAGTCATCTTGATAGATTTCCTGAGAATTTAGGTGCTGTAGGCGATGTAATTGCACGCTTTTTTGTTTCCAAGAAAATTATTTGCAACCATCATAAATGAAGTCCAGGCCTCTTTCTCAATTTCGTTCATAGAGTTGATGAAATTTGGGTAACTCATTAAAGTTCTAATTTGCGGTCCATCAAATACACCGGCTTTAATTTTTTCATAACTAAGTCATGGAAATTTTTCACATATGTATTGGAAACAGTCGCCTTGTAAATCTAAAGCTTTAACATGCTACTTCATAAGACCTAGTTTGATGTGTAGAGGTGGAAAAATGATTTTTTCTCTGTCGATTAAAGGTTGATTTATAACATTCTGTTCTCCAACATTTAAGGATATTCTAAGAGGCCAATGTTTCTGACTCCAGTGTTGGTTTCTAACTTGACTATCCCAGAAGCATAGAAAACACGGAAACTTTATATATCCTCTTTGAAAGCCAAGTAAAAAGTTCACCATTTTAAGATCCACACAGATGATCCAGTTATGGTCTGTATATTTTAATAACTTCGGAACCTTTTTAATGTCCTCATATGTTACCTTTAAGTAGACTGAATAGCCAATAGGAATTGAGCCATATACATTCCCATTGTGTAGCAAGACACACTTGAGACTTCTGCTTGAACTGTCGATAAATAAACGCCACTCATTTGGATGATATTGTACAACACTCATTTCAGTAAGTAAACCTGACACATTGTTACAGTAAACAAACCCACACTCATGTTTAAAATATTGTACAAGATTACTTTCCCTGCTACAATAAAAAGTTATCTTCGCATCTTGCTCCAGTAAGTTTTTTTCATTTAATCTTGAAGCTAACAATTCCGATGATTCCTTTGATAGGCCCAAATCTCTTACTAAGTCAATCAATTCCGCTTGAGTAAAACGTTGCGGTCCAGAACTAGAAATAAATTTTCATTGTCTAAATCAACATCTGGGTCTTGCTCCTCAAGAACATCTGGCATATCCCAATCATGCTCGTTCTCAAGTAAAGGAAGTCCTTTATAAATTGGCACGGCTATTTCATTGGAATGAGCAACTGGCCGAATTGCTGAGTCGAGATTTGGATACACAATTTTTTTCTTATTCTTCTTATTATAACCAGAAGTCTGAACTAAACAAAAATAGCAATCATCTACATGATTTTTCGGTTCATGTCAAATCATTGGAATGCCAAAAGCTAATTTTTGGCGTTTTCCCTTGCTCCTCTGTCGTAAATTTTTTACACATGACTTACACACTTTTGGAGCCCATGGCTTGTCCTGATCTGCAATTTTTACATCAAACTATGCAAAGCACACTTTCTTAACGAAATCAGTGATATTTGTCCTTTGACTGGGAACAGTAAAGCTGCCACAAATGTAGCAGACGAAATCTACACTATTGACACAATTTCGAGTAGTAGACATGATGTATTTTCTTCACTGCCGACTAACATGCAATTAACAAGACAAAAAAAACCAGAGACTTTATTGAAACGTTATAAGTGCTCATTATACTTTCATGATCGATTAATGATTGACTGATTTCGATCGTTCTTTGTCCGCTATGACACATATAGCATTCATTTGTTTTAGGCAGTTGTCATCGCCTACTTTTCATCACCTAAATGTATTAGGTCAGTTATCGGCCTCTCTCGCATTCAAAGTGCCAGTACGTGCCATTGCAGGTTCTTACACATTTATTCGTTTACTAACAAGTGAGAGTGGTGAGTGCTCCGATTCTGATCTGCGCACCGCTTTGAATAATAGGCTATATCTTCGGGAATTTTTCGAATTTCTTGATAAAAAGTTAGGAACAGATTTTTAAAAGTACATACTTTCAGAAAATAATATTAAAAAATCGATTTTTTTGATCCTCTAAATAGTACTGCCTCCTTAAAACTATCAAAAACTTACAAATTAGCAAAAAGAAAATGCCATAGAGGAAAATCCTGATGTGATAGAGAAAAATGGGTTTGATATTTGAAATCAGCGCATCCAAATTAGTAAAAAACAAGAGTCAGTCATAATCAGCAGAAAAAAAAAAAATTTTTTGTTGGCCAGTGTTATTATTATCCCAATAGCATTAATAATATAATTGTTTTACCATCAATGTTAGTGTGAGACAATCTGAAAATGGCACATATAAAGCACACATCAGTGTCATAGAAAGTTTCAGCACAAAGATCTAGTTTTGCACTGGATTTATTTCAGTGGATGCTCTGTGAGAATTGTTTTATGCATGCATCAAAAAATGTAAGATTTGTGGAATGTTTAAAATGAATGAAAAAGAGGAAAGTATTAATGTATGCAAGACCTGTAATGATAGGTTACAGCACTTCAAAATGGGAGATAGCATCACCAGGAATAATCAAAAATCGGATGGTAGAACTGGTAAGGACAGAAAAGGGAACACAGCGGAAAAGCTTAGGCAAGGGTTGATGAAAATGAAGAGTGAAAAGAATAATAGTAATTTTTATTTTACTATTTAATACTTTCTTCATATTACAATGAAGTATTTCTCTTCATAGTAATATGAAGTATTACATCTTCTTTTCAGCTATTTTCTCCACTGCTGAATGAAGGCCTCCTCCAGTTCCTTCCAGCTTTTTCTGTTCTTGGCAATGGTTGACCAATTTTTCCCAACAAAATGTGACAATTCATCACTCCACCTTCTTTTAGGACATCCTTGGCTCATTTCCCTTCTTTTGGAATCCAGTTCGTAAGTATGGTGGCCCATCGCTCATCTTCTCTTCTGGATAGATGTCCGGGCCATTTCCATTTTAGTCATTTGTGGCGAAGAATGATGTCAGTGATATGAGTCTGGCTTCTTATCTAGGTGTTTTGCTTCTTATCTTTTAATGTGATGCCTAGCATCAACCTCTTCAGTTTTTCTTTAAGTTGTTGCTAGTTTATTTGCCAGTGCTTTGGTTAGAGACCAAGTTTCACAACCATATGTGATGACTAAAAGTATCCACTAGTAAAATGTCTTCCTTTGTAAACAGAGTGGGACAGCATTGTTTTGAAATATGTTTTACAATTTTCTGAATGCACTACAGACAAGGTGAACTCTTCTATTTATTTCCTTTTTTGGGAGTCCACAGTTTAAATCAATGAGAGGACCTAAGTATGTATATGAAGAGACTCTTTCCAAGAAATTGTTTTCTGTTGTTATGTTTGTTTTTTGGTGTAACAAAATGATTAAACATGATTTTAGTTTTTTCTCTGTTTATTTTTAGACCAACTTTTCTGTTATCATGATATAGGTCTTCTATCATTATATTAAGGTGATTGATATTATATATTGATGAAAATGAAGAGTGAAAAGAAGAATAGTAATATTTCATTTTACTATTTAATACTTTCTTCATATTACAATGAAGTATTTCTCTTAATAATATGAAATATTATATAGTAAAATGAAATATTACTATTTCATTTTATATATACGATGGTGGTCTGAAAAGTTCACGGCCTAACAATGAAAAAACGAATTTATAATTTCAAAATTATTATTTTTTTAACATAATCTCCATTAAGACTAATACATTTATTTCAGCGATGCTGCCGCGCCATTATCCCGTCCCTGTAGTGGTTCTCAGTAAGATCTGTAAAATACCCCTCTACAGCTGCAATCACCTCTTGATTCAAAGAGAAATGCTGACCAGCAAAGAAGAGTTTTAGTTTTGGGAAGAGATAGAAGTCAGAGGGAGCCAAATCTGGGGAATAAGGTAGATGTTCCAACAATTCATAGTGCAGATCCCTTCATTTTCTTTTGTGGGAAGGTGCATTGTCCTGATGAAATATGATTTTTTTTATTCTTTCATCACAAATTTTTTCGTTAAAAGATCAGAATAATATTCCCCGGTTATTGTTTTACCTTTTCAAGATAATTAATAAACAAAATGCTTTTAGCATCCAAAAACACCGATGCCATGACCTTTCCTGCTGATGGAACAGACTTCATCTTCTTTGGTGCTGAACAACCGGCTTCTGTCCACTGTTTTGACTGCTGTTTGGATTCTGGTGGATAATGGTGAATCCAAGTCTCATCTATAGTAATAAATCGACACATAAAATCAGTTTTATTCTTGTTAAAACGCTCCAAGCACTGTTCAGAGATTTTCATGCAAGTGCATTTTTGATCTGCTGTGAGCAAGCACACAGCAGATCCCATCTTGCACAAAGCTTTTTCATTTGCAATTTTTCATGCAAAATATATCCTACACGTGCTTTTGAAATGCCTATAGTCGCAGCAATTTCATGCACTTTGAGTTGTCGGTCATCCAATACCATATTGTGCACTTGATCAATGATTTCTGGTGTTGTTAAACTTTTTGGACATCCTTCACGTGGATTATCTTCAAGGCTGTATGGCCATGTTTAAACTCAGCAGTCCATTTCTTAATTGTCAAAAATGAAGGAGAAGAGTGCCCATAAACTTTTATGAACTTCGAATGAATTTCTTTTGGCGTTAAACCTTCTTTTACAAAGAATTTTATAACTGCATGATACTCAATTTTATCCATTTCAAGGGATATAGACAACACTTTTGCTTCAGATAGCTATATAAAACAAACTATTTGATAAAATGACCTGCAATTTCACATGGATGCTTATGACAGATGTACCAACTTTGAAAAAAAAATCTTGCCGATAATGTTGCATTTATGGTCGAGACCGAAAACTTTTCAGACCACTCTTGTATATAAAACTTGTTATTCAATCATTAGAGTTGTAGCGAATAACAAGTTATACATGTTTTTCAAGTGGAAAACTGAACCGAATCACTGATACATTGCATAGAAGGAAAGAATATGCACCAGAATTGGGCACAAAAGACTTAGATGGTAAAAAAAAAAAAATAAGAAGAAGAAGAATGTGGATATAGATTTGAGGAAGTTGTTGTGGCAGTAAAGGATAATGCTTCTCAGATATGATAATAGTGAGTTGAGAAGCGGAGCAGAGTACGCCACACATGGACTATTGTGCCCAGATTTGGTCACCTGGTTTTCAGAAGGATGAAGAGATGTTGGAAAGGGTGCAAAGGCGACTGACTAAGGTAGTTTCTGACCTCTGGAATGTCGAGTATGAGGAAAGATTGAAAAGATGTAATTTGCAGAGTCTAGTGGAGAGAAGGAAGAGGGGAGATATGATAGAGACCTACAAGTTGGTAAGGGGTTGTTATAGGATCAATGGTGGAGAAGTTCTACAGAGAATAGTGGGAGATCAGGGGAGAACCAGAGGTCATACCTGGAAACTGTATAAAGAGGGTGCGAGTAGGGGAGTGAGAGGCAGGATTTTTTCGTGCAGAGTTGTGAATGATTAGAATGCCTTGCCTGAGAGTGTGGTGTCTGCAAGGAGTTTGAATGTGTTTAAGACCCGGTATGATGAGATGTGTGTGAGATAAAAGGACCTCCTAGATGAGTCTTTGACTCCATGAGGTCTTGTTTTAATAATAATAATAATAATAATAATAATAATAATAATAATATGGCTCATTTGAGTGAGGCAAATGATGATTATTTTGTGCATCTATAAAGTGAATTTGAAAGGAAGTTGGAATGGTTGATGGACTGCAATTGAATGGGTTTGGTGGTGATCATTTAAAGAATGCAGGGAGACCAAAGGCAGGGAAACTACAGAGCTTGATGAATAGAAGACAAAGTGAAGGGACGTTTTCCGGATTAACACTGGAGATATTTTTCATATGGTAGAACAAGGGGAATGGACAAGGAGAAGGGGGCCATTCCTAGAAGTTGCAAAATATAGTAGTAAGTACACTTGGATAAAGGATTAAACTAAATGTATTATAGTAAGTAAGAGAGTAAGAAGTAAGTTTTTTGTATGGAGAATGCTAGGGGCATCAAAATGCATTACCTGAGAAAGTGGTGAAAGTGGAACAGTGAATGAGTTTAAAACTTTGTGTTAGCTAAGGTTGTTTAAGCTGGAACTTCCATGATGAGTGTTATAACTCCATGTAGATCAGAAATAATATAATATTAGTATTAATTCCACCTCAAATCATTAACAAACAAATTATTTAGAGTGGTGGAAGTAGAGACTTAGCAGCATATGACTGGTTACTTGCCTTCTTGATTCTGGTCTACTATATATTTTTATATCTATCTATTAGCCACTCTATTCACCATGTCACCAGATTCGTATTGATCCTGATTTGTTCCAATTTACATAATAATTTTTTGTGCAGTCATTTGTTTAAATGCCTTTGCAGAGTCCAGTATTATCATGGTAGAGCTATTTTCTTTATCCAAGGGAGCTGTAACTTGATTAGAGAAAGTGAGAATAAATAAGGCAATAAATACTTATTCTTCACAAAACTGTACTGTCCTCCACCACATATATGATATCGTTTTCTTATTCACCCATTTCTGAATTTGAACCCTGACTTAATTTTTCTATAACAACCACTACAGAAATATTAGGCCATGTATAATTTGTTTGCTCTGTCTTACCACCTCCTTTATGTTTTTAAATTTATAAATGAAGCCATTTGAAGCTGTTAAAATGTAGAATGCCTGAAAATGCACTTTTGTGAGTACATTTATTTCAAAGAAGTGTTTGGTTGAGAAAAAAAAAATTGTGCAAATGCTTTTAACCTTCAAATGCATCAATGAATCTTTGTATAAATAATTTGACTGTTTTAATGGCAGGTTGGCAGGTTTGTTCAACCTCTAGTATATTAATATCACAAATGAAAAAATATTGAGGAGAAAGACAAAACTTGTTATTATTGGAGTTGAGGACCTGCAGATTACAATCTTTAGGAAATACATAAGCAGGAAGACTGCTCCAGAGTATAGTAACAGCAGAAAAAAAGAAAAAAAAAATTATTTTGTGAGGCTGGAGTTGAACTGCAATGGAATGTTGAATAGATGCTATACATGTTTTATGAGATTTAGAGTGTAGGGAAATCAGTGATGCCAACTCTGATGACCATAGAAATACTTTGTAAAAAATGGAAACAGCTGAACATCGGTATAAAAGAGAGTGCAGTTATCCCACAAAGAAAGCACTGTACTATCTTGGTAAGAGATAGGTAATTAATCAACCTAATTTCCCTCTTCTGGACTGATTCAGTGTTTTCAGGAACTCTTAGGGGCACCATCCCTAAATGAGAGACAAATATTTAATGCTTGAACAGATTTGCATAGAGTTAATAGCTGCATAGCTGTTCAGAAGTAAAGTTGCAAAGTTTGAGGATAAAGATCCATGTATTATCATATATAATATGCCTCTGGACAGAAATCTGGCAATCTAGTTGCTTCTGATGAATTCTTATTTATAGGCCTTTGTACTATAAGTATGTAGAAATGTAAGTATAATTTACAAGGCTTAAGATGTGGTTTCATGAGCACTGTATTTGATAGTGAGTATCTTTTGACTCCCTTATGTATTTATGATGATGGTAATCATTATAATAATAAAATTACAACTACACATATTCACAATATTATAAATTGAAAACCAGAAACATCCTGTAAAAATCAACATTACCTTAAATAGTTCAAACAACATATGATAGAGATGTGCTGGCACATAAACCACACAAACAGGAACCTCTGGTTCTAAGGCTAAAATCAAAATTCTAATATTAATTCATTCTTAAAATTATGTAATCACTATAAACTATATTCTTAGGGGTTATCCTGCCTACCTATTTCATATGCATGAAAAAATTTCAATTGCTTAATTCAAAACAGAGTCAAATAAAATGTTAGGTATAAAAAACTTTAAAAAAATGTTATTCTGGCATTAAAATTATTAATGCAAAGGATAATAAATATTTCATATTATTTTACAGCTAAATTTTGAAAAATTCTGAAAATGACTGAGAACTTACAAAAATACAAATACTAAGAATGACCTGCTTTTATCTTGCACTACTTAAAAGAGATAAACTTAAAAACTCTCTGATCAAAAATATTCAGACAGCTTTTTGTAGTAGTGGATATGGATATATATATCACAGCCATGGCTAATACAGTATAAAAGGAAAACACAGTCATGCAATTTTCATACATTAACAGTAAAATGGGCCGTTTCATTGAAGAGCTCAGTGACTTACAATATGGCACAATCATAGTATGTCACTTTTGCAACAACTCAGTTTGGGAAATTTCTGCCTGCTGTAGGTGTCCTCATGTAAGTAATGTTATTTATATATTGCATGGGTAAAAATAAAAGAAATTAATAAGCAAAACTATATACATACTGAGAGTTCAGTCAACTAATTGGTAGCACTATTTAGGAGTAAGTGCAAGTTCCTGAGGCCTCTGGGAAAGGAGTGTATGGGGAGCAGTCATTAGTGATAATATGCATGTCTGCATAGTACCACACACAAAAACAAAAAAAAGGGTGACTGTGAAATTCCCCAAAGATATAGTAAGTGGGCACAACTGCCTTGTCCAGTTCTAAATCAGTTTACCTGGCTCCAGAAGTATCGAGGTAGATTAGATCTTGGAGGTTTGGCAGTTAGATCTGTAATCAGGTATTTATTTAAAGTTCATTCCAGAGTCATTTCCACCAGTCCTGGGGATCATAACTGGTATTTCCACAAACCAGATAAGAGATCTGGAAGAAAGGTGGTGAGCTGGAAGTAGAGAGATAGAAGGGATGTTATTTCTGATTTTATGTATTTCTTTGATCATAGCTTCTCTTCTGAAGCACAGAGGAGCACTTCAGAAGAGATGTGGGAAAAAAACAGGCAACCATGGAAGGTGGTGGGAGAGTTTAACTCTCCCACCACCACCCCTCTCAACAATATGGCATTATTAAAACTCTTACCAAGAGAGCCCACAATCTTTGTTCCAGTGGAACTGCCCTCACTACTGAGCTTAACCACATACACAGCACTTTCCTCTCCAATGGCTACAGCAATCACAGTATCAAAAAAATAATCAACTCCTACCCCATTCCCCGTCCTTCTCGTCAACAAGAATTTAAAAATGCCATCACCATACCCTACATCCGTGGCACATCCGAAAAAATAGCCAAGATACTAAAACAGTACAACCTACACACACAGCATATAAGCCCCACCGCAACCTTGCCCTTATCCGTTCTACGAAAGATCAGCTCCCTCCTCTCTCTCTGCCTGGAGTTTACAAAGTACCCTGTTCCTGTAAGTTGGCGTACTTTGGACAGACAGGCAGATCAGCATCCATCCGTCTAGAGGAACACAAGTCTTACATCTTCAAACACAACTATGGCCATTCAGGCTTGGCTGACCATGTTTTGGACACCACCCACAGGGTATCATGGAAGAAAACCACCATGCTCCACCACAGCAAATTCAAGAAAGAGAGACTTTTCTTAGAAGCAGCAGCAGCTCTCAAAAACCAACCAAATCTCAATAAATACGGTTGCATTAAGCTTCTGAAGATTTGGGAAACACTCATCACCAGAGTTCCCACCTTACATTCCAGGCCACCTACTACTGCCCTTAGAGGGTGCTCTACCTAGATAGGACTTTAGTGTCACCCACGTGGTTGGGCTCAGTATTGTTTGTTATTTGTGTATATGTTACATTAATTGTTTTGTAATCCCCGTAGATGTCCTAGTGACTAGGGCGAAATATAGGAAGTATTAAATTCTATTTTAATTCTTTTTGAGTGTTGTAAAAAAATCCATTAAGCCTCCAACATGATGTCCTCACAGCACTTAAGCCTCTACACATGTATGTTAACAAATATAGTAATTCAATACATATAACTATTGCCTTGAAAAAATGCAAGTTTATTTTTATTTAAGTTCTGTCTAAAAGTGTGTGGCCGGTGACACTACCACTCATCATATATTGGCCCTCGTATAGAATGAAGTTGGCCACGCCTGCTGTAGGTTAAATGTTCTGTTATTTGTGAACTTAGAGAACATTTGTTCTAGCAGTTGTAGAGTTTTTTGGCAGTTTATTTTGGCTGTTTTATACAGTAAGCCTCTCTTCCATATAGCATAAACTAATGTTAGGTCTACAAAAGCAATATCTGTTTTTTAACCCTTTTGGGTATCCAGTTTCTATGCAGATTGTGAGGGCCAGGACTCACAGAAGTTTCTGCCAGGTCTAAACCCAGTCTGTTCATTGGGTAAGATCTATTTTTGGAGAAATTCTAGAAAGGATAATTCTTTCAAAAAGTTTATAAGGAGCATAGATCAATGCTATGGGATGGTAGTTGTTAGCAACTGCTGAAAATCAAAGTTATCATTGATTCACATCCAAGTTTTGGGATTCGTTTATCATTTATTATTAAGGATAAAAAATTAGACAATTAGACAGGCAGGCTTTTGCTTTTAGGCCAAGGTCAGTAAGAAAATCTGGAAGGATGCCATCAATGGTAGGGGCATTACCTATTTTAGTTAGTTTGAGGGTTGCATCAATTTCATCTAGAGTTACTGGATTGGAGTTTGCTGTGAATGTAGGAACAAGATAAGGAAACTTTTTTTTTGGTATTTTGAGAATTTTGCTTTAGCTTTTTATCTAAGATTTTTGCAATACAGTTTGGATTTACTTTTCCTTTAGTTCTGTTTGAAGCGATGAGCCTCCCAGTCGATGGAGCAGTGACAAAGCCTTACAACTTGATCTGGTAAAGTTGGGATTGTTTTTTCTTCATATCAGTGAGCTCTTCTACCATCATCCGAGGATCTTAGAAAGGCAGAAGTAGTGTCTGGATGGTCCTATTGTTCATATTCTACAAGAAGAATACTACTTTCAGTTGACCAGCATGACATGTAGGTCTTTCTAAATCCTCTGGGATGTGTCTTTTGCCAGATGATATGAGGAGTTAGTGAATCTTTCATAATTATCAACTATAAGTGCAATTATGCTGTTGTTGTTTTCAATGAATTCAGTGAATTCTGGCCAATCTGCTTTCCTGAGATTCCATCAGGGTATTGGGAAGCTGTTTATTTTGGAGATTTGACTGAGATTTATTCTGGGGAAAGCAGAGTCAGTGTTGGCTGTGGAGAAAAGGAGGAAGAAGTTGAGGTGAGAGGAGTTCTCTACATGTCAGTGGTAGTAAAGCAGAAGGCACGGATTGACTGATCCTCATCATCCAGATTTGAAGGCTCCAGGTTGTTTGCTGTTGTAGAGGAGGTGGAGGATTTGTTAACATTCAGTCTGTTAGTTGCAGGCCTGGATCAACATCATTATTGTACCTGCATAATACACTGCATAAGTTGAAATCCCCAAGGATGATGCCAGGATGGGCTGGCTGAGGAAGTGCAAGGTTTGGCCAGTTAAGTAGAGAAGGCTTATATACATTGCAGAGTGAGAAGTTCCACAGGTGGATACCAATGATAGAATCACTTTGTGAATATCCCCGAGATCCAGAGATGCCTTCCAGATCTGCTTTTGTGTAGATTGCCAGGCCATGTCTTTCATCAGGTTTATCAGTGAGAAGGACATAGTTAGGAATGGTAATATTTTCCTGTGAGGTATGGTGAGTTTCTTATAGAGGAACAATGTTTACTTTGTGCTTGTTAAGGATATTATTTAGTATCTCTGATTTTGATCTAGTAAATCAACTGATGTTCAGCTGGAGGATAGTCAGGCAATTTCCAATGCTGTTAGGCTATTTTTGCTGATTTTTAGGATGACTAAAATAATTTGAACACTGTAGTGGACTTTTTTGAATACAATCCTCCCTAAACTATGGATGTGAACATTGTTGACCAGGGTGATGTTCGAGCTGGAATGTCTGTTTTGATGGTGTATGCTCATTTCATGTAGTTTGTGTCCAGGATACCACTTTTGCCATTTGGATCCCAAGATGATGTATTAATCAGAAGTTGCAACTTCCTAACTGGGACTGGTGCAGGCTACTATCAATCCTTGAAATACAGTTACAGGCCATCCCTGACATGAAGAAGATACCCGTGCAGCTGCACCTTACCTGGTGGACAGTTGCTGCAGCAGTTGATCTTTGAGTGCCTCCCCAGGAGCATGCTTATTTAATGGCAGGATAGGGTGCCACATCACATTGTTATTTTATGGTTCCGTGTCATTTTGGTTTGAGAGGCCTTGACAAGGACTACTCCTGATGGCAAGGATGCTGTTAGTTAGCTGCTGTTAGGCTCTTTAAGTCTCAGCTCTGGTAGAGTTCCAAAGGAGTGGAAAGAGGACAAAATAATTCCTTTTCATAAGGGAAGTTCTAAGACTGCAATAGCAAATTATAGACCAATCAGTATCTCAGGAGTGGTGATAAAAGTATTGGAAAAATTGGTTAAAAAGAGAATTCAAGAATGAGTGGATAAGAATATGATATTCTATGAGGGCAACATGGTTTTATGAAGGGCTGGTCATGTCTTAGTAATTTACTAACTTTTTTATAACAGAGTGACAGCTGAGTTCGATAATGGAAATGGCTACATGATGATTATGCTGGATTTTGCTAAGGCATTTGGCAGAATATAACATGCACTTCTGTTATGAAAATTAGAACAAATGGAAATAAATATGACACTGGTTATATGGATAAGAGGGGTGGAAGATGGACAGATATCAAGGAGTGGTATATGGTTGAGCAGAGTCCAGAAGAAAGCAGGTGACTAGTGGTGGCTGCAAAGTTTTGTGCTAAGTTCACTACTGTTCAATTTGTACATAAATGATACAGGAAATAATCTAAAAGGAAATATTCCATTGTTTGCTGATGGTTCAAAATTGAGTAGACTATTAATAAAGATGATGTAGTGAGCCTTGCAGGATGATTTAATAGGCTGCCAGTATGGGCAAAAGATAATGGATATCACTTAATGTGGAGAAATGTAAAGTTACACAATTGCATTTTGGGATAAATCGAATACAAGCTGTGTACTACATTGATGGAAATGTACTCTAAGAAATAGATGAAGCTAGAGATTTGGGGATGGCAGTAGACAGAGAATAAGAGTTTAGAGGGCATACTGCTAAGTGTGTCCTCTTAAGATTACTTGGCTACTGATGAATGCTAACAAGCAGAGATAAGGAAGTTGTTATTCCTCTTTATAAGTTTGCCAGGAGGAACGATAGAAAGCGTGGCTATGGCAGTTAAGAGAGGTGAAAGGATGGATGAGATGATTGTGATGGTGGGAACAAATGACTTAAGTGGTGGCGTAAATGGGGCAGCGAGAGATATGAGATTCTTGCTTGAGGTTGTACGAAAGAAGACACAGAGAGGAAAGATAGTGTGTGTGTTGCCTAGGTATGATAGTGACGAGCTGAGCAGACATCAGAAGAGTGGTGATATTGAATGGCATAACAGCGAGAATGTGTCAGAAGAGAGGATTGGAATATGTAGATACTTGGAGTGTGTTTGAGAGCAGAGAGGAATTATATGCGAGAGACCGCTTGCATTTGAATGAGGAAGGATGTAAGCATCTGGAGAGATTGCTGTTCTGAACGAGTCAGTGTGTCCCAGTGTGGATGGTAGCAGGGATGGCCTCTTGTGGGAATGGGTACTTGGGAGAAGGGGGATGACATCAGATAACCCTGAGCCCAGTGGAGTCTAGAGAGGATAATGCTGGGTATAGCAAAATGGCAATTTTATGCTTTATACTAATGCCAGGAGTATTCAGAATAAGGGAGAGGAATTGGTGGCACTGATACCATCAGCCTAGCCAAAGATTATTGTGATTACCGAGACGTGGTTGACAGAAGAGGATATAATAACAGGAATAGAAGTTGCTGGGTACAGCATTTTTTGGCAGGATAGGAAGGGAAAACGTGGTGGTGGATTACTTCTTATGATGTGACGACCTATGTCCTCTAAGAGTGGAGGCTTTGGAAGGCTGTGACACTAATGATTTTGAAAGCATATGGTATGAGGTGGAGGTGGGCAAGACCGAATATTTAGTGGGGTGTTGCTACAGACCAAGGAGCACAGAGGGTGGGGACCAGGAGATGTTGAGACAGTTGAGCATGGCAAGTGCAAGAAGAATGATTGTCATGGGAGATTTTAACTACAACAATATAAATTGGGGAGAGGAAGATGCATGTAGCAATAAGGGAATGGAATTTCTAGAATTCTTGATGGACAAATGTCTTAGGCAATATGTAACAGAGAGAACAAGAGGTTCAAGAGTTTGGGATTTGGTTATAGCATCAGAAGAATTGATAATAACTGAGATGACATCTCTCCCACCAGTTGGACCATATGGCTTTGATTTGGAAAATGAATAGACATGCAGGAGTATCAAAGAGATGGGAATGTATGTGGAATTAAAAAGCAGGTGATTATAACAGTCTTAGATGCCAACTTGGGGAAGTTTCGTGGAGGTAGGAATTGGAAGGCCGGGATATCATTAGTGCTTGGGAAATTGTGAAGGAATATTTGTTAGTAGCAATGGTAAGCTGTATTCCACGAGTGAAGCAGAGGACACAATTTGGAGTAAAGTGGATAACAAACAATATTAAACAGGAACTGCATGTGAAAAAGAGGCTATAAAAGAGATATAAGGAGACAGGTGAAGAGAAGATGTATGAAGAATATAAGACACAGGACAGGAGAGTAACTGGTATGGTAAGGAAGGTGAAACTGGAATATGAGAAAAGATTGGCCCTTAGATCTAAGGAAAATCCTAGGGAATTTTTTAGCTATGTGGCTAGTAGGAGGAGAAATGACTGTGGAAGAATGATATTGTGGGATAAAAATGGGAATAGAATGACTGATGCAGAGGACATAATGGAATTGATCAATGAACACTTTATTGGAGTATTTCACCCTGGAGGAGTCAATTTGAATACTAGAGGGATAGGGCAGGTTCGAGGTTTAGAAGTGCAGGAGAAGAGTGTGTTCCACATACTTAGTACTCTGGATGTTAGTAAAGCTGTGGGACTAGATGGTATTTCACCACGAGTTTTGAGAGAATGTGCTAGGGAACTGACAGTGCCTTTGACCTGGCTTTTCAATGAAAGTCTGGCTGTGGGAAAGGTGCCCATGGAATGGAAGGAAGGTAAGATAGTGCCATTGCATAAGGGTGCTAGCAGACTGGAAGTGTCTAATTATAGGCCAGTTTGTGTGTCATCAGTAGTTAGTAAGATCTTGGAGAAAGTAGTGAGGGACCATATACAGCATTGGGCAGATGAGGGGAATATTATCTGTGAGAGTCAATATGGATTTGTGAAGGGTTGCTCTTGTTTTAGCCTTTTATGATAAAGTTATAAGAGCATTAGACGAGGAAAGGCATATACTGCCATTTTCTTAGACTTAGTGAAGACATTTGACAGGGTGCCACATGATAAGCTGATATTTAATTGCAGCACATGGGTCTGGATGTCAGATTGGTCAACTGGATTCAGGATTGGCTGTCCGATAGGTATCAGTGAGTTGTGTACGTGGGACAGTTTCAAGGAAGCAGAGGGTTACAAGTGGGGTCCGACAGGGCTCAGTACTGGGACCTATATTGTTTAACCTTTATATCAATGACATTGTCAGTGGATTACAAGGGGATATTCAGTTGTTTGCGGATGATGCGAAGCTGGGAAGGATTATTAGTAATAGTGCAGATGTGGCAGCACTGCAAGAGGATTTGAATAAACTAGACAGATATACAAATGAATGGGGGTATTGGTTTAATACAGCAAAATGTAAGGTCTTGAGGTTTGGGACACTTCAATGGGAGGCTGCATACTCTACGGGAGGAGTTAAACTGGAGGAAGTAGGGGAGACAAGAGATCTGGGGTTGATGATTGATAGAAACCTGAAATTTAGAGGACATTGCAAAGGTAGTGAAGGTAACACAGAGGATTGCTGCAATAATGAGGACACTGACCTGCAGAGATAAAATGGTTATCATTCCATTGTATAAGGCTGATCAGACCATACTTAGACTATTGTTCTCAGATCTGGTCCCCAGAATTTGAAGGGGATAAATTAACTGTGGAAAGGGTACAAAGAGGGATAACAAAGATGGTGTCAGGACTGTACAATGTTAGTTATGAGGATCGGCTGAGGGAGTGTGGACTGCAGAGTTTGGTGGATAGAAGAAGGAGAGGTGATATGATTGAGACTTTCAAACTGTTGAGAGGTGGTTACAGGGTTGACACTGGGGAGTTCTTTAGCTTGGTTGAACAGCGGGAAGGAGTCATGACAAGGGGCCATCCCTGGAAGTTAGGAAAGGAAACTGTGAGAAAGAGGGTGAGGAGTGGTTTCTTTGCATGGAGGGTGGTTGAACCATGGAATGCACTGCCTGATGGAGTGGTGAGAGCAGAACGGTCAATGCGTTTAAGGAGTGGTATGATAGAATTTGTGTTTCCTAGGAGGGATCTCCCTCAGTGAGTCTTGATAGACGTGTTTCTTAGAAAGGACCTCCGACGATGAGTCTTTTGACTCCATGGAGGCGAGAATAATAACAATAAGTCCTTGATACATCCATATCTGGATTACTGTGCTCAGGTCTGGTCTTGTTTCCGGGTTTCTTGGGAAAGAAAAGTGGTGGAGAGGATCCAGTGGTGAGTGATCAAGATGGTAAGTGTCTGTGGAATACTGATTGTCCTATGAGGAAAGATTGAGGACTTACAGATGCAGAAGTTGGTTGATAAGTGAAAAAGAGGAAATATTATTATTATTATTACAAAGCATCTCCAGGGAGTCCAAAGACTCAGAGGGAGAGCACCTACTCCACATCTCTCCATCAACTACGTTCATTATCTACACAAACGCCATCTACCAACAACCACCACCAGTATTTTCACAGAAAATCACAAACATCCATGCCTATGGCAGGATTCGAACCCACAACCTTTTGGCTATAGAGCAGATATGCTAACCACTTGGCCAACCAAGCCGGCAAAAATTTCCTCTAGTCACCGACTAGATTTGAAAGTAAGTCTTCCTTCGTGCAGTCAAGCACTGTGGTATGCAAATGCCAGATCCATTGAGCTACACAGGCTCGATATGGTAAAATATTTAAGCTATTTAAAGGGTTTTATAGGATTGATGTTTCTGGAGGGGGAAGAACAAGAGGTCATTCCTAAAAGTGTGGTTAGCAGGGGTGTGAAGACTAGATTTTTCACTTGGAGAGTTATGAATAAATGGAATTCATTCATAACTCTCCAAGAGACAGTTGTGACTTGCCAGTGTCAGTTGTGAGTGCTTTGTCTATTAATATGGGTTCAAGGAGAGGTATGATAGACATTGCATTGATAGTTTGGGTCTCCCACAGTAAGTCTTAGGACTCCATGGAGGTGGCCATGCAATAATAATAGGAAGAATAACCTCTATGTGGATGATAAACCTTTGCAAAGTTATCACTCAGCAATCAGACTTCTGCTTTTGTCACCTTTTTACAACTGGCACTGATTAAAAGTTTTCCTGTAATTATATTCCATCTCTCCCTATTGCTGAATTCATATCCAGGTTAAGCAACAGCACCTCATTCTCATGCACCTCTATCTCTTCTCCAGTATAGTGTAGTACTGAACCCTATGTTACACACACCTAATGACACCTATTAGCAAAGTATGGGTGCAAGAAGCACTCATTATTTGAACAATCTCATCTGCTTCTGACACAAGGGTATCATCTGAATTCACTAAGTTATTCTTATGCATTTTCATTTTTCTATTACTTTCAGCATAGTGATAAAATTGTTTTGGGCTGCCATTAGCCTGCATGGCCAATTTCTTTTCATACTCTGATTTAGCTTTCCATACAATACTCATAACTTTACTAGCCTGCACTTTATTTATTTCATAACTCCTCTCACTCTTTTTCTTATGATATTCCTTCAATATCATCATTATTTTCTTATGGCTATCTTGCTTAATGAAATTGCACATCTACTTCATTTCCATCCTATTTTTTTCTTTTAACTCTAGGGACTGCCTCATTTAAGCATTAGCTTCCCATGTATTGCTGATATCCTTCCCATTATAACTAATACCATGGAACAAAAGAAAGAAAGCAATCTGCAAAGTTTGTTATTATTATTATTATTATTATTACATGACACCTCCAAGGAGTCCAAAGACTCATCAAGGGAGAGTAACTACTCTACAACTCTCTGTCTCCACCACTTGGCCATTCCAGTTTTGTAGTTCAGCATGTAACCCCTCGTAATTGGAACATTCATAATCAGCTACTTCCCATGGCATAACTGGTGGCAAAACAGTAGCATTCCTAACTGAGATCCCCTTCTGACACTATGATCAAATCTAGCAATCTTTGGCCTTGAGTTGCTTCTTTCACATGCTACTTGAGAAAGTTGTCTCGCATCAGCTCAATAGGGTCATCTGTCATTCTTATCACAAGTCTTCTCTTCCACTCAATCAATATTCTGATGATTATGTCACCTATAATGATTACTCACTTAGTACCCATCAGGGTAATTTGGTACTACATTTCATTGTTCCCAATGACTGAGCCACCAGGTCTGTAGCAACACATCATAATATATTTCATTCTGTTATAAGAAGTTAGGATGAGTTTCTACCCTAACTGGATACACACAAATCATCTGATATCAGTAGTGGCATCCCCCCCCCCCTCTGTCCTTCCTAAAAGTATCATATACTTTACATTTGGATTCCACTTGTTACCACATCTAGCACTGTTATCTAGGTTTCACTAATGCCAATAATCTTAGAAAAAAACATATTCACCAAGGTTGAATATGTTTGTTTCTGATGCTCATAGCATTTGTGTATAGACATAACAAGTCACCTCCTGATGCTTTTGTATACTTCTATCTACAGTCTGTTTGTTCTGGTTTGGTGAATTTCTCTTTTCTGCCCCAGGTACACTCACAAAGCCTGAATCCAAAAGCATACATCCATCCCTTCACCAGATTCATAACGGTGCCCCATGACATTATCATTGCCATCAAATCATTTCCTATCATATCAACTCAGTATGTTGCATCTCAGTAATAAGCTGACAATTTTCATTCTCTCACTTCTTCTAGCAATCTTTTCATACAGTCTCACATATTATGTCGACTTCTTAACTCATTAGTTCTAGCAACAATTAGTTCTGTTGCATTTGCCATATCTTCAATTTCCTGATAGGTATCCTCCAGGAGTGCACAGGACATTATGAGAGTACTACATGATTAAGTTTACATTATTACTAATCATCTATCAACTATTTTCCTCCAAATATAAAGCACAAAATAATAACTAATGTATTTTTTTAATGACCTACCATTATATTCTTCTATAAGCATACCAGGAGAAGCCATATAGTACTGATCACAGAGAAACCTTGCATTTTCATATGCATCTAAAAATATGCATGAACAAAATGAATATAGTGAAATAACATGTCACAATTTAATTTAATTATTTGACATGAAAATGTGAAAAAACAAAAACCTTTTTGCAATTACCAGCCTAGTTGGTTGTGTGGAGAGCATACTCAGTCTCTAACCAACTCACTGTGGGTTCAAATCCCAATGTGGCATGAATTTTGATGTGTAAATGGTGGTAGATGAATTTTATCATCTGTTGTACCACCACCACAATGATTATTAGAAGCTTGAAGTGTCTTGAAAAAATTCCCATGGTTGATCTCCAGGGCAGAGTTTCTGAATTATCTAATCCTTAACCCACCCATGGTACCAATGTAGTATAGATAAATCTATGATGATGTATAAAATACAGGATATGATACATATGAAAGTCAATATAGACGATTCAAGTTACAAAAATAAATAAATAAATAAGAATAAATAAAAAAAAATAATACTATTATTTATATTACACACTTGTTACATCTAAGTACTGACTCTTATGTATATCATTTTCTGTATTTAATACATAATCATCAATTTCCTGATATGCAACCTCAAGAGTTGTACAGTATATTACAAGGGTGGTCTGAAAAGTTCTTGGCACCTAACAATGAAGAGTGAAAAGAAGAATAGTAATATTTCATTTTACTATTTAATACTTTCTTCATATTACAATGAAATATTTCTCTTCATAATAATATGAAATATTATATAGTAAAATGAAATATTACTATTTCATTTTATACATACAACAGTGGTCTGAAAAGTTCTCGGCCTAACAATGAAAAAAAAAAAAAAATTTATAATTTCAAAATTATTTTTATTTTTCAGCATAATCTCCCTTAAGACTAATACATTTATTCCAGCGATGCTATATTGCCATTATCCCGTCCCTGTAGTAGTTCTCAGTAAGATCTGCAAAATACCCCTCTATAGTATATTGCAATCACCTCTTGATTCGAAGAAAAACAATGACCAGCGAGGAAGAGTTTTAGTTTTCGGAAGAGATAGAAGTCAGAGAGAGCCAAATCTGGGGAATAGGGTGGATGTTCCAACAATTCATAGTACAGATCCCTTAATTTTCCCATTGCCAAAACACCTTTGTGGGCAGGTGCACTGTCCCAATGAAAGATGATTTTTTTCTTCTGCAAACAGGGTCTTTTCTCACAAAATTTTTTTCCCATCTAGTCTGGTTAAAAGATCAGGATAATATTTCCTGGTTATTGTTTTACCCTTTTCAAGATAATTAATGAACAAAATGCCTTTAGAATCCCAAAACACCGATGCCATGACCTTTCCTGCTGATGGAACAGACTTTGTCTTCTTTGGCACTGAACAACCAGCTTCTGTCCACTGTTTTGACTGCTGTTTGGATTCTGGTGTGTAATGGTGAATCCAAGTCTCATCCATAGTAACAAATCGATGCACAAAATCAGTTTTATTCTTGTTAAAATGCTCCAAGCACTGTTCAGAGATTTTCATGCGAGTGTTTTTGATCTGCTGTGAGCAAGAATGGCACCAATCTTGCGCAAAGCTTTTTCATTTGCAATTCTTCATGCAAAATATATCCTACACATTCTTTTGAAATGCCTATAGTCTCAGCAATTTCATGCACTTTGAGTCATCGGTCATCCAATACCACATTATACACTTGATCAACAATTTCTGGTGTTGTTACACTCTTTGGACATCCTTTATGTGGATTATCTTCAAGGCTGGTACGACCATGTTTAAACTCGGCAGCCCATTTCTTAATTGCCGAAAACGAAGGAGAAGAGTGCCGATAAAAATTTTTATGAACTTCGAATGAATTTCTTTTGGCGTTAAACCTTCGTTTACAAAGAATTTTATAACCGCACAATACTCAATTTTATCCATTTCAAGGGATACAGACAACACGCTTGCTTCAGACAGCTGTATAAAACAAACTATTTGATAAAATGACTTGCAATTTCATATGGATGCTTATGACAGATGTTCCAACTTAGGAAAAAAAATCTTGCCGATAGTGTTGCCATCTATGGTCGAGACTTTTCAGACCACCCTCGTATGACAGTACTATGTTATTAAGTTTACATAATTACAAATCACCTATCAACAATTTTCCTCCATATTAGTCTTTATCATTTGTCAGCACACAAATTAGTCTTCATCACTTGTCAGTACACAAATCTTGTGATACATTTCTGTCTTTTAGGCCACTTCTGACCACATTAGTCATCTAGACCTTGATCTTCCTCTGGGTCTGTTTTTCTGCCTATCATCAAGCACCTGTTTTGCTACTTAAGTGATTATACCATTATAGATTAACTATGCTCACACATTTTTAAATGATAATATCAAGTTCCGTTCTAGTATCATCAGTTTTAATTTAATTTTGAATATAATTTTTCCTCTGATACCATCTGTTCACTATTCTCAGAACTCTCACATCCTTGATCAACTACTTTATTTCTAACCCAACTTTTGGATCCATAAGTTAAAATTAATTTGAACACTGTCTTGCATACTCTTAGTTTACTATTTTGGATAAGTTCTCACTCATTTCTAAATAACTTAGGGAATTGAAACAACGTAGATCTGAATATAAATTAAATTATATTTTAATAGATATTTCCGATATTTCGGCAATGTCACATTGCCATTTTCTAAAGGAACTTACAAAAAGGCAGGTGCACACAGGCAATAACAATACAGTAACTGAGAATGAAGATTTGAAGCTATCGTTCTCCTGGAAGTCCTGATTGTGCCCTCTGGCAGGCTAAGTAGGCGTTCTTGGCCATTGGGCTGAAGGTCTGCTGATGTATGCATCCCAAATTTGGGGCAGTCGCATACAACCAAATTTGTTGAGGTTTGGAGAGTTTCTTAGGGCAGAGGCTGATTCCATAAATAATCTTTCGAATTTATATTTGCTCCGGTGTATTATTGTTGCTTTCTTCCACTGTATTCTGTGGCGAGTATCCAGAGCATGGTCTGCAAGACCAGAATGGCTATACTTGTAAAACCGGATGTAGTCCCTGTGTTCAGAAATTCTGATATTCGCTGTCCTGCCTGTTTGGCCAAAGTACGACAGTTTACAACTGCAAGGGACCTGGTATACACCAGGTAGGTCTAGGGGAAGTGGTTGGTCTTTGGTAGAGCGGATAAGGGATGCCAATTTTCTGTAAGGCCTGTAACAGGAGGTGAGGTCATGTTTTTTTAGAATTTTGGTAATTTTTTCTGAGGTGCCTCGGATGTAGGGAATGGTGATGGATTTAGAGTAATCTTTTTTGTGGAGGGGGGGGCTGTGGTTTGTAGGTTTTAATATTTTTTGGATTTTTTTTTGGGGGGGGGGGTAGCCATTGGCTGAGAAAGTGCTGAGGATGTGATTTAGTTCAGTGTTAAGGGCTATGTCGTTAGAACAGATTAGTTTAGCCCTGTTGTATAGTGTTTTTACCACTCCATATTGTTGTGAGGGGGGGGGATTGTTGGTGGATGTATCTGCCTGTATGGGTGGGTTTTCTGTAAACTGAGAAAACCAAAGTTCCATCAGGCTGGCGGGTGACTAGTGTGTCTAGGAAAGGGAGGCAGTTGTTTTCCTCTTTTTTCCAGGGTGAACTTGATTCTGGCGTGTTGGTTGTTTAAGTGTGTAAGGAAGGAGAGGAGTGTTTCAGAGCCATGTGGCCAAATAGCGAACACATCATCAACGTAGCTAAGCCATATGGTTGGTTTTTGTGGGGCAGAGGCTAAGGCTTTTTCCTCAAAAACTTAGTTAGGAAATTCCTAATTTTCACATTGTCTTATTTCCTTTTTTTTTTTTAATAGATGGGAACTGTGGAAATGTTTCTCCCATTATGATTAACAGTACTGATGATTACTGACCAGCAGCATTCTTAAACAGTCGCTTAGAAGATGCATGTGATGCACACGACCAATAAACGTAATCTACGTAAACGTGATGTTTACGTAGATCTGCATAAAGGTTTCTAATTCTGTGGCTGGTATATGTATACATCAATGACCTTCATTGGTTCACTGCATATCCAATCCTCAGTTTTGCTGAAAACACAGTAAACACCCACATCATCAAATTAGGACATCAACTTTCACAATCCTGAATTCTGATCACTAACCATTTTTGAACAGAGTTCTGATAACTTTAATTTCCAAGCTAGCAAAACTTACTCCTGTTTTATTTCCCACAAAAAAGAGCTCTCTACTTTTGACAGCAGCCAAATTTACTGACCAGCAGCATTCTTAAATAGTTGCTTAGAAGATGCAGGTGATGCAAATTTCTCAGAAATCACACAAGATGAGATTTCTCTTACTGAGATAAACCCTAATCCACAATCTTGCCTGTATAAACATATTGCAAATATCACTTCCTTAGCAGCTATTTCCTTTTCACTTAGTTACTTTAACTCTAAAGAATGCAGTACTTTATCTCTGAACAGTTGTTAACACCATACAAACCTGTCCAGAATACTGTTTATTCCTAAAAGCTTTCTAAAATACTTAACTCAGTACAGAAAAGAGTAATTAGGTTGATTAACATTACATCTCCCACCAGTTCACTGAGCTCTCTTTCACACAGACATTCAGATTTTGCTTCTTGTATTTTTTACAAAGATTTCAATTATCACTATTCATCAGATTTCCATGCCCTAGCCCTATTTAATAATGCTCATCTGTTGTATTTATCATTCCTCAAATTCTCAAACTTATCCTAACTTATTCAACATCTTATCCCTAGTTTCATTTCATGCAATCCAATTAATCAAACAATAAAGTCATCCTCCTAAGTATTTAAATGTCCATAACTTCAACATTGGCTTCCCTTTTCCAATTCCACCAACAAAGCTGGAAGAGGTACAGAAGTATATGCTATAAGCATTGATGCAACACAAAATTGTCTGACATCATTTACCCACCCAAAAATCTGATTGCCTTGTATAATCTTGTATAAGTTTCTTCTCCCACAGAATATCCCCTCCCCCCCAACCATTTCCAATCATATATTCTTGGAAACGAAAAGAATACTGAGTGGGATGATTTTCAGGAATTAAAGAAATTACTTCTCATGAAGACTTTCATCCTCCACTTCCTTCAAAATTCCTGTCCACTTTCCAAGTCATGGTTTAACAACAGGTATCAAGACAATTCAGCACACCAAGGTAACTTGTTACAAGAACGTCAGCTTCATATATAGCTCACACTGATGCAACTACTGAAAAACTTATCAACAAATCCAATGGACACTGAGCATAACTTATGCTCGCTTGTGCTTTCATAACTCTTTCTCTCTCTTTCTCACATCCAGATGGTACTACTGAGAGCAGTACCTGAAGATAAAGCTGCTTTGGCATCATTCTCCTCCTATACCTCTTGAACTGATGACCAAGACAAATCACTTCTTATGAAACTAGAAGCAGTGCACCACACGTTGCTGTATTCTTTTGACAAAAAGATATTAGAAGAATTTTAAATAACCTAGATATAAAAAAAAGTCTCCTAGTCCTGATTGTATATTCCAGTGTATTTATCACTTATTTAAAATTGGTGATTTTTATCTCTTTGGTATATGGTATATTAGTGCAGATTTTCAAATTTTTATAGTATTCAGTGTTTTCATAGCATATTTTTATTGAGATATTGCAACATTCAATACAGCTGTAAAATGGTGAAACAAGGCACAAGAAATGGAATGCTAACAAGAACAGCAAAGTCGAAAATGGGAAGGCTTGACCTGCTAAAGAGGAATTTAACCTTGCAATTTTAACCACCAAAATTGCAAAGTTAAAGCAGATTATTAAACAGATGACATGGGAATTACAGAATGTCAAGCGGCATTTAAAAAAATATAGGGAGGATAAGAAAATTAAGCAGCAAAATGAGAAACAACAAAACACGTAATTGGGTAAGTTAGTGAGTAATGAAATTCAGGAAGGTAAAGCCGATCGTAAAAAGAAGGATATTATTTGGTATGGTAAATCAATCACAAAACATGCTGTTGATAAGCAAGTTATAACTTCAAGTTTTCCTGGAGCAAAAATTAAAAATATAGAACATACAAATGGAAAACAGAAAAGCAAAGCAAAAGAGATGGTAATTCTAGTAATGAAAGACTTAACTAGCGATAAGTTTGGTATGAGAGAAGATATGAAAAGGTTGGAGGAAGAAACGAGAGTGAAGAGTGAGAAAGTGAAAATTGTAAGCATATTGTCTACATGTGATAGAAATGAATTAAGAAGAAAGACTATGTCAAACAATCTCATGTGTAGGTTCTGTTGAATGAATGAATGAATGGATATGTTTGCAAGTTTCTGGATATGTGGAATGAGTTTGAGAAAAGAATGGATTTGTATAAGAGGAACAGTCTACACTTGAATGCATTTGGTATCAGGAGTCTCGAGAAACTATTAATTGGTTTAAAACCTAACACAGAGAGTCAGGAATATTAAATTATGATGGGAAGAATGGTGAGAATCTGTGTGTAAGAGTGACAATGTTATGCAACTGTGCTAATGATGGGAATGAGCATTATCATGGAAATGATTATTAGGAGAGAATGATCTGTGTTTGTCCAGTTTGGATGTATCAAGCATGCACAAAGATTTCTGCATAAGTAATATATCAGATAAGGGCACAGATCTTCAAGTTTTCCAACTGTGTCATGCAGACCACAGAGAAGAGTATACAAAAAAGCATGCACATAACTTATTATGTATGTACACAAATGCTAGGAGTATAAGAAACAAAGGGTACAGTTTGTTATCATGATGAATATGTTGAGGCCTCAGCTTGTAGGCATTAATGAGAACTGACTAACAGAGGCATACATACTTGCTGGTATTGAGAGTAAAGAGTACTCTCAATACCAGCTTAATCTCAATCTCAGTATCAGTATTTTTAGGAAGAATAGACAGGACAGGAGAGGAGGGTATGCTGCTAATGATATTGGATGACCTGAATCCATTTAGAGTTGAGACCTATGACTGAATACTAGTAACAGTTTTTTTTTATGTGGCAGTGAGTTTGAAGCCATCTGGTGTGAGGTGGAGTCTAACAGGATCAAATATATAGCAGGAGACTGTTAGAGACCTAGTGGATCGGTTGCTAATGATGAAGAAATATATCACCAAATAAAGATGATGGGTGCAAAAAGAGTAATCACAATGGGGGACTTTAATTATCCAAGCATTAATAGGATAGGAGTAAAATCTCATGAGAAGAATGAAACTGAATTTATTGAGCTGTTGCAAAACAACTTCCTCAAGCAGCATGTGACAGAAGGAACTCAGCATCAAAGAGTGTTAGATTTGATTGTAGTGTTGGGAGAGAGGGGATTCAATTAAAGACACCTATTCTGCCTCTAGTTAGAGACAGTGATCATGTGGTATTAACTTGGGAAGTGGCTAAGTTTATGAATGTTCCCATTCAGAAAATGTTACATGCTGAATAACAAAGCAGAAAATTATGATTGACTGAGGAGTATGCTGGATTCTGTGCCATGGTATCAGTTGCTGGATGGGAAAGATATTGACAGTGTATAGAAAGTGTTTAAAAAATACTTAAATAATGCAATATCAGAATTATGTCCCCAGAGTTTGACAAAGAATAAATAGGGTAGGAGTGAAATGGGTATAAGCTTATCAAGCAAGAGATATCTAAGAAGAAGATAATGTGGAAGGAATACCATGTTCATAAGGATGGTATAAGGAACATGCCAGAAGAGTCACAACTGTTGTACAGAAAGCTGGGTATGGAAAGAAACTGGCTCTGCAAACTAAAGACAATCCAAAAGAATTCTACTGTTATGCTGAAAGTTAAAGAAAGAATAAATGTACTGAATGCAGATAGTGTGCAGGTGACAGCTGCAGATGAGACTTTTCAACTAATGAGTGCCCATTTTGCTAAAAGTTCTCAATTTGGTGTACAAAATACTGAGCTCACTGTTACCTTATCACTGGATGAAGAAACTCTCAGGTGTATGAGGAGGAGGCGGTATTAGAGCTGTTGCACAAACTAAATAAGAATTCAGCAATAGGAACTGATGGGATATCAGCACGAATGCTAATAGCCAGTTGAGCTGAATTCCTTTGAACAGGGTATATAGTTTTAAGTCTCAGAACAGGGAAGATTCTACAGGAGCAGAAAGAATGTATGGTAATCCCATTGCATTCTGATATCTCATAAAGCTCATAAACAACAAAGGGCAATCAATGGCTGTCCTTTGAGTGAATCTAGCTAAAGCCTTTGATAGTGTTCAGCACCTCTACCTGTTTTGCATATTGAAACACATAGGGGTAGGAGAAAAGCTCCATTCAATAATGAAGAATGCAGACAGTAATGGATTTTCATGTCTCCTAATTAACAAATATCTATCAGACTCAATTAAGTTAGACAAAGGGATTAAACAAGACTGTCCTCTGCTATTTTATGATGGTATTAGAATATTAGAACAGTTTTTACAAACTAATAGATGCCTCTTATGCAGCACGAGGAATAACCAGCCGCTTGACTTTAAAGGAAAATAAAATGCTGGCATATGCAGATGATGTAGTGAGCATACTCTATTTAGATTTTTCTCAGTATCCCGGTGCAATTTTCTCGGATTACTGGGCACACTACTAATCCAGCAAAAAAAAAAAAAAAGAATTTATGGAAACTGGGACACTCGAGAAATTCCAAATGGTGTTATTCCAGAAAGAGAACCTCTGACCATTTTAGAACTTACCTTCTTGCTAAATCAAGAACTCAGATAAAGATTTATTGAAACACCAAAAGACTGGAAAATTGCACCACTCAGTTTTACTTCCAGAGTGATCTTTTTTTTTTTTTTTTTTTTTTTTTTTTTAATAATTTGGATATTATGAAAGCAGAACAATTATATAGCCAGCTATTAAATTTTTTTGATACAACAAATACAAAGAAGTGAAAAACCAAATTCTCTAACAACTTGCTAACAAAAGAAGGTATGGTTTACCAGTCCTCAAATACAGATTCATAAGTAACACAATTTATAGCATCCAAAAACTACTGCAGTCTAATCACCCATATGCAGATTTATTGCACTATTTTCTAGGTTATAATCTCTGTCAAGCTGTCATCCTCATCCAACCATGTCTTACTTTTTCTTACAATTTTTGGGTGAACAGACTCATTAATGCAATCATTTCACTTGCCTTGTTTCTTACACTTCTAGCATTTGCATACAAACACTGCAGCTTATTTCTGGATCTATACCTAGTTCCATTGACACCACTTATTTGACGTGACTTCTTCATGCTTTACTCGAGCCAATTCATTTTCTCCTTATTCATTTTTGTAACATCTTGAGATCCAACTGTTTTCCCTCGATCCCAGGTCATCCCCCTTCCCTTTTTGTCTACCCATGCATTCACATCCTCTTGGAGCATCTACCTTTCTCACGCTGTGTTCCTCTGTCCACCACATGCCTTCCCTTTTCCCTATCTGTCTTGTACCTGTTCTCTCATTCTCTATACCATCGGTTCCCAAACGGTAATACGTGTATCCCCCGGGGGAGGGGTACGTGCTGGGATGTTCAGGGGTGCATGAAAAATAGTCAGTAAAGGCAGAAAAACAAGAAAGTAAACAAAATGCAAAATGTTAGTTATGGAATAATAAATGTTAGGTTTGAATCACTGCTATTTTAAAAGCAAAGGGTACAATTTATAGAAATGGGTTTAAAACGGGTGCACAAGTGGAAAAAGGTTGGGAACCACTGCTCTATACTGATACTGCTCACTTCTTCATTCACAACCACCTTTTCAATCTCTCCTATCTTACTCTCCCGTTCTTCCACATCGCTTACTTGATCAGATTCACTCTCTGCACTCACTTCTCTACCTTCCAGCAGCAGTCTCTCCAAACGACTCGCACTAAAACCACTCAAATGCAGACCATCGCTCCTGTACAGTTCACTTCATCTTTCGAACTCATTCCACATTTCTCAAACTGCACTCCTTTCTCCTAACACACTTCTGCTAACATATCATTCACAATCCTTGCTCTCTGCCTCATCTCACAACTGTCATATCTGTGCAACAAGCTTACTACCTTTCCTATCACACTATTCTCTTTTATCCATCTCAACAACCTCCTGATATCCAATCTGATGTGTTCTTTGTTTGCAGTCAAGTCATTTGTACCTATTACTACAACCAACTCTTTTGCTTGCTTAATTTTCATATCTAATGCCTGAATCACTCTACTCATTCTACCTCCAGTAAAACATACTTTATGCATCCTCTCATCCAGCACACCTTTAATAATTGAATCACTATACAATGCCACTTGCAGGTCTTTCTTTACCTCTTTTATACCAACATTATTTGTTTTCATCATTTTCATTCTTCCATAGATATCTCAAATTCTTATAACTGCATTCTGCATCCATTTCATCTCTTGCCTCATCTTAACCAACTGATCTTTTGAATCTTGCATCACATTTTCACTGTCATTCAATCTTTCAAATTTTCAAGCTTTCGAACCTTGCGTCACTTTCGTTCTCATTCATCCTTTCAAATTTTCGAACCTTGCATCATAAATGCTAGTTAACAACACTTGCCAAGTTATCTTTAACTGTACTTTGTTTTGTAACTTCTGCCAGATTTGCATCAATTTTGCCTTTCTTACCATCGATTGTTAAATTTTTCAGCTCGCTCATTCTCTTTTTCAAAACTCTTTTTACATTTTTTTGCTGCTCTTTTACACTGTCCTTTTCTATCAGATGAGCATCCATTCTTCTTGCTACTAACACTTTCAGTAATCAACATATTAGCACTCATCAATTCCTCATTCAACTCATACTTTGCACACACCCTCCTTTCATCTACCATAAAAAATATCTACAATTTATCAATATAATCAAACAAGTACATATAGCATACGTCACATTTAATGAAACGACTGAAACTGAAATTAAATTCACGCAGGGACAAAGCTGCCGCCATCTTTCCTTCACTGGTTATTATATCGAGCTCAAATTTCAAAGAATTTATAAATAAACAAAAATCCCACACACTAATAACACTGCAAGGGCACAACTTTTATAGCAACTCTTACTCATGCACACACACTTATATACTATTAATTATTTTAAAAAACTTATCTCAAACAGGAGCCCTCTTTACACACTGCTACTTCTTGCGACACCTCTGTGTTACTTGTGTCATGAGACCTCACTTATTATCTCAACTCAACCTTCAGAGATAGCATTACTTAAACCTCACATTACCATTATTAATCTTGTACTGCCTCCAAAGTGCTTTCTTCTTCCAGATGTCATGCTTAAGCTCCACATTCATCCATTTTACACCTATCTTATTCAGCTTTTTGACCTTTGGAATTACTTTCACACATTGATGTTGTTATGTATTTCTTTGTCAGTTCCCATGCAGCATTTATTTCCTTATTGTTCAACCCCTCATTCCATGCTATAGTTCAAAGCTGTATTCTAAACTTGTCATAATCACCAGCATTGTAGTTCCACATATATTCTTTCCTCACAAAAGTCTGCATATGGCTAGCCACAACCCAGGTGATCATTTCATGATCACCCTCATCAACTGGAGGAAAACACGAAACTTCACTCACAATTGAATGATATATGCACGTAAACACAAGAAAGATATTTAATTACCCAAATATTTCGGACTGGAAATAGCAGACCATCCTCAGTGTTATTACAAGAAACAGTTTTAAAAAAATACAAGCTAGAATACTAACAATAGATCGTTAAAAATAGAATATGCCGCGTGATGTTATATCACTAAAGTATGAAACGGAATATTTTGAAGTAGAGACATGGTTGAAAAAAAAAAAAAAATTAATGAGTAATCTTGATTAGACTTTCCCAGATTTTTGATATAGATATACAGTCATTACGATTCAGGTTTGCTATTTCCAGACCGAAATATTTGGTAAATTAAATATCTTTCTTGTGTTTACGCGCATACATCATTCAGTCTTATGTCACAAGTATCCTTAAAACAGCAAATTCACTCACAATTACATCCTCTGATGAAATTATTAGATCTAAAACTCTCAATCTTTGCATATCCTCCTTTACATGCTGACTTAGATAGTTATTTCTCAAGAACTCGAGAAATTCATTTGTCTTATTCCCAAATGCTATCTCTCTTCATTCCAGTCTATACCGCCATAATTAAAATCATCCATAATAATTACCCTTCCTTTGTTGATTAATCCAAGTTGTTTATACATTTCTTCATCACCATCATCCATATTTCTGGGCCTATAGCAACATCCAACTAATTATCTCATCCTGTCAACCTCCACTTTACACCACACTGCCTCAAAATCATTGCCACTATATGCCACTTTCATGTTTACCATATGTAGACATAATTCCCCCTGCTATCATTATCAGCACTACCCTTCCTTTCTTGTCCTTTCTATCCTTACAAAAAATCCTTCCATTTCTATTCCTGTTAGGATATCACCATCATTCAGTCATATTTACCTTATTTATTCTGATGATTTATATTATTATTATTATTATTATTATTATTATTTATTATTATTATTATTATTATTCAGGCATCCATGGAGTTAAGAGACTCATCGCGGTCGTTCCTAGGAAACACAAAGTCTATCATACCACTCTTTGAACTCATTGACCGTTCTTGTCCTCACCACTCTATCAGGCAATGCATTCGACGGTTCCACCACCCTCCATGCAAAAAAACCACTCTTCACTCTCTTGCTCACAGCTTCCTTTCGTAACTTCAATGGATGGTCCCTTGTCATCGCTCCTTCCTGCTGCTCCACCAAGTGAAAGAACTCCCCAGTGTCCACCCTGTAACTGCCTCTCAACAGTTTAAAAGTCTCGATCATATCACCTCTCCTTCTTCTATCCACCAAACTCTGCAGTCCACATTCCATCAGCCGATCTAATTAACATTGTACAGTCCTGAAAAGATCTTTGTTACCTGCTTCTACACCCTTTCCCCAGTTAATTTATCCCCTTCAAATTCTGGGGACCAAATTTGAGAACAATAGTCTAAGTGTGGTCTGATCAGGGTCTTATATAACAGAATGATAACACTTCAATCTCTACAGGTCAGCGTCCTTCTCAGTAGTGCAGCAATCCTCTGGGTTACCTTCACCACTTTTGCAATATGGCCCCTGAATTTCAGTTTGCCATCAATCATCACCCCCAGATTTCTTGTCTCCCCTACTTCCTCCGGTATAACTCCTCCAATAGAGTATGAAATGTCCCATCAACATTTCATATGTGTCCCAAACTTCAAGACTTTACATTTTGCTGCATTAAACCAAATCCTCCATTCATTTGCCCATCTATCTAGTTTATTCAAATCCTCTTGCAGGGCTGCCATACCTGTACTATTACTAATAACCCTTCCCAGATTCACATCATCTGCAAACAACTTAATATCCCCTTGCAATCCACTGACAATGTCATTGATATAAAAGTTAAACAACACAGGTCCCAGTACTGAGCTCTGTGGAACCCCACTTGTAACCTTCTGCTTCCTTGATATTGCCCCATCATAGTCCCTCTGATACCTATGAGACAGCCAATCCTGAATCCAGTTGACTAACCCGACATCTAAACTCATGTGCTGTAACTTAAATATCAGCTTATCATATGGCACCCTGTCAAATGCCTTTGCAAAATCCAAAAAAATGGCAGTGTATGCCTTTCCCTCATCAACTGCTCTCATCACATTATTACAAAAGGCAATCATATTACTCAAGCAAGAGTGCCCCTTAACAAATCCTTGTTGATTCTCACAGATAACATTACCCTCATCTGCCCAACACGGTATATAGTCCCTCACTAAGGGACTTGTTAAAAAGCCAGTTCAAATGGTTAGATAAGGTTAGATGAGGATAACATCCTGACAGGAATAGAGATGGAAAGGTATGATGTGTTTCGTGAGGATAGAAGGGGTAAAAAGGGAGGTGGAGTGCTATTGATGATAGAGAAAGAGTTATGTCCATACAAGGTAGGGATGCAAGAGGGAAATGGGGCCAGTGGTTTTGAGGCAGTATGGTGTGAGATAGAGGTGAATAGAATCAAATACTTGGTGGGATGTTGTTATAGACCTGGTAATGTGGATGGTGGTGATGGTGAAATGTATAGTCAAATAAGCCAAGCAAATAAGAAAAGGGTGATCATTATGGGTGATTTTAATTATGGCAAAATAGACTGGAATAAAGAGATAGCAACTGGAAGTAAAAAAAATTAGTTTCTTGAGTTTTTGAGGGATAACTACCTCAGACAGTATGTAACAGAGGGCACACGAGGATTAAGTGTCTTCGATTTGGTCATCTCATCGGAGGATGTAATTATCAATGAGGCATCAAATCATCCATCATTGGTGAAAGTGACCATGAGGTGATTACTTGGGTGGTTGCCAGCAGTGCAAGGACCCCTGTGAAAAAAGGGTATATGTGGAACTACAAGGGGGGGGGGTGATTATGAAGAGCTCAGGAGACAACTTGCAGGTGTAGCATGGAATGAGGAGTTAGCTGGTAAAGAGATCAATGCAGCTTGGGAGATTTTCAAAAAATATTTAGTAGATGCAATGTCTAAATGTATACCATGGGTGAGAAGGTTAAATAAGGTAGGTGTGAGATGGATGAATAAAGAGATTAAGCATGCAATACAGAGAAAAAGGGCATTGTGGAGGCAGCATAAGAGAAGTGGAAGTAACCAATTTCATGAGGTCTAAAAAGACCAGGCAAGGAGGGTAACTTGGTTGGTGAGAGTAGCTAAAGAGAGGTATGAACAGCAGTTAGCTAATGAAGCTAAAAAGAATCCTAGGGAGTTCTTTCGATATGTAGCCAGCAAAAGAAAGAATGATTATGGAAGGATGACATTGATTGGAGGAAATGGTATAAAGACAGCTGTTGCAGATTGTGTGGTGGAGATACTTAATGAGCAGTTCATAAAGATCTTTCATTCTTGTGAATGTGACTTCATGGAGAGATTAAGAGCAGTTGATGATGGGGAGGAGAGACTGAGTGTAAGTGAGCAAGAGGTGTTTGGGGAGTTGAGTAAACTAGATGTAAATAAGGCTGTGGGACTTGATAATATATCTCAGCGTATTCTGAAGGAATGTGCCAGAGAGTTGACACCTGCCTTGACATATTTTTTTAATACGAGTCTTGCACTTGGTCAAGTCCCTAAAGAGTGGAAGGAGGGCAAGATTGTGCCACTTCATAAAGGAGGTGATCGAACTCAAGCATCAAACTATAGGCCTATCTGTGTGTCAGGTGTTGTGGTTAAGTTGTTGGAGAAGCTTGTGAGAACTAGGATCCAGAGTTGGGTTGAAAACAATGGTATAATCTTTGATGGACAGCATGGATTTGCTAAAGGGAGGTCGTGTTTTAGTAATCTACTTACTTATTACAATAAAGTGACTGCTTCCTTGGACAGAGGAGAAGGATACACAGTAATATACTTGGATTTCGCAAAAGCTTTTGATAGAGTACCTCATGATAAGTTGACAGTCAAACTAGAGCAGATGGGGTTGGATATTAGATTAGTGCATTGGATTGGAGACTGGCTATCTGATAGGTATCAACAAGTTGTGTATGGGGGTGCAATATCCAGGAAAAGGAAAGTCACTAGTGGAGTGCCTCAGGGATCTGTTTTAGGGCCATTACTATTTAACTTGTATATATTAATGATATTGGTGAAGATTTGGATGGAGATATTCAGTTGTTTGCAGATGATGCAAAGTTGGGACGAACCATAAAGAGTAGTGAAGATGTTGTGGCCTTGCAAGAAGACTTGAATAAATTGAGTGATTGGGAAAGCAAATGGGGATGTGAGTTCAATGTTGCAAAATGTAAGGTTTTAAAATTTGGAAAACAAAGATGGGATGCAGAATTTATGCTTGGTGAGAATATATTGTTGCAAGTAGAGGAAATAAGAGATCTGGGGGTGATAGTGGATAAGGATCTAAAATTTAGGGGACACATCGCCAAAATTGTGAAGACAACACAAAGACTTCTGGGAATGATGCGGAGGACACTGACGTGTAGAAGTAGAGAGATTCTTGTTCCATTGTATAAGGCTTTGATTAGGCCACACATGGACTATTGTGCCCAGATTTGGTCACCTGGTTTTCAGAAGGATGAAGGGATGTTGGAAAGGGTCCAAAGGCGACTGACTAAGGTAGTTTCTGACCTCTGGAATGTCGAGTATGAGGAAAGATTGAAAAGATGTAATTTGCAGAGTCTAGTGGAGAGAAGGAAGACAGGAGATATGATAGAGACCTACAAGTTGGTAAGGGGTTGTTATAGGATCAATGGTGGAGAAGTTCTACAGAGAATAGTGGGAGATCAGGGGAGAACCAGAAGTCATCCCTGGAAACTGTATAAATAGGGTGTGAGTAGGGGAGTGAGAGGCAGGTTTTTTTCGTGCAGAGTTGTGAGTGATTGGAACGCCTTGCCTGAGAGTGTGGTGTCTGCAAGGAGTTTGAATGTGTTTAAGATGCGGTATGATGAAATGTGTGTGAGATAAAAGGACCTCCTAGATGAGTCTTTGACTCCATGAGGTCTTGTTTAATAATAATAATAAAAAGAGCTGTCAGTTCTTTAGCACATTCTCTCAAAACCTGTTGTGAAATGCCAACTAGTCGCACTGCTTTACTGACATCCAGAGTATCAGTATTTGGAACACACTCTCATCTTGCACCACTAAACCTCGAACCTGCCTACCCCTCTAGTATTAAAACCTTCTTCTCCAGGATGAAATACTCCAATAAAGTATTCATTGAACAACTCTGTCCTCTGTGTCAGTCACTCTATTCCGCTTTATCCCACAATGCCATTCCTACTAATTCCTCCTCCTACTGGCCACATAGCCAAAAAAGTACCCTAGGATTTTCTTTGGATTTTAGTTGCCAGTCTCTCAAACTGAAATATGCTTCTCATATTCCAGTTTTGCTTTCCTCACCATACATCACACTCCTGGACTGAGTTTTATATTTTTCATGCATCTGCTCTCCACCCATGTCATTATATCTCTTCCATAATCTATTTTTCACCTGCAGTTCCTATTTGATATTGTTTTTCATAAACTTTACACCAAATTGTGTCTACTTCTTCACTCATGGCATACAGCTTACTATTACTGCTAACAAATATTCCATCACCATTTCCTAAGCACTAATGGCCTTCCAATTCTGCCTCCACGAAACTGCCCCAAGTTGATATCAGAGACTATTATAATCACCCACCTTATAATTCCACATGTTCCCTTTTCTTTGATATTCTTGCATGTCTATTCAACTTCCATGTCTAAACCACATGGCTACTCTCTCTTCCACTGGGGGGGTGGGGGGGGTGGATGTCATCTCAGTTATTATCAACTCTTCTGAAGCTATGACCAAATCCCAAAACTCTTGTTCCCTCTATTATATGTTGCCTAAAACATCTGTCCCTTAAGAATTCTAGAAATTCCATTCCCTTATCACTAAATGCATTTTCCTCTTCCCAGCTTATACTACTGTAGTTAAAATCTCCCATAACAATCATTCTTCTTGCACTTGCCAAGCTCAGCTGCCCAAACATCTCCTGCTCCCCACCCTCTGTACTCCTTGGCTTGTAGCAAAGCCCCACTAAATATCCTGTCTTGCCCAGCTCTACCTCACACCATATTCTTTCAAAACTATTAGTGTCACTGACTTCCAATGCTTCACTCTTAGAGGACATGAGTCATTACTTATCATAAACAGTACTCTGCCACCACGTTTTTCTTTCCTATTCTGCTAAAAAATGCTGTACCCTGCTACTATATCTTCTTTCATCAACCATGTCTCAGTGATCCCAATAATCTTTGGCCAGGCTGATGCTATCAGCGCCACCAATTCATCTCCTTTATTCCAGATACTCCTGGCGTTAGTATAAAGCATAAAAATGTCACTGCTTCTATACTTATCATTATCCCCTCCAGATCTCACTGGACTCAGTGTTACCGGATTTGGTCCCCATTCCCATAAAAGGCCACCCCTGCTACCATCGACCCTGGGAACTCTAGTTTCCCTGTATTGACACACCGACTCATTCAGAAAACAGCAATCTCTCCAGATGTCTACGTCATTCCTCATTTAAATGCAAAGCAGTCTCTTGCATATAGTTCCTTTCTGTCTTCAAATGCCCTCCAAGCATCCACATATTCTAATCCTCTCCTGACACATTCTGGCTATTATGCTCTTCATTATTACTGCTCTTCTGCTAAGCTCCTCATTATCATACCCGAATAACACACACACACTATCTTTCCTCTCTGTGTTTTGTTTTGTACAACCTCAAGCATGAATCTCAGATCTCTTGCCCCTCGATTTACACTGCCTCTCAAGTCATTCGTGCCCACCATCGCAATCATTTCATTCACCCTTTCATACCGCTTAATTCCCATAGCCACACTTTCAATCGTTCTTCCAGGCAAACACTCCTCTGGCATCCTATCTTGCACACCACGGATCATCAAGTCTCCATACATCACACCAAATCAGGTAACACTCTGTTCCTTAATTGCTCACCTGCACCTCTCACTCTTTGTCCTCTAACCTTTTCTCTCAGTGTTTCCCTACTTACGTGCTGTCCTGGCATCGCTCTATCCCTGGTTCCAGCTCCCTTGCATTCTTCTCACTTCCTCTCTCTCTGACTGTTTCCATTCTCTCCTCTTCTATCATTCCCATAACTCTCTCTCATTCCCTCTCTTCTACTGTTTCCATTCTCTCCTCTTCTATCACTCCCATACCTCTCTCTCATTCCCTCTCTTCTACCGTTTCTATTCTCTCCTCTTCTATCCTTCCCATACCTTACCTCTCTCATTCCCTTTCTTCTACTGTTTCTATTCTCTCCTCTTCTATCAGTCCCATAACTTTCTCACTCCTCCTCTGATTTGGCTTGCATTAATCTCTTCCATTCACCTACTCTCATCTTTCATACTTCTCATCTCATTCCCAAGACATTCCACCTCCTCTTTCAACTAATCTATCTCTCTCTGCAAGTTAGTCACTCTTATTCACCACCCTCATCCTCTCAATCAAGATCATCTCTGAAAACTTCACAATCATTCAAGTCTTCCACACTTCCCACTCTTATATTTTCATTCATATTTTGCTCGTTATTCTCACCCATCACATTACTCGTCTCTCGAGATTCTCCTGCTCCTGATGCAGCGAGGTCAGATATTGTAACATCTATCTTACTGAATTCCTCCCATTGCCTACATTTTACATATATATATGCACTTCCCCTTTTCTCACCCATAACATATCCAACTGCTGGAATGCACACATGCCACAAAATCCTTTATTATGTTACGCAAAATAGAGTCCTTGCTGCCATCATTAACTTAGTGCCGAGGAACTACTTCAACTAAATGCTAAACACCATGTTATATGCTCTACTGTAAGTTAATTTACTTATGTTATACTACAAGTATAAACTATATTTTACTAAATAACAAAAACTTATCTTCTCTTCCACCGCAGATGCATTCCACTCTGACCTCGCCTTCTCGGTAACCCAAAAATAACACAATATAACAACTAATGTCCAAAAGCAGCACCAATAAAGAGCACTTGTGTTACTGAGGAAAAAAATGTAGCACAATTTGAGACAGAGTCACACTATACACTGTTTAAAAAATACTTTTTTTTTTACCACAGCTCAAATCCACCGTCATATGCTTCAGCGACTCTAGCGCCACCCCGATTTTAAGGCAAATAAACTCAGTGATACTTCTAAAATTTGTAAATATACACAGTTGTTCATTTTTAGGTCTATAACCAGTCCTATCGAAGTCACTTGGTTGTGATTTTCCCACCACACCTGCCCTTTCCCAATCACCTTTATCACTGCTTACCACATATATATGCTTAGTCTCAACTTCCCCACCCGTCGTCGTCCGGTAGCATCCTCTAATGAGAGGGTTGCAGCAGATGAGCAGCTCTTCTCCATTTTTCTCAGTCTGTCGCCTCTGTCATTCTTAAACTAGTCCATTCCACGATGTCATTGAACCACTCTCTAGTTGGTCTTCCACATCTTCTCTTCCCCTCAACTTTCCCTTGTAATATAGTTCTTGTCAGGTGTCCCGAAGAACCTCTCAGAAGATGTCCTGCAAATCTGGTCATTCTTTGCATAATATTCTTGAGCAGTGTTCTTTCCATCCCAACTCTTCTTAAAACTTCTTGATTTGATATTCTCTCTGTACAGCTAATCTTTTCCATCTTTCTATAACACCACATTTCCAATGCATTAATTCTTTCCATATCTCTCTTTCTGAGTGTCCATGACTCACTCTCATAACTTGCAATACTCCAAACTGTTGCTTTAACTATTCCAACTCTAACACCTATTTTAATATTCTTGTTTATTAAAATTCTCTTCATTTCCATAAATGCTGATTTAGCTTTGCCTATTCTATTTCTAATGTTCAACTCTGAAGTTCCTTTCTCTGAGATCCAGCTACCTAAATATTGAAATCTATCCACGTCTTCTAAAATCTTTCCTCCACATCTTATCTTTACATTATCTCCTATTTTTCTGCCCATTATCAATATCTTGGTCTTCTTTGTGTTAATCCTTAGTTCATACTCTTTACAAGAGTTTTCAATTCTTTGAACAATTTGTTGTAATCCATTTTCACTTTCTGCCTTCACCACTACATCATCCGCATATCTTAAGTCATTAATGATTCTTCCATTTATTTTTATTCCTTCTTCTACATCCTCAAATGCCTCTCTTAGCATCACATCACAATATACTCCATCTTCATACACACATTCACTGCTACTTCCAACATCCACTCACCCTATGCCATGTGTCCCCCCCCCATTTCCCTGAAAGCGAATGCTCTACAACTGAACTACATCTTCACCTTAATTAAATTATAAATGGCAAAATTAAAAATCATCTAAGAGTTCATTCAAAGCACACAAATTTATGGCTTTCCTGGAGAAACAATTGAATTTAACTTATTTCTCATCAGGGATATTATTCATCTGGTCAACACATAAAAAAGCTTCCTTGTGCTCTATTATCTAAAGACCTAAATGGAAAGCTATAAAAAATGTTCACAATAAAAATGTTGGTCAATGGCTTCCTGCCTGATCACATTCCAATACAAAGAGGAGGGGGGGGGTCAAACTGGGATGTCCTCTAAGTCCCCTAACTCTTCACCTTAGCTGTAGAACCATTAATACAGAAAGTCTAGTGATGCGCTGCTATTAAAAGAATAATCATCCCAATTGTATCACATTCAATCAAGACCGTTATATATGCAGATGATATTGCACTAACTTTGAGAGATTCTGGCTCAGTAGCCTGTGCATTGATCTGTAAAAAACTAAACACAGAATTTTCGGAACTTTTGATCCAACAAATTTTCCCAATGGGCAGATTTGTTGCATCAAAAGCTTATACCAGAAGAAAAAGACAGACATCTTAGTCATACGTATAAAAGAAAACATCATGGCCCAAACTCACCAGGTCATCAGGAGAAATTGCAAATCTCTCAAACCACAAAAAGTTGGACCTACATCCTTTATAGCAGAGTTACAGTACTAAAAATAATAAATATTTCCTTAGATATACTGTTAACACCACAGACATAAATGAAGAACAGGAAGCAATAATTTATGAAAGATTCCTAAATTATTTTTGGCTAATATATACATAATAAATATAAAATATATACATACTAATATAAAACATAACCTCTTACTACCAACCACAGGAGAACACAAACACTATGTCATTACCACACTAAAAAACAGGATTTTAAAGATTTGCTCTGGCAGGCAAGTGCTTGGGCATGAATTGGGAGGAATTATCAGCAGTACTTTCCTGGAAAAATGCTGATAGCAGCAAAGGTACTATTAGCAGGATTCTTCACGGGATTGCACCTGGTAATGAAAATAAACTGGATTACAATGGAACTATGGCTGTTCCATACACTGAAGAGATGTCAGACAGGATGGTATGGAGATACAGCATTGGCACCATCTTTGATCCTGAAGAACTGAAGAGCTTGTTTGGCTCCTCTAGAGGGGGGGGGGAATCCTCCCCTGTGGCTTGCCTTATATGGATGAGGCTGTTTGATTCACCAATGCGTTATCAAATCCAATATGTGGCCTATGTTCTGGGAGAGGTGACATAGGCAACACATTGGATTTGATAAAAATGGTGGATCTAGCCTTTATGACTGTGCTCTGGATGATCTACATGGAATTGACTGAAGGGACACCTGTTCATTACATCACACCAAGGCATAGTATGAGCACAAATTTTAGCAGACCTGTGGAATTCTGGTTGACAGCTCTAGTATTAACAGTAATGATCATCTGAGGATCCCAGTAATGTGGATAGCACATATTCTACACACATAACCTTTTGTTCTAAGAGTACATTATAAATTATAATTAAGACTGTATTGTTCCACAATCTTAGCCTTAATATAACAAACAATTATGTTCAATTATTGATTAGGCCACCATATTGCTGTATTAAAAGTATTAAAGCATGTATAAATTTGTTCTCTGACCATGTTATATATAAATAGGATACAGCTTTGATGTAGTTTTTTTTCCTTTTTTTTTCTCCCTAGAGGTTAAGCCAGTAGAATAACAATTAATCAAATCATTATCACTTTGTACACTGCTTGAATTGTAATGTAGCATGCCTCTGGATATATACTATACATGCATATACTCCAGATAACTTTAATATGAAGGTTGAAATGTTGAGAAATCAGAGTAATTCTTCTTAACACGATAGTAGTCTACATAATAATAATAATAGTAATAATAGAATCAGAATCAGATTATCAGAAGCTCTGTAGTCAATTAGCATTAATACACTGAGTTGATGAATTATGTAGAAAAGATGTTGACAGTGCATAGGAAATGATAAGGCACTATCTAGCACAAGTAATACATAACTGCATACCAAGAGTTAAGTAAATAAATAGAGTAGGAATGAGATGGATGAATGGTGAAATCAAGCAAGCAGTATTAGAAAAGAAGTTGTTATGGAGGAAGTACAAGACAGTTCGCAGTGAACTGTCTTGTACTCCATGATGTTAATGCTCTACAAGTTAAAGCATTGGTCAGACCACACATGCATGAAGAATATACAGCATAGGCCAGAAAAGTGACAATAGTTAAAAAAAAAAAAAGTAGAATATGAGAGGAGGTTGGCCAGTCAAGTCAAAGCTAATCCAAGGGAATTTTTCTGCTATGTGGCAAGCAAGAGGAAAAATAATTATGGCAGGTTGATACTGGAGGATAGTTATGGTAACAGAATAACCATAGCAAAGGATATAGTGGAATTATTTGATGAACATTTCATCAGTGTATAATGTAATGATGTGAATGGTGCTGTGCAACATGTAAAAGGGAGGCAAGAATTAGGAGAATTAAAGGTGAAAGAATCAAAAGTGTATCAAGTGTTGCTTGTGTTAGATGTTAATAAGGCTCTGGGAACGAATGACATATCACCATATTTTTATAGAATGTGCAAAAGAGTTAGCAATGCCATTGCCCTGGTTATTTAATGAAAGTCTTGCAGTGGAGAAGGTTCCTAAGGAGTGGAAAGAAGGCAAAATAATACCACTTCACAAGCATGGTTCAAGAACAGAAGTTTCCAATAATAGACCAGTCTGTATATCTGCAGCTGTGATCAAAATGTTGGAAAAATTAGTTAGAAATAGAATACAGGATTGGGGTGATTGACATAAGATTCTCTATGATGGTCTGCATGGGTCTGTGAAGAGCAGGTCTTGTTTTAGTAATCTACTTATATTTTATGACAAGGCGATGAATGTGTTGTATAAGGGAAAATCATATAAAGTGATATTCTTGGACTATGCAAAAGCATTTGATAGATTACCACATGATAAGTTGGCATACAAGCAGCAGAGGATAGGAATAAATAGTATATTAGTTAGATGGATCAGAGAGTGGCTCTCTGAATGATACCAGCAAGTTATTTATTAAGGAGCCATGTCTCAGAAAAGGAAGGTGACCAGCAGCATGCCTCAATGGTTCTGTTCTTGGGTCCCTAATGTTTAACTTATTTGTTAATGATATTTCATGTGGATTGACTGGGGATTTTCAAATGTTTGCTGATGATGAAAGTTAGGTAGAATCATCAGGAATATTCATGATGTTAATTCTCTACAAGAAGGTTTGAATAAACTTTTAGCTTGGATTAAAAAGTGGAATTGCAATTATAATATTAATAAATGCAAGGTGTTACACTTGGAATACAGTGGTATAAGGCTACGTACTGTATTAGTGAAGCTGTACTTCAGGAAGTGGATGAGATTTAAGATCTTGGAGTGATGAAGGCAATGGACTGAAATTCTGGGGGCACATCACACATGTTGCAAAGCCTGCACATCGTATTGCTGCTATGATAAAAAGTACACTGGCATGTAGGGATAAGGAGTGGTGGTGCCTTTATATAAGGCACTGGTCAGACCACATATGAACTATTGTGCTCAGATTTATTATTATTATTATCACAAGATCCCATGGAATCAAAGACTCATCTAGGAGGTCCTTTTGTCCAAGTGTCCTTGACCAAGTTAAGGGATCCTATCCCCATCAAGCATAAATTCCCCATCTTTGTTTCTCAAATTTTAAAACTTTGCATTTTGCAACATTGAACTTACATCCCCCATTTCCATGCCATTTCTATCTATTCTTCATAGTTCATCCCAATTTTGCATCATCTGATTTGGTCACCTAGTTTTCATTGTGATGTGGAAACATTAAAGAAAGTCTATAGACAAATAACCAAAGTAATATCAGGACTCTGGAGTGTTGGTTATGAAAAGCATTTGAGGGAATGTGGATTACAGAGATTGGTGGATAGGAGGAAAAGAGGACATATGATAGAGACCATCAAGTTAGTTAAGGGATTCTATCAGATTAATACAGAAGAAATAATAAAAATAGTGAATGTTAAGATGGGAAGAATGAGAGGTCATCCCTGGAAGTTGTATAAAGATGTGATGAAGAATGGTGTGAGAAGTATAATCCACATGGAATGCGCTGCCTGAGTGCGTTGTAAGTACATGTAGTGTAAATGACTTTAAAGGTTCATTATTATAGATATCTTGCTGGTTGAGTGGGCCTCCCATGGTAAGTCTGTTGACTCCATGGAGGTTACTAAATAGTAATAATGGAGGTTACTAAATAGTAATAATAATAATAATTTATCAAAATAAATAATATAAAGCATTTATAAAAGTGTGGCTAAACAAATTTTTGTCTCTGTTATCAAATTCATACATTTTGAGAAAAGCCTGCTAAGGGATGATCACTTTTAATGGCTCTGTGTTGACCACCTATTCTCTGAAAGAAATGTAGTTTGACTCACATCAAACTACATTTGTTTCTTCAGGTTTTGTATCTGCTTAGTACTTAAGAATTGAGGGTTTTTTCCTCATTCTTTTTTTGTATATACTAAGGAAGTGGGATAAAAAGCCCGGAGATGGAGCTTAAAGTTGTAAAAGTATATAACATGATAATGACAACAGTACGACTTACCTTAGCTGTTGAGACCATGGAGGTCTATGATGTGTGTGCCATGAACCAATGAAAGCCTTAATAAAGGCTTTTATCCTTGGATTTCATCCTGATGAGATTGGGTGTGTAGTATTTTCAGGTAAGTATAATTTTGAGTGAAAATTGGAATATTGGTTTAAATCATAACGTAATATTGTCTATTTTTGGTAGCTTGTTGTGTCTGTGTGATTTTGGCGTGAATTCCGTTTTATTTAATTTAGTATTTTAATGATACGTTTCATAGAATAGCACATGGCGCCAATGCAACGTAAGATAATGGTGTCCAAAAATACGACGCCTTTGCTCAAAAACTGTAATGTGAGGGAGTATGTTGAATGTGATGTGTGAGGGATGTATTCCCGAAGGAGGCTGGAGTTTGGGTAGAAAGTAATAGTGGTGGGAGCATGTGCAGAAAGTGTAAGCAAAGTGAGGAATTGAAGTATGTGTCAGGTCGTGAGATAATTATGGTTGAAGAAAGCCAGTATGTGAGTGAAAATAGTGGCTTGATAGGGAATTGCGATGTTGTACAAGATGGCAATGAGAGCGGTGATCAAAGACAGAGTGAAAGCAACTATACAGAGAGAGAAAATGGTTTAAATGATGAAAAAAATGAGGAATTATTTGTAGGGAGTGAGATCGCAAGGTTGCGCGCAGTGATACAAAGTGCGCAGCAGCAGTTAGAGCACCTGCAAAACTCTTTCCAGAGTGCCTTGGCTAACAGAAATAAACAAGTGTTTGAAAGGAAAAATAAGCATAAGAGTGGGAGAGTTTCTGAAATGAAGAAAAGAGTGTTGTATGGTGACTCATTATTAAGAGGAGTGCTAGATGGGAGTTTAACTAAATCGTACTTACTGGGTGCGAAATTTAAGGATGTAAGTGAGAGTATTAGAGTGCAAAAACAGAGGGTGAAAGAATTGATAGTTGTGGCGGGTACGAATGAATCGAAAGGAGATAAATTTTTTATGAGAGAGGACTTGAAAGTATTGTTAAAGGTAGCAAAACAAAAGCGTGACAGAGTTAGTATGGTGAGTCTGTTGTGACGGTACGACAGAGAAAAGTTTAGAAGGAGGGCCATAATCGCAAATGACTTTATGTGCAGGTTATGTGGTGTGGAATTCATGGATGTGTGGAATGAGTTTGATAGGCGAAAGGATTTATACAAGAAGGATGGTCTGCATTTGAATGGATTTGGTGTGCGGAGACTGGAAAAAGTGTTGCTGAATGAAGTGAAAATGGATGTGCAGAACCAGGGAAACTAGAACTACCAAGGAAGGGGGGGGGGAAGTGGATATGCGGACATCAGTGAGACAGTTGAGTGTAAGAATGTATATAATGTACTCAAGCCAGTACTAAGGAGAAGAAATCAAAATGGGATAGTTAGAATAACGCATCAAGATAGGGTTGGGACAAAGGGACCTCTGCATTTCATGTATACTAATGCTAGGAGTATTAGGAACAAGAAGGAAGAATTTCTGGCGTTGATTGGCTCTTCCTGGTCACAGGTTATTGGCATTAGTGAAACATGGCTGACAGAAGATGATATAGTTAGTGGGATAGACTGTGTAGGTTACAGTGTGTTTAGGAGGGACAGAGAGAATGAAATGGGTGGAGGAGTGTGTTATTGATGATAGCTGATGAACTGCAGCCAAGGAGAATTGAAGTTGTATCGCAGGATAGTGAAAAGAGCTCATTTGAGGCCATTTGGTGTGAGATTGAGACTGGCAGAACAAAATATACAGTTGGGTGCTGCTACAGAACAGGTGATGGAATAGATGGTAGAGATAGTATGCATAAACAAATTGATGAAATGAGTGGAAGGAGGGTAATTATTATGGGGGATTTCAACTATGGTAACATTGATTGGAAGGAGAAGAGGACACATGTGAGGAAAGAAATGGATCTTATTCAATTATTATGGGATAACTATCTGAGACAGCATGTAATTGAAAATACTAGGGTGTGAGAGTGCTTAACCTGGTAATCGCATCTGAAAATGTGACTGTAATGAATATGACCATGTTGCCACCTATTGGTGAGAGTGATCATAAGGTCTTGACCTGGTAGGTGGCTAAAGGTGTGGAATTTTCGATTAAGACAGGGTATATGTGGAATTACCGTGCTAGCAAGTATGACAAGCTTAGGAGATTGCTAGGATCAGTGCCATGGCATGTAAAACTGCAAGGGCTGCATTTCGATAGGGCATGGGAAGTGGTGAAGGAGCACTTAAAGGAGGTTATGGCTGATTGCATACCTAGGGTCCGAATAGTAAAACAAGTAGGTTTTAAATGGATGAATAACAGCATTAAGCTTGAGCTGCAAAAAAAAAAAAAAAAAAAAAAAAAAAACTGTGGAGGGAATCTAAAGAAAGAGGTGACCTGCAAGCACACAAACGGTATAAAGTGTAGGCCAGAAGGGTAACGAGTGTGGTAAGAAAAGCAAAAGCAGATTATGAAAGGAAACTAGCTATGCAAGCTAAAGAGAATCCCATACAGTTCTTTCAATATGCTGCAAGCAAAAAAAAAACCGTACACGGCAAAATGATTTTAAGGAATGACGATGGTAAGGAGGTCACTGAATCAATCGATATAGTGGAATTACTGAATTACTGAGCGAGCACTTTGCAAGCGTATATCATCCAGATTGTGACACTGAAAAAATGAAGGAACCATTAGTTTATACAGGAATTGTGATAAATGAAGTGGAGGTGAATAGTCTATTACAGAACCTTAATGTGAATACATCTGTGGGATTGGATGGTATACTGGCATGAGTCTTACGTGCAGCGGCTAAAGAATTATCAGTGCCCTGGACCATGTTGTTTAATCTGAGTCTCGGGTCTGGTTTAATCCCGAAGGTGTGTAAAGAGGGGAAAATAGTTCCACTGCATAAAGGAGGATCGAAGACTACTGTTGCAAATTACCGACCGATCAGCATATCAGGAGTCGTTGTCAAGGTCTTGGAGAAAGTAGTCAAGGGAAAATTACAGGAATGGATTGATGAAAATGAGGTACTTTATAACACATTGACGGCTGAACTGGATAAGGGTAATGGGTTTACAGTGATACTGCTGGATCTGGCTAAGGCATTTGACAGGATACCACATGGAATTCTAATCCGTAAACTACAACATATGGAAATGGATATAGGGTTGGTGAGATGGATAGGTGGGTGGTTGATGGAGAGATATCAAAGAGTAGTTTATTCAGGAGTAGAGTCCAAAAGACGGCCTGTGACTAGTGGTGTGCTGCAGGGTTCTGTTCTTGGACCACTGCTGTTTAATTTGTTCATTAACGATATAGGGAAGGATCTAAGAGGAACAATTCATTTGTTCGCTGATGATGCAAAGTTGGGTAGGGCAATAGTGAATGCAGAAGATGTCAAAATCTTGCAGGATGACTTGGATAGATCGGAGTTTTAGGGTAAGGAGAATGGATGTCAACTTAATGTGACAAAATGTAAGGTTATGCATTTTGGGGTGAAAAGATTAGCAGCAGTATACCACATTGGTGGAACTGTACTCCAGGAGATTGATAAGGCCAGGGACTTGGGAGTGTTGGTGGATAGGGAGATGAAGTTTAGGGGGGCACATTGCAAAAGTGGCTAAATCAGCTCATCAACTCACTTGGTTGTTGAAAAATACTCTGACGAGCAGAGACAAGCAAGTTATTGTATCTCTGTACCGAGCCTTTAAATAAACTTCATCTCGACTACTGTGCCCAGATTTGGTCACCTAGGTTTCTTCTTGATGGGGAGGATCCAGAGGCGAGTGACCAAGATATTAGCAGGTCTATGGAATGAACCTTATGAGAATAGGTTGAAGATTTGTGGGTTGCAGAAATTAGTTGATAGGCAGAAAAGGGGAGATATGATTGAGACATTCAAATTGCTAAAGTTAATCCTCTGAATTAATAGGATTAATTCAGAGGATATTTTTGAGATCAGGAATGGTGGTGGGAGAACTAGGGGACACCTATGGAAGCTGGGCAAGAGAGTGGTTAGCAAGGGTGTTAGAGCTGGGTTCTTTACTTTTAGAGTGGTAAATGAGTGGAATAAGCTGCCAGAGTCTGTTGTGGGTGCTATGACGGTGAGCGAGTTCAAGGCAAGGTATGATAGATTCTGTGAGAATGTCGTATAGTTGTGTGGACATGATGTTTAGGGCCTCCCTCGATGAGTCTAAGGACTCCCTGGAGTCGCCCATAATAATAATAATAATAATAATAATAATAATAATAATAAAAGTCAAAACCAGTCTGGGTAGTAAGCCTTTCCCATAATACATAGAATTACACATGTCTGAAAGAATGTGTGTGTGCTTTGCACTATGGGATATTAAAGCAGTTGACGTGAGATTATCAGCCTCTATATACAAGAAGCCTAGTTATGAAGTTACTTCATGCACAAATGTTTACACTTGGATAAAGGATTAAAAAAGAAGATAAGTTCTTAGCAAGTTTAATTTAATTTATAATCAAGTAAGAAAGCACTCTACTGCTGTGGGATTGGATGGAATATTAACTGGTATATTAAAAGAAAGTTCAGGATAATTAGTGATGCCTCTAATTAGAGAATTTATGTTTTGACTCTTGTAAAGCTCAAGGGAATGGAAAGAGTACAAAACAGTTTGGTTGTATAAAAGAGACTATGATAGAAGAACAAAAATCAGTATATCAGGAGTAATGGTTAAGGTACTGGAGAAGTTAGTCAATAGCAAAATTCAGAATTACGTGGATAGGAGTCTGATAATTTTAGAAAGCAGCACAGTTTTGTGAAGGATAGGTCTTGCCTCAGTAATTTGCTCACTGTAAAATAAAGTGACACTTGGCCACTTTGATACTGGTCTTTGTAAAGACATCTGACGGTATACAACATAGATCTGTTACATAAAGTGGAGCAAACTTAAACAGATATGAAGCTGATACAGACAGGAGGATGGTTACTGGTGGATAGTCATCAAAGAGTAGTACATAGAATTAAAGATGTCAAGAAGTTATATTCTTGGTTTCATCCTTTATCCAACTGTAAGCAAATAAGTCTACAGCATAAAGTCACTTCATGAGACTGGGATACTGGTATATAGAGACTAATGACTTCATATCAATTGCCTTAGTACCCCACAATGCAATGCACATACCCTTACAGACATGTACGAGTATAATACTATGCATTATGGGATGGGCCACTAACCCAGACTGGTTTCAACCTTTACTGAGGTCCTCATCAGTGGGAGCCAGACCCAGAAGTGATACCTAGGTTGAAGTAATGCAGAAGCCATATTTCCATACACAAGGTCAAAAGGTGTCACTCTTTATTACTAAAATAACCTGGATTACAGACAGATGTTGAAAGATTTTCCACTTGATTATACTATAAATTAAAGATGCCAATAAGTTATATTCTTGGTTTCATCCTTTATCCAATTATTATTATTATTATTATTACCCCAAGACCTCATGGAGTCAAAGACTCATCTGGGAGGTCCTTTTATCATACACACATCTCATAATACCGTGTCTTAAACACACTCAAACTCCTTGTAGACACCACACTCTCAGGTAAGGCATTCCAATCATTCACAACTCTGCATGAAAAAAACCTGCCTCTCACTCCCCTACTCACACCCCCTTTATACAGTTTCCAGGGATTATCCCTGATCTCCCACTATTCTCTGTAGAACTTCTCCACCATTGATCCTATAACAACCCCTTACCAACTTGTAGGTCTCTATCATATCTCCCCTCTTCCTCCTGTCCACCAGACTCTGCAAATTACATCTTTTCAATCTTTTCTCATACTCAACATTCCAGAGGTCAGAAACTACCTTAGTCAGTCACCTTTGGACCCTTTCCAACATCTCATCATCCTTCTGAAAATCCGGTGACCAAATCTGGGCACAATAGTCCATGTGTGGCCTAATCAAAGCCTTATACAACAGAACAAGAATCTCCCTACTTCTACACGTCAGTGTCCTCCGCATCATTCCCAGAAGCCTTTGTGTTGTCTTCACGATTTTGGCGATGTGTCCCCTAAATTTTAGATCCTTATCCACTATCATCCCAGATCTCTTATTTCCTCTACCTCCAACAATATATTCTCACCAAGCATAAATTCTGCATCCCATCTTTGTTTTCCAAATTTTAAAACCTTACATTTTGCAACATTGAACTCACATCCTCATTTCCGTGACCAATCACCAATTTATTCAAATCTTCTTGTAAGGCCACAACATCTTCATGGTTCGTCCTTACTTTGCATCATCTGCAAACAACTGAATACCTCCATCCAAATTTTCGCCAATATCATTAATATACAAGTTAAACAGTAATGGTCATAAAACAGACCCCTGAGGCACTCCACTAGTGACTTTCCTTTTCCTGGATATCGCATCCCCATACACAACTTATTGATATCTATCAGATAGCCAGTCTCCAATCCAATGCACTAATCTAATATCCAACCCCATCTGCTCAAGTTTGACTGTCAACTTATCATGAGGTACTCTATCAAAAGCCTTTATGAAATCCAAGTATATTACTGTGTATCCTTCTCCTCTGTCCAAGGAAGTAGTCACCTTATTGTAATAAGTAAGTAGATTACTAAAACATGACCTCCCTTTAGCAAATCCATGCTGTCCATCAAAGATTATACCATTGTTGTCAACCCAACTCTGGATCCTAGTTCTCACAAGCTTCTCCAACAACTTAACCACAACACCTGACACACAGATAGGTCTATAGTTTGATGCTTGGGTTCGATCACCTCCTTTATGAAGTGGCACAATCTTGCCCTCCTTCCACTCCTTAGGAACTTGACCAACTGCAAGACTTGTATTAAAAAAATATGTCAAGGCAGGCATCAACTCCCTGCCACATTCCTTCAGAATATGCGGTGATATATTATCAACTCTCACAGCCTTATTTACATCTAGTTTCCTCAACTCCCCAAACACCTCTTGCTCACTTACAGTCAGTCTCTCCTCCTCATCGTAAACTGCTCTTAATCTCTCCATGAAGTCACATTTACAAGATTGAAAGATCTTTATGAACTGCTCATTAAGTATCTCCACCACACAATCTGCAACAGCTGTCTTTATACCATTTCCTCCAATCAATGTCATCCTTCCATAATCATTCTTTCTTTTGCTGGCTACATATCGAAAGAACTCCCTAGGATTTTTTTGGTTTCATTAGCTAACTGCTGTTCATACCTCTCTTTAGCAACTCTCACCAATCAAGTCACCCCTCCTTGCCTGGTCTTTATAGACCTCATGAAATTGGTTATTTCCACTTCTCCTATGCTGCCTCCACAATGCCCTTTTTCTCTGTATCACATGCTTAATCTCTTTACTGATCCATCTCATACATACCTTATTTAACCTTCTCACCCTTGGAATACATTTAGACATTGCATTTACTAGATAGTTTTTGAAAATCTCCCAAGCTGCATCAATCTCTTTTCCAGCTAACTCCTCATTCCATGCTATACCCGCAAGCTGTCTCCTGAGCTCTTCATAATCACCCCCCCCCCTTGTAGTTCCATATATACCCTTTTCTCACAGGGGTCCTTGCACTGCTGGCAACCACCCAGGTAATCACCTCATGGTCACTCTTAACAATTGGTGGATGATTTGACACCTCATTTATAATTACATCCTCTGATGAGATGACCAAATCGAAGACCCTTAATCCTCATGTGCCCTCTGTTACATACTGTCTGAGGTAGTTATCCCTCAAAAACTCAAGAAACTCATTTTCTTTACTTCCAATTGCTATTTCATCATTTCAGTCTATATTGCCATAATTAAAATCACCCATAATGATCACTCTTTTCTTATTTGCTTGGCTAATTTGACTATACATTTCACTATCACCACCATCCACATTACCTGGTCTATAACAACATCCCACTAAGTATTTGATTCCATTCACCTCTATCTCACACCATACTGCCTCAAAACCACTAACACTATTTCCTTCTTGCATCTCTACTTTGTATGGACATAACTCTTTCTCTATCATCAATAGCACTCCACCTCCCTTATTATCCCCTTCTATCCTCACGAAACACATCATATCCTTCCATCTCTGTTCCTGTCACGATGTCATCCTCTTCTAACCATGTCTCACTTATTCTGACAATCTTTGGGTGAATAGATGCAATTAGTGCAACAATTTCATCTGCCTTGTTTCTTATACTTCTAGCATTTGTATAAAAACACACCAGCTCATTTCTGCACATACAGCTAGTTCCACTGATACCACTCACTCGATGTGATCTCTCCATGCTAGACTGGTGCCATTTCCCTTTCTGCTTCTTCATTTTAGAACCCTTTTCAACTCCAACTGTTTCCTCTTGATCCCTGGTCATCCCATTCCTTTCCTGCCTACACATGCTCTCACCGCCTCTTGGAGCATCCACCTTTCTCACGCTGTGTACCCCTGTCCACCCTGAGCCTCCCCCGTTTCCCTGCTCCTCTTGCACACCCATTCTCTCATTCTCTATACTCATACCACTCACTTCCCCATTCATATCCACCTCTTCAATCTCTCCTGTCTTACTCTCCTGCTCTTCCACATCACTCCCCCTCTCGATCTGATTCATTCTCTCTATTCACTTCTCTACCTTCCAGCAACAGTCTCTCCAAGCAACTCACACCATAACCACTCAAATGCAGTCCATCGCTCCCATACAGCTCACTTCGTCCCTCAAACTCATTCCACACATTAACAAACTGTACTCCCATCTCCTCACACATTTCAGCCAGCATATCATTCATAATCCTTGCTCTCTACAAGGATTATAAGCAAACAAAGTTTTCAGCATAAAGTCACTTCATGGGACTGGGCTACTTACATATAGAGGTTAATGACTTCATATCAACTGCCTTAGTATCCCATAATGCAATGCACATATCCTTACGGACATGCATAATGTTATGCATTATGGGATGGGCCACTATCTAGATGGTTTTGACCTTTATTGAGGTCTCATCAATGCAAGCTTGACCCAGAAGTGATACCAAGGTTGAAGTAATGCAGAAGTCATATTTCCAGTAGTATATAGAGGAGATGAATCCAGGAAAAGGTGAGTGATTAACAATGTGCTGTTAATATCACTGGGCCACTGATATTTCCATAAGATGATATAGAAGATTATGAGGAAATATCGAGATGTTTGCTGAGGCTTATGACACAAAACTGGATAGAACAGCAGTCAGTGAAGGTGAAGAGTGATTCTTCAGGATGATTGGTATGGGCAAGGATAACAATTGCAGTTTAATGCATCAAAGTATTAAAATATCAAGGCAAAGTATACCAACTGCAGTTTAACGAATCCAAGTAAAATGTATCAAAAGTGCACTTTGGGAAGGAAAAATTACTATATTGAAGGAGATAAAGAAAATCTAGTACAGTGCTGAAACTAAGGTAAAGAAGGAAAGAGATACAAGTTGATAATGAACACTGAAAAAACTAAAACAATGACACAGACAATGAGATGTGTTGAAAGAGGTTAGGAGCTTATGTACCTAGGGAGTAGCATGTTACACAGTTTAGACCATGAAAAAAAGTAAGATCTTGGATAAAAAAGTGAAAGTAAACCCATAAGCAATAGATAAAATATGGAAAAGTAAAGCAGCAGCCCTTGACACAAAGCTGAGAGTAATGGAAATATGCAAATTGCATATCTCCACTACTCTATGGATGTGAGGCATGGATATTAAACAAAGCCTTCTGTGAGGTGAATACTGGTATCTGAAAGAACATTCTAAATAGAAAGGTTCTACAAATTTGATTATGCAAAATAGAATAAATTCTACAGAAAATTAGGAAAGAGAATCTAATGCAGAAAACAATTTGAAGAAAATTTATATGCTCTGGATATATTTTCAGGATGAATGATAACAGAAAGATCAAAAGCTTGATGTTTGATGGAAACAGAAGAGAGTAGCCCAGATGAGAGTGGGTATATGATATAAAGCAGTGATGGTAAAAGAGTTGAGTCACCTGGCAATGGACAGAAGCATATGGCAGAAAAATACTGAAAATGGATAAGACACCAATAGGAAGTGAATCCATGGGTCTTGATGATGATGACTACTTTATCCATCAATGACTATATTGATGGATAAAACCTAAGGATCTCTGAGATGATTGTGAACAGGGAATTGAATTTCAGAGTATGTTGCAAAGTAGCCAAAATAGTTCATGAGATGAGATTCTCTGGATGCCAAACAAAACACTAGCAAGCAGAGATAAAATAGGCCATATCTGAAATATAATGCATAATCTATCCATATGAGGACAGACTAAAGGGTGGTGTGTTGCAAAGTTATTAGAAACCTAAGTTATTAAAGGAGTTTTATAGGATTAACACAGAAGAAATGTTTCAAGGAACTGAAACATTTCTTCAGTGTTAATCACCCCAGGCAATTGATTATGAGTTTAGTAAGTAAGCAAAACAGGACTAGAGTTTTTTGCTTGAAGAGCAATAAATAGTTGGAATATTAGCGTCTGTTGTGAGCGTACTGTCAGTGAATGAGTTCAAGGAAAAGTCCACAGAGATACTCCAAGAAAATAATAAACCAGCACCTTAGCATGTATTAAAGGACAGTGTACAAGTTCTATATGTGAAATGAACTAAGGTGCACAATATGTCCTGACCAAAGGTACTAAAATGTCCTGACCAAAGCCCCACAGGGGCAACTAAAAAAATTCACTATGGCAAACTATTTACTATAACAAATTGTTTCTGTGTTCCTTACAGATTTTCTATAGCGAGATTCAACTATATAATAAATCCCGATCATCTGTTTCTTAAGCAATAAACCTATTCACTTAGCTTTTAAATTTTTTTCATTAATAAACATTTCATACACATATATTCTGCTTTTAATACAACACTGGACTATGCAAATTTTAACTATGTTTTTCTCCTGTTATTAAAAATACACTCAGTTATCTGACTACAAACATCCTATTTAGGTGAGTTAATTATGCACATTTAAAAAAGAACAGTTACACTTATGAAGGTTTTTTTCACATACAGTGAAATAATAATAATAATAATAATAAAATTACCTTGGGCAACAGCCAGTATTTTACACTTAGGATCAATACAACCTATATGACGAGGGTGGCCACTCAAATTGGTTCCAAAGAGAGAGGCTATAAAAACAAACAGAAAAAATTAAAATTTATTTATAGGAATGGTTACAACCTAGATGCAAAATAATTTCAGCATTCTACACTTATGTCTAACATAAAACTGTTCACTAACAGGATGATATGAGCATCTCCTACCCTCAGTAATTTAATTTTTTTTTTTTTAAATCAATTCTACACACAACAAGATGCAAAACCTACAGCACATTATATATGGATAAAAGGTTAAGAAATAAGTAAAAATCTAATGATGTGCTTCTTGAGCAGATAGAGGTTGTAGTACTCTTTAAGGAATACAGAAGGTGGGAGGATATGACTGGATAGGACTGGTTATAGACCTGTGGTGGAGAAATCACAACCAACAAGTGACTTGGATATGACTGGTTATAGACCCAAAAATGAGTCACTGTGTTTATTTACAAATCCTAAAAGTATAAGAAATAAGGCAGATGAAACGGTTTCACTGATTGAGATTATTTGTCTCAAATCATTGGAATAAATAAGTGAAACATGATTAAATGAAAATGATATCCTAGCAGGAATAGAAATGGAAAGATACAGTATTTTTCGCGAGGATAGAAGGACAAGAAAAGTGGTGTGTGGGGGAGGAGTGCTGCTGATGATATGGCAGGGAAATTATGTCCACATAAGGTAGACGTGAAAGAGGGAAATCAGGACAATGGTTATGAGGCAGTGTAGTGTAATGTGAAGATTGACAGGATGACATATTTAGCTGGATGTTGCCATAAGCCTGGAAATGTGGACGGTGGTGATGAATAAATGTATAAACAACTTGAATTAGTGATCAAAGGAAGGGTAATCATTATGGGTGATTTTAATTATGGTGGTATACATTGGAATGAAGAAATAGCATTTGGTAATAAGGTAAATGGTCGATTGGTAGAGCCTCTGCTACTAATGGCTCAGTTAAGTAAGTTTGAGCGCGGTTAGTAGTTAGAAGGGGTCCAATCGTTCAATGCTGTTGGCACACTCTCCCTCGATGAGTCTTTGGACTCCCTGGAGGTGTATAATAATAATAATAATAACTATCTCAGTCCACATGTAAAGGAGGGCACATGAGGATCAAGAGTTTTAGATGTGATCATTTCATCAGAGGATGTAATTGTGAGTGGGGTTTCACTTTCTTCTAGTTGGTGAGAGTGAACATGAAGTGATCACCTGTGTTGTGGCTAGCCATATGCAGACTTTTGCGAGGAAAGGATATATGTGGAATTATAAAGCTGGTGATTATGACAAGCTAAGAATACAGCTTCAAACTATAGCATGGAATGAGGAGTTGAGCAGTAAGGAAATAAATGCTGCATGGGAACTGACAAAGAAATACATAACAGCTTCAATTTGTGAATGTATTCCAAAGGCCAAAAGACTGAATAACGTAGGTGTAAAATGGATGAATGAGAAGCTTAAACATGAAATCTGGAAGAAAAAGGCACTTTGGGGGAAGTACAAGATGAATAATAGTAATAATCAGTAATCAGTTGTTACATGAAGAGTATAAAGAACAAGCCAGGAGAGTGACTCAGTTAATAAGGAAAACAAAAGTGCAATATGAGCAAAAATTGGCAAATCAGGCAAAGAAAACCCTAGAGAGTATTTGAGATATGTGATGAGTAGAAGGAAGAATGATCATGGTAAGATGAAGTTAATGGATGAAAGTGGTAGAATGGTAACTGCTGCAGAAGACATTGTTGAGGTATTCAGTGATCAATTTATAATAGTGTTTCATTCTGATCAGGGTGGAATCATGAGGACATACGATTGGATGGCTTAAGTGTGAGTGAGCAGGAGGTATTTGAGGAAATAAACAACCTTGATGAAAATAAGGTAATAGGATTTGATGACATCTGAAGGGAATGTTCCAGAGAATTTGCAATAGCATTGGCATGCCTGTTTAATAACAGTCTTGGAACAGCACACGTTGCAAGGGAGTGAAAGGAGGGTAAAATTATTCCCCTGCATTAAGGCAGTGATATGGATGTAGCTTCAAATTATAGGCCAATCTGTATATCTGGAGTTGTGGTGAAGACTGGAGAGATTGGTGAGAAGTAGGATACAGAAATGGGTTGATAACAGCAGTATTCTCTGTGGTTATCAGCATGGGTTTGTTAAAGGGAGATCATATTTTACTAACTTACTTATGTACTATAACAAGGTGACAAATACCTTTGACAGGGGAGATGCATATACAGCGGTGGACCTGAATTTTGCAAAATCTTTCGATAGACTGGCACACAACAAACTGCTAAATAAATTGAAACTGATTGGATTGGATAATAGACATCTGTGTTGGATCAGTTGTATATGGGGGGTGTAGTATCCTGAAATAGGAAAGTCACTGGTGATGTACTGCAGGGATGTTTTGGGACTGTTGTTATTCAATTTCTATGTTAATGATACTGGGATGGATTTAATTAGTGATATGCTCTCCACAATTTTGCAGATGATGCAAAATTGTGGAGAGCAATGCAGAATAAAGCAGATGTATGGCCTTACAGGAGAACTCAAATAAACTGCACGAATGGGTAGGTAAGTGGAATTGTCAATTCAATGTTGCAAAGTGTAGTCGTTGAAAGTTTTTCTACTTGGTTACACTATAAATTAAAGATACCAAGAAATTATATACTTGGTTTAATCCTGTATCCAAGTGTAAGCAAACTAAGTTTGGCGCCTGAAGTATTTTCAGGACTGGGGCAACTCGTGGTAAAAATGGTATGACTTCACATCACTTGCCTTAGTATCCCATAATGCAAAGCACATCTCTTTGCAGACATGTATAATGCTATGCTCATGTCACCTTTACCATGAGTTGCCCCAGTCCTGAAAATACTTCAGGCGCAAACTTTGTTTGCTTATACTTGGATAAAGGATTAAACCAAGTATATAATTTTTGGTATCTTTAATTTATTGTATCAAAGCATACTATATCGTTTTGAGATTTGGTAAGCAATGATGGAATGCAAAGTACACACTTGGTGGGGAAACTTTAAAGGAAGTAGAGGAGATGAGAGATCTATGAGTGATGGTGGGTAAGGACCTGAAATTCAGGGATCACATAGCACAAGTTGTGAAGATGTCACATCAGATAATGTCAATGATGCAGAAAACCCTGACATGCAGAAATACAGAGGTTATGATGCTATTGTATAAGGCCTTGATCAAGCTTCATATAGATTATTATGCATAGATTTGGTCTCCAGGTTTTTATGATGACGAGAATATATTGGAAATTGTCCAGAGAAGCTTCACCAAGGTGGTCAGTGGTCTTTGGAATGTGGAGTACAAGGACAGATTGAGAGAATGTAAGTTGCAAAGCTTCATGAATAGGAGAAAAGGGGGGAGGGGATATGATTGAGACATATAGACTAGTCAGCGATTGTTATCAGGTTGACATGGAATAGATTTTTTACAGAATGAGAGGAAGGGGGGGATAGAAGAAGAGGCCATCACTGGAAACTGTATAAAGAGGATGTGAGCAGAAGAATGAAAAGATGTTCTTTGCATGGAGAATATATATTGAAATGGATTGCCCTGAGTGCATTGTGAACGTAGACACAAGGAATCAGTTTAAGATAAGATTTGGATGAGCATTGTGTGCATTAGTGTGTACCTCCCATGATGATTCTCTGACTCCATGGAGGTTGGATAATGATCGTGGGAGATACACACTATTGCACACAATGCTCATTCAAACCTTATCTTAAACTGATTCCCGACTTGCGTGAATTAGCAATTCACAAAGTACAGCGGGAAAGAACTGATGGTGAGTGAGCATGACTTATATGACGAATTAAGGAAACATGATACATAACTAAGTGTTTGGAGCAGATGTCCCAGGAGGTTACAATAGGTCTGATGCACTTTCTTTTTAATGAGTCTTACGATGGACAAAGCTTTAAAAAAAAAAAAAAAGTGGAAAGAGGACAAAACTGTGTAATGAGGTAATAAACTAAGACTATGAATTATATGCCAATTATATATGTGCCTGAAGTCGTTAAAGAGATTGGAGTTGGAGAGGTTATTGAGGACAAGATTCAGAGCTGAGTTGAGAAACAGCATTCTCTTTGATGGATAGCATGAGTCTGCTAAAGGGAAATTGTGTATTAGCAATATGCTTACTTATTATTACAAGGTGAAAAATGCATTTTACAAGGGAGATGTATATACAGTGGTATATTTAGATTACATTTTCTGAAAAAATCATGATGCTCCTAAAATGTTTAAAGTAGGGAAGAAAAAGCTAAGCTATTGATGACGATGGAGCAAACCCTTTGTAATGACTTGACTTATGCAACACCTAATATATCAGTTTCATCATTCATTCTGTTAAGTTTAGCTTAACTAAATACTATCATGATTGTAATACTCCCATTTTCCATACCTGACTATCTACTTTCTACCACAAAGAGAAAACACAAACAAAAATATACCAGAAACAACAAAAATACCACTATTGAAATGTCCTTGCATGCGATACAATCCAAACATATTCCTGAAATCAGGTTATCGTTATCAAATTTGAAGAAAAGAAATCCATATCATGTTTTCTAAATCACTAGCAATAAGAACTACCCAATGTACAATAAAAATAAATAAAAAAAATACCCTATTTACTGTCCCCTCATATCAATTAAAAAATATAAAATTCCTCCTCTGTACTCTCAAACCAGCCAAATTCCCAAATACTCTCAAATTTACCAAACTTCTCCTAACACGATTTACAAAAACCTTATGCTAGCTCACATTTAGTTTTTGGCTTTTCTAATCAGATGATACTAATTATGTATTGGGTTTTATCTTTACCCAAGTATAAGCGAACAAAGTTTGCACCTGAAGTACTTTCAGGACTGGGGCAACTTGTGGTAAAGGTGGTATAAGTTCTCATCACTTGCCTTAGCGTCTCCCATAATGCAAAGCACATTTCTTTGCAGACATGTATACTGCTATGCATTAAGGGAAGGGCCACTACCCAGACCGGTTTCAACATTTATTGAGGGCTCATCAGTGGGTGCCAGACCCAGAGGTGGTGATACTAAGGTGGAAGTAATGGAAAAGTCATATTTACCTATACGAGTTGCCAAAGGGTATCACACCCTATTATTAAAATTCTCTGGATTAGAGATGATAAGTTTATGGAAGTTTTTTTACTTGGCTATGCTACTAATTATATATTGGGTTTTATCCTTTATCCAAGGAAACAAAGTTTCCACCTGAAGTACTTTCAAGACTGCGGCAACTTATGGTATGAAAAAACTTCCATAAATTTATCGCTAATCCAGAGAATTTTAATAATAGGGTGTGACAGCCTTTGGCAACTCGTATAGGTAAATAATGACAGGTCCATTACTTCCATCTTAGTATCACCACCTCTGGGTCTGGCTCCCACTGATGAGATCTCAATAAAGGTCGAAACTGGTCTAGGTAGTGGCCCTTCCCTTAATGCATAGCAGTATACATGTCTGCAAGGAGATGTGCTTTGCATTATGGGAGATACTAAGGCAAGTGATGAGAAATTATACCACCTTTACCACGAGTTGCCTCAGTTCTGAAAATACTTCGGGTGCAAACTTTGTTTGCTTACAATTGGATAAAGGATAAAACCCAATATATAATTAGTAGCATAGCCAAGTGAAAAAACTTCCATAAACTAATATGATGATGTTTTAACGAAATGGCCAGCATCTGTCTGAATGTATTTTCTGCACTAAGTTGTTGCTATCTTGTACTCACTACTTTTAAGGACAAGTATTTTGTCAAATTTTTACCATCTTTACCTTCAAGAATTTTCCACATGTATGTAATTTAATATCTTTCAATTATTAGGGATGGGGGGGGATATGCGGAAAGTTCTGATAAGCATCTGGGCAAGAATGATATTAAAGCAACTGATATAACCAAAAGAAAGGACATACTATGTAGCAAAGTTATGAAAGTAACTTATGTTCTTATATCCTAGTATGTTCTTTCTTGTGGTGTGGTTATATCAGTTGCTTTAATATCATTTTTGTTCTAGGTGTTTATCAGAACTTTCCAGATCCCCCTCATAAAATCCCTATTAAATTTAACTTTTAAGCCAAGTCATTACAACGGGTCGATTTCACAAAGACATTTGATGGATTGCCACATGACAAGATGTAATCCATATACTTCTGTACAACCAAAGAAGTTGGATAATAGAATAGTACAATGGACTAGAGATTGGCTGCATGATAGGTATCAGCAAGTTGCATATAGAGGAGCAACATCACATCCCAAGGACCTACTTTGGTGCCACTGCTGTTTAACTTCAATGTTAATGATACTATGAAAGATATGAATGGTTAAATGCATTTTTTATATAAATAATAATTATTATTAATATATAAGCATTTCCAGGTGTCAGAAAACTCAGGAGACACACACACTAATCTTTATACACACGATAACTATCATACCTTTCCTTAAATTTATGAACCAATAGAGCACTCACAACTAATTCTGATCCATTCCAGTCATTTGCCATTCTCCAAACAAAAAATTTCATTTGAACACCCTTAGTAACCACACTCTTACAACTTCCAGTGGTGACCCATAGTTCTCTCTCTATTCACCATGTATTGAAAAATTTTTGTATGTACCTGAAAAGTATATTGAAAAATTGATGCTCCAAGAGAATGTGAATGCATGTGTAGATAAAAAAGGAAAGGTGTGTAGGTAAAACAGTTGGATTTCAAAAAGGTTTCAGAACTAAGATGAGTAAGGAAAAAAAGAAATGGCTTGTGGAATGTATGGAGAAGTTTAATAAGAGGTATCAATGAAACTTGTTATAGATCCAAGAATGAGCTATTATGTTTGTATATGAATGTTAGAAGTATCAGAAAGAAGGGAAATGGTTGCATTGAATAAGTTTGTTTACCTAAAAATTGTTGGAATAAGTGAGACATGGTTGGATGAGGATGACTTCCTGACAGGAATAGAGATGGAAGAGTATGATGTATTTCATGAAGATAGAAAGGGTAAAAGGGGAGGTAGAGTGCTACTGATGACAGAAAATGAGTTATGTCCATAAGGTACAAGGTAGAGATATAAGGATGAAATGGAGGTGAGTAGAAGGATATATTTTGTTGTATGTTGCTATAGACCTAGTAATATGGAAGATAGTGACTATGAAATGTATAAACAAATTAGCCAAGCAAATAGGAAAAGGTTGATTATTATGAGTGATTTTAATTATGACAATATAGACCAGGATGATGAGATAGCAATCGGAAGTAAAGAAAATGAGTTTTTTGAGTTTTTGAGGAACAACTACCAAAGGCAGTATGTAACAGAGAATATACAAGGATTGAGGGTCTATAATAACATCCTCAGATGTTATTATAAATGAGATGTCAAATCTCCCTCCATTTGGTGCGAGTGACCATGAAGTGATTACGTGAGTGGTTGCCAACCATGTAAAGACTTCCGTGAGGAAAGAGTATATGTAGAACTATATGGCTGGTGATTATGAGAAGCTTGCAGCTGTATCATGGAGTGAGGAATTAGGTGGAAAGGAGATCAATGCTGCTTGGGTGATATAGCAATGTCTAAATGTATTCCTAAGGTCAGAAGTCAGACTTTGAAAGGTTAAATGCTGCAAACTCGCCTCCTGCCTAAATGGCTGTCACTCCTTCTGGTCCCATGCCAGGGCTATTTAGCACAACTTCTGCCCACCCAGGTTTTCACCACTCTCACATCCAGATGGTACTGTAGTTTTCTCACCCAAAGACAAGGCCAGCTTACTGGCATAATTCTTCTCTTCAAATTTCTGCATTGATGACGGCAGAGTTACCTCCACACTACTGAGAACACCTCCTGAAGACAAACAAGCCATCTAGTCTTGATGGTATCCCACCTACTGTGTTAAAAAAATTGTGCCCCAGAACTAACTCCTATCCTGTATCATCTCTTCAATCTATCGTATTAAACTGGCATCTGGCCTACAACATGGAAGAAGATCCACATCCAGCCCATCCCAAAGAAAGGTGATAAAAAGTCAACCAAAGAATTACCATCCAATTGTTCTCACTTCTGTTCTCTATGAAATTATAGAGAAGGTCATCAACAACAAACTCTTGAACCACCTACATATGTGAAATAATCAGTGGCCAGCAGTATGGATTCTACCACTCACAATCCACAGCTGATCTTCTTGCTTTCACCACCTACTTCTGGACTCAAGCCATGGAGAATTTTAGAGAAACTCACGTGGTTGCCCTCAATATTTTAAAGCACTGGATTGAGTTTGGCACAGGGGCCTACTCAATAAACTGCCTTCCTCACTCTGCAACTGGATCACCAACTTTCTCAATGGCCACTCACTGTGTCATGGTGGACGGTTTACTATCCTCAAATTTCCCCACCAATGCAGGAGTACCCAGGGTTCTGTTCTTTCACCCACTCTCTTCCTCTTGTATATAAATGACTGCTCTCTCAGACTTCCAATCCTATCCATAGCTTTGCCAATGACAGTACAGTCCTCCTTTTCATTCAACAAACCTTGTAATGCTAAAGTATTAGAATCCTCAACATCTACCATGACCGGTGACCTGAACTCAGATCTCCTAGCTATATTCCAGTGGGGTAAGGACAACCTTGTACACTTCATAGAATTAATGTTGAAGAAGTTTTCCTTAAAATGGTGAGATTGGAGGAGAAGAAGTGATCATTCCTGGAAGCTGCATAAGGAGGGTGTGAGCAGGGCAATGACCAGTAGGTTTTTTGCATGGCGAGTTGAATGATTGAAATGCACTGCCTGAGAGTGTGGTGTCTGCAGAGAATTTCAATGTTTTTAAGGCACGGTATGATGAGCTGTGTGAACGACATAAGGGACCTCCTAGAGGAGTCTGTGACTCCATGGGGGTCTTAGGATAATATTATCATCATGATAATGATGATAATAATAATTTCTTTGTATCAGTCACATAGAACCCTTTAAATAACTTATAAGTCTCTATCATGGCTCACTTTTCCATCTTCAACTGAACTTTGCAACAGACACATTCAACTTATCCTAAAAGGGAACATTCCACAGACCTGTTGCCAGAATGGTCACCTGTCTCAGAATCCTGTCTACCACTTCCTGATCCCCAAGAAACCCAACTGATCAAATCTGTGCAAATTAATAAGTTGTGGCTGAATAATAGCATTATAATGTGAGGATAACAACCTCCTTATCTTTACTTGCCAGAATCTTTTTCAATGTTGAAGTAATCGTTTGAGCTATTTTGCCAACTTTTGCAATACACTCTCTGAATTTCAAATCTCTCTCTCTCTCTCTCTCCACCATCCTGCACAAATCCCTGAGTCTCATCAGTTTCTTACAATTCAGTACCATCAGTGTAAAACACATATCTAATCTTTTCAACAGCCTCAGTCGCACAACTGGAAAAACAATGGAACATTGCGCCTTTCGATTGGAAAAGACCTGTGTTCAATTCTCATCATGATGAGGGGAATCCTTACATGGGCTTTTTCAATTGAAGGTGAGTTAGCCGATCTCATATGCATAGCAGGGTTTTTTTCTCTCAGAAACTTGGGTTTTTCATCCTGCATGCAGACAAATCGGCCTTTGGAACACATGCAATTTACAGACAAAAAATACTGTTGTTGGTGATGATGGGTGGTAGATGGCATTGATGGTAGTAGAAGAATTAAGTAGCAGTGAAGAGGGTGAGATGTATTTAGCAAATTAGAGTGCCCTCCCATCATGAGTCCTTGGATTCCCTGGAGGTGTCACGTAATGATAATAATAATAATAATAATTTGTAACATTAAATTGGCAATCATTATCCTTCATCCACAATGCCAATTTATTTAAATCATTCTGCAGGATATCTACATCACCTTTATCAACTATTTTCTCTCCAGTTTTTCATGATCAGTAAACAACCGTATATCCTCACTTAAATCAGTCGTTATTATTATTAATATACAAATTAAAGAATAGATACCGTAGCACAGAGCCCTGAGGCACTCCACTATTCACCTGCATTCATCTAGTTTCTGCTCCACCATACAGTACTTTTTTTACACTATCGTTTTTTATTTTCGGACATTTTTATGGGCTAGTGCTCAAAATATTGTTAATGCATTAATTTACCACGCCAACGAGTTCCAGACGTATGAATACTTTCAGAGTTCTGATTGGTTTATTCAGAATCAGCCGTTAATGACGTCAACCAACAGAGTTAACAAAGGCAAGTGATTGGCTGAAGCCTGTTCACGGAGATAAGGTACCAGCAGTTTCGCCACAGCAACTGCGGGGTCTCTCAACCGGTTATCCCCTGGTGTATAAGACAACCCCAATATTTGGTTTATAAATTTTAGAAAAAGGTATCATCTCATACATGGAAAAATACGGTAATTCTGTTGTCATTTTATTATAAAATGTGAATAAATTATTAAAGCAGAACTTGACTTTTACAAAGCTATGCTGCCAACCATAGCCTATTGTATTCCTATCCATCCATTTCTAGATTTTATCTTTAACCCACTTTTCCAATAACCATCAATTCTGAGATACTAACTGGTCAGTAATTTGATACTTCTGTAGAAAGTATTTTTCACTTGGTGAGAAAATAAATAAACTTGCCAAGAAATTGTTGTTGCAATACACTAGTAAACATTCCTGTTAAAAGTAAAAAAAGAAAAAGAAATCAGCTAATACCTTTTATTCCCTTATAATGAGTAGGCGAGGACTTTTAATCCTATCCACATTTTTTTGGAGACTGAGTGGGCAGTTCAATTTCCACCAGTAAGTAAGGTACCACAGCACTTGTTTGCCAGTCTCTTCATCACTAATTATAAGCAGCAACTGATGAAGAGACTGGCAAACAAGTGCTGTGGTACCTAACCTTAACGGGATATGTTCTTGTTTGAAATAGCATTGGTTCTACAGTTGATTTTCTTGAGTTTACAGGACGAAAAACCTGCTTGCCTATGCCAGAGATCAACTAACTCAGTAACTGCCAAGTGCAGGAACTTAGAAAAAGTTCCTCCACTTGGCAACTAGACTTGAACTTAAGGTCTATCTTCGGACTGCCTAGCAAAGAGGATGCAAGAGGAGCTACACAGGCCTCCCTGTTAATAACATGTTCTTAAATTAAATTATATTTGCCAATAAATCATATTCTTGTTTGATCCTTTATTAAAGTGTAAGCAAACAAAGCTTGTGCATGAAGCATCTTCATGATTAGATTACTTGTATATAAATGCTGACGACTTCATATCAACTGCCTTAGTATCCCCATAATACAAAGCACACATCCTTTCTAACATGTATAATGCTATACATTATGGGAATGGCCACTACCCAGACTGGTTTCCATGTTTATTAAGGTCTTGTCAGTGGGAGCCAGACTCAGTAGAGATAAAGGTTGGATTAATGTAAAAGTCATATATTTTTATATACAAGTAGTTAAAAAAAAGTCTATCACCTTATTGTTAATATATTCTGGATTAAACATGAATATGATTCCTTGGTAAGTTTAATTTACTTTGTAACCAAGTGAAAAAACTTTCTACAACTATTTCTGATCCAAATATTTTAATAAGAAGATGATAGCCAGTTTTACTACTTGTATATCGGAAATATATATGTTTTGCATTAATTCAACCTTGGTAGTTCTTCTGGGTCTGGCTCCCACTGATGATATGCTTGATATTTTAATAAAGTTTGTGTTGGGTCTTGATTCTAGTAAATAGAGGGGGGGGGGTTCTGCTTGGTGGTAGGTTTTGCCTGTAGAGCCACTGATGAGAGTTTGATGCGTTTTGTAGTGATACTTTTAGGTCACTCAGAAGTGACCCAAAAGTATTCTAAGCGATTACTCTTAAGCTCAGTGCTTTAGAGTAATCTTGTCCTTCACTCAGAGTTTTTGGAGAGGTAATCCCCACACTTTACCTCAATTTTAATAACATTCGTCTTGGGGCTTGATTCCTGTGGGTAGAGTGATTCCATCTGGTGGCAGGTTTTTGCTTGTCACTGAGTAGAGCCACCAATTAAAGTTTAAGAATGATCCCTTTGGCTCACTCAGTGAGATTTAGAGTGATCTTATAGGTCAATCTGAGTGTTTGGAGGGAGGTACCCCCCCACACACACACACAGATCTTAACAGTACCTCAATTAAGGTCAAAATCAGTCTGGTTAGTGGCCCTTCCCATGTTGCATATCATTATGTACATACACAAGGAAGTGTGTTTTGCATTATATCTTTTCATATCAATTATATTTTTCATATCAATTGCTTTAGCATCAAATGCTAAAGCAATTGATATTGAAACTTAGATTAAGCAACCTTGGTTAGAGGCACTGCCAATTCTCATGCATATTCCTGTAACACATGGGACAATATGCCATTCACTCCCTCTGCTGTATGCACACTGATATTTTTCAATATGATGAACACCACCTGCTTATCTTCCTCAATTCACACATCAAGTCTTGTCACATCAGCAACTGCAAAATCTTTAGCTGTATGGTACACCCTTGTAAAGTGATGACTGCAATTCAACTATTTCTTCTGCTTCTGTCACATTCCTGCCATCAGCTGTATGGTACACCCTTGTAAAGTGATGACTCAGCAATTCAACTATTTCTTCTGCTTCTTTCACATTCCTGCCACCAGCACTTATTAAAGTTTTCCTTCTGCTTAATTCACTACATAGTGGAAAAGAAAAAAAAAACCTTTGGATTTACTTTGGCCTTTTAGCTAAATTTTCTCTCAGAATCTGATTTGGCCTTTCTTAATATACTAGTTAGCTTTCATACCTGCACTTTGTACTGCTTATGAATATGCTGAACACAATTTTCCTTTAAATTCCCTTCACAAAGTTTTCTTTTTTTTTTTTTCAGTTCCTGCTTTATATCTCTACTCATCGTGCACTTAAAACCTACTTTGTTTATCCTCCTGATGCAGTGTAATATTGCTTCACACAAGTAATCCCTGAGAACTTCCTATGCACTATTGACATTCTTTCCTTTGTAGTTTCTTGAGACATGGCACTGCTCCTAACTGTTTTCTTAGTCTGTCATAATTATGAGCTTTATAGTTCAGCATAAACTCTTTCCTGACATAGGATTCCATATGCTTAGCAACCTCTCAGAACAAAGACTACATGGCCAGTTCCCCAATTAAAGGCGGAGTTGATTAATTTTAACGGTATAGATGAGAACACAGACTGATAAGAAAATAACTATTTATTAACTTATTGCTGATATTTCGCTGATATTCTATCCAGCATCTTCAGAGCACAAAACCAGTTTGTCACAGTGTGTGTGAGACAACAACAATCTGGTATAAAACAATGGGACTAGTTTGAACAATTGTAACATACAACACAAAGACTAAAGTCCTAATTAGGTGGCATCTATATTGAGGTAAAAAAAAAAAAAAAAAAAACAGAAAGAGAAAACAGGTATTAATTTGTTCTTAAGATGACTGTCTCCCAAATCTCTTCCCCCATCCCCAATTTTTTTCCCCTTCAATTAGATGGCACCTAATTAGGACTTTAGTCTTTGTGTTGTATGTTACAACTGTTCAAACTTGTCCAATTGTTATACCGCATTGTTGTTGTCTTGCATACTGAGACAAACTAGTTTTGTGCTCTGATGATACTGGATAGAATACCAGCAATAAGTTAATAAATAGTTATTTTCTCATCAGTCTGTGTTCTCATCAATATCATTAAAATTAATCAACATGTACGACACAAACACATAAGCCTTCCCACATGTTTGAAAGCAGAGTGTTTGTCTTGCTTATGGATGCATCATTTGATGCTATTACCAGCTTCAGCACCCTCAAACCCAGGGTCCTCTCCATGGCATGCTTTTCTGGTAATAATCCATTAGCAACTATATACAAATTCCACTTCCATCTTGTCACATCCCTTTCCTCTAACCTATTTATCCACATAGTTCAAGCCTCCATAATAATTACTTGGCATGCATTATTGTGCTAATCTGCCAATGCATGGCACCCGCATCCTGTCAACCACTTCATCTATAGCAGCAAGAAACAATATATTTTGTCCTATTGCTTCTATCTCACACCAGATATCTCAAATGACTATATCCCCACACCTAAAATCTTCCTTAACTTCTTTTGCTGTTTGAAATTCTTCAGCTATCATCAGCAATACCTCATGTCCTGTTCTATTCCTTCCGTCCTCCCTGAAAATTCAACAATCTTTATATTCTATCCCTAACTATATCATTTTCTTTCAACTAGGTTTTGCTAATGTCAATGATTAGCCAATCTGATTGACCAATGCCAAAAACTTGTGCCTTTTATTTCTGATACTTCTGGCATTCATGCCCATGCATTTCACATCCCCCAAAGTTACCCTTTCAAACTTGTGAAACAGCATTCAGTATTGTATAATCATTTCCACACACACACACACACACACACACACACACACACACTCTCTCTCTCTCTCTCTCTCTCCTTTATCCCAGGAGTGGCTGCACCTACATTTGACTGCATGTCCTCTAGTTTTCCTAAATTTGCACTCTCAACCTCTCACTGAACAACACTCTCGTCAAATGTCTAACTCCAAAACAGTCAAATGAAGTCCATCAAACATACACGTCCTTTTGTCCATCAAATCACTCCACTCATCTATAAACTACACATAATCTCTCCTGCACAATTTTCTCATTGACTTATTAGCAAATCATGGCCCTTCTTCTCCGTTCAGTCCTATCATCCCAATTGCTGTTTTACTCTTCTTTTTCATTTCCATCATCAACTTTTTCATATCTTCTCCCAGTGCATATATTTCACCTTTCATGCAAGCCAAAACAATCAATTCTTTCACATCTCCCCATGCAAACTAACAGATTTACTATCATCCTTGAATCTTTGCTACTAGAATACATGCTGTTATCATTTTCTCATTAAGTACACCTCTTTTCATTGAATTGCCATACAAAACCTTCTCCTTTCTTTCGTACTCTTCCCATTCTTTTCTTTCACTCTCTCTCCTGCTGTAGCACACACTAATTTCTCCAGCTGCTTTAGTCTAGCTCATATTTTGTCTTGTCTTGCAAAGGACTCTGTGTAAGTGGCTATTTCTCCCTTCACTGTCACCTTATCATCCACATTCAGCTTCTTCTTCTTTCACACACTCATTCGTATTTTGTCCACCATCATTCACTCCTTCCATATTCTCTACAACACTTTCGGTATCCTGCCTTACATCATTAATATGATTTACTTATGTTACTCATCCATGTGCCACACAACTTGCATTTCTTGCACTTGCACACAAAACATTTCCAACATACTCTCTTTACTCTCACTTTCATACCATAAACCATTCACTCTTGCAATGGGTACATGCTTAACTCGGTGAATATGGATGTCTTGCTTCCATTTTCCTGGTACACATCAGTGCCATGAAAAATGCTTTTTGAATAATAATGCATATTAAAATTCACTGCCAAAATAATGCAAAGTTGGGAATAACAATGAGGAGTACAGCAGATTTGTGCTTTATAGGAGGACTTCAGAATACTGGTGAGTAGGCAAGTGAGTGGATTGCAAGTATAATGCTGAAAAGTGCAAACTTTTAAAATTCAGGTAGCAGAGATGAGATGCAGAATATACAATTGGGGTGGGGGTACCTTAGAGGAGTTTGAAATCTCTGGGTGATGGTGGATAAGAATCTAAAATTCTAGGGATACACTGTTAAAACTGCAAGGACAGCACACCTCATTATAGCAATTATTAATGAAGAGGATACAAATCCTTTGATGTTTATCTGCCAGTAAGCGAAACTCTAAGAACTAGGACTAAGATCTATGAGTTTCATACCGAAAAACTATCGGCAAATCCAAGTGTAAGTAACCACTTGGTAGTACAACACCAAGGCAACTCGTATCAAAGGTGGAGCAAGCTCCCTCATTATCCTTGATATTTTCTCATAATGTAAAAACACAGCCCCTAGGGGATGTAATACTATAATTACATTATGAGGAGAGGTCACTACCCAGACCGGTTTCAACCTTTTTTGAGGTCTCAGCAGTGAGTAGGTAAACCTGGAAGATAACAAGGTTTAAGTGAAAAGAACTTACATACCTTCACTATACGAATGCCACAAAGGTGTAAAGTTTATCTAATAAAATTTATCTAATATCTGATATAATTGCCATATAATAAAAGCCTTTTGGCTTTTATTATATGGCAATTATTATTATTATTATTATTATTATTTGACACCTCCAGGGAGTCCAAGGACTCATCGAGGGAGGGCACCTGCTCTACAACTCCGTCTCCACCAACTGACCACAACTACACCAATGCCATCTACGCTGACTATCACTGGTATTTCCACAGACAATCACAGACATCCATGCCCACAGCAGGATTTAAACCTACAGCCTTTTAGCTGGAGAGCAGATATGCTATCCACTCGGCAAACTAGGATGGCAAATAAAGACCTGTTTCCGCTCGGGAAACAGGTCTTTTATGCAATTATGCAGATGACATGTAGAAGACTGATATGTAAGTTGTATAAGTTGAATAAGGTAAGTTGTATAAGGAGAATGCTGGAGGGGATGGGGAGAGTTTTTTTTTTTTGCATACAGAACAGTGCCAATTGTCCACTGTTCTGTTTTGCATACAGAACAGTGGACAATTGGCATGTAAAATGAAGGAAATCAACAAACGCACATACACACACGTGTGTGTGTGTGTGTGTTTTAGAAGGACAAAGCAAAGAAGAGTGGCTCACAGGAGGCAAAACGTTTTTGATCATAAAGGATAAGGAAAAAGGTCCAAAGCCAGAAAACTTCTGACCAATAACCTGCTTGCCAAAACTTTTAAGCTACTCATAGGCATACTAGCTGACAAAGGGGGGGGGGGGGGGTGCATAGAGCACAGTGGACAATTGGCATGTAAAATGAAGGAAATCAACATGTGTGTGTATTTTAGAAGGGCAAAGCAAAGAAGAGTGGCTCACAGGAGACAAAACGTTTTTGATCATCAAGGATAAGGAAAAAGGTCCAAAGCCAGAAAACTTCTGACCAATAACCTGCTTGCCAAAACTTTTAAGCTACTCACAGGCACACTAGCTGACAAAATACACAGCTATCTTAAAGCAAATTCTTTTTTCCAATTGAACAAAAATATAGCAGCAAAAAATTCGAGAGGCACAAAAGACCAATTGCTGATTGACAAAATGATTTTGAAAAATTGCGCACGTAGAAAATTCAGCCTTCATATGGCTTGGATAGATTATAAAAAAGTGTTTGATTCAGTGCCTCGTAGTTGGATTTTAAAATGCACACAACTATTCGGTAATAGGGAAAACATATACAAAAATTCTTGCAAACTAGCATGAAAAATTGGAAAACAATGTTGGTTCCGAATGGAGAAGTAATTGGGGAGGTAAACATAAAAAGGGGTATTTTTCAAGGAGACTCATTATCTCCTTTATTGTTTATCATGTCACTGATCCCCTTAACTAGAAGTTTATATAAAACTGCTCATGGTTACCAAACTGCGCTGGTACAAAGATATCTCACCTTTTATACATCGACGATCTGAAGCTGTACGCAAAATTAGAGAATGAACTTGGATCATTGCTTAATACTGTGCACATATTCAGTCAAGATATATCAATGGATTTTGGCTTAGACAAATGCACAAATGCTGGACTAACAAGAAGAAAGTTTGAAGACCTGAAGGAAATCAAGCTACTCAATGGGAAGGAAATCAAGCTACTCAATGGCAAAAAAAATCAAGGCAATAAAATTCGAAGATAGCTACAAATATTTGGGAATTTTAGAAGCACCAGAAATTCTGCACAATAAGATCAAAGAAAAAACTAGAGCAGAATACATAGGGGAAAAAACTTGAGCAGAATGCATAAGGCGGCTAAGAAAACTCCTTAAGTCAATGCTTAAAGCTGGAAATTTGATAAAAGCAATTAATACCTGGGCCATACCTGGTTTGAGATATTCAGCAGGCATTGTTGAATGGATCCAGCTAGAGTTGGAAGATTTAGACTGAAAAACTCAAAAATTAATGACAATGACCATACCCTCAATCTTTGCAGTGACATTGATAGGCTCTATCCCTCACACAAAAAAAGGAGGCAGAGAAATTTCTAATTGAGGTAAGGAAAGAGGGTTTATTTAAATCTGGAGACAAAATTGGAGTACAAGACTAACCAAGTAAAAGTGAGAACTGAAAGATGGAAAAATAAGGCATTGCATGGACACGGAAAGTACCTTCAAACCATAGAGGACAGTGCTGACAGCAACTTGACCTGGCAACAGTTGAGAAACAGAGCACTAAAGAAAGAAACAGAGTCAGTAATTTTTGCAGCACAAGAACAGGTCATTAAAATTAACATTATGAAGACAAAAATACAAAAAAAATTCAAGAAGACAGTAAATGCAGATTGTGCAAAGAGAAGGAAGAAACGGTAGACAACATTATAAGTGAGCGCAGCAAAATCGCGCAAATTGAGTACTGTTAAGGCACAAAAATGTAGCTAAGATAATTCACTGGCATTTATGTAAAAAGTATGAGTTTAAAGTATCTAAAGACTTGGAAGCATAAAGTTGATCACAAGGTGACTGAGAATGAAAAAGCTAAAATAAAAGGATGGTGATTATGAAGAGCTCAGGAGACAGCTTGCAGGAGTAACATAGAATGAGGAGTTAGCTAGAAAAAAAAATCAATGCAGCTTGGAGGATATTCAAGAACTATCTAGTAGAAGCACTATCTAAATGTATTCCAAGAGTCAGAAGATTAAATAAGGTAGGTGTGAAATGGATGAATGAAGAGATTAAGAGAAAAAGGACATTATGGAAGCAGCACAAGAGAAGTGGTAATAACCAATTCCATAAGGATTACAAAGACCAGGCAAGGTAGGTGACTTGGTTGGTAAGGGTAGCAAAAGTGAGGTATGAGCAGCAGTAAGCTAATGAGGCCACAAATAATCCTAGGGAGTTCTTTCGATATGCAGTCAGAAAAAAAAAAAAGAATGATTATGAAAGGATGACACTGATTGGAAAAAATAGTATAAGGACAACTGTTGCGGAAGATATAGTGGAGAAAATTAATGAGCAGTTCATAAGGGTGTTTCTTTCTTGTGAATGTGACTTCATGGAGAAACTGAGAGCAGTTGATGATGGGGAAGAGAGACTGATTTTGCAAGTGAGTGAGCAAGAGGTGTATGGGAAGTTGAGCAAACTTGATGTTCATAAGGCTGTGGGACTTGAAAATATATCACCATGTATTCTGAAGGAATGCGCCAGGGAGTTGACATCTGCCTTGACATATCTTTTTAATATGAGTCTTGCACTGGGAGTGCAAGACTCATATTAAAGTGCCCTCCTTCCAAAGGAGTGGAAGGAGAGCAAGATTGTGCTGCTTCATAAGGATGGTGATAGAAATGAAGTATCCAATTCAATTATAGGCCTATCTGTGTGTCAGGTGTTGTGGTTAAGTTGCTGGAGAAGCTTGTGAGAACTGGGATCCAGAATTGGGTTCACAAAATGATATTATCTTTGATGGACAGTATGGATTTGCTAAAGGGAGGTCATGTTTTAGTAATCTACTTACTTATTGCAATAAGGTGACAGCTTCCTTGGACAGAGGAGAGGGATACACAGTAATATACTTCATTTTGCATAGGTTTTTGATAGATTGCTGCATGATAAGTTGATAATCAAACTAGAGTGGATTGGGTTGGATGTTAGATTAGTACATTGGATCAGAGACTGGCTATCTAATAGGTATCAGCAAATTGTGTATGGGAGAGCAATATCCCAGAAGAGGAAACTCACTAGTGGATTGCCTCAGGGTCTGTTTTAGGGCCATTACTGTTTAACTTGTATATTAATGATATTTGCAAAGATTTGGATGGATATATTCAGTTTATTGCAGATGATGCAAAGTTGGGACGAAGTATGAACAGTGGAGATGTTGTGGCCTTACAAGAAGACTTGAATAAATTGAGTGAATGTGAGTTCAATGTTGCAAAATGTAAAGTTTTAAAATTTGGGAAACAAAGATGGGATGTAGAAGTTATGCTTGGTGAGGATATTTTGTCGGAAGCAGAGGAAATAAGAGATCTTGGGGTGATCGGGATCTGAAATTTAGGGAACACATTGTCAAAATTGTGAGGACAACACATAGACTTCTGGGAATGATATGGAGGACAATGACTTATAGAAGTAGAGAGAGATTCTTGTTCCATTGTATAAGGCTTTGATTAAGCCATACATGGACTACTGTGCACAGATTTGGTCACCTGGTTTTCAAAAGGATGAAGAGATATTGGAAAGGGTCCAGAGGAGACTGACTAGGGTAGTTTCTGACCTCTGGAATGTCGAATATGAGGAAAGGTTGAGAAGATGTAATTTACAGAGTCTAGTCGATAGGAGGAAGAGGGGCAGGGGATGATAGAGACCTATAAGTTAGTAAGGAATTATTATAGGATCAATGTTTGAGAGGTTCTACAGAAAACAGTGGGAGATAAGGGGAGAACCAGAGGTCATCCCTGGAAGCTGGGTAAGGAGGGTTTAAGCATGGTAGTGAGAAGCAGGTTTTTGCATGCAGAGTTGTGAATGATTTTAATGCCTTGCCTGAGAATATGGTATCCGCAGAGAATTTGAGTGTGTTTAAGGTGCAGTATGATGAGCTGTGTGTATGATAAAAGGATTTCCTAGATGAGTCTTTGACTCCATGGGATCTTGGGATAATAATAATAATAATAAATATTCTTGGATTTCAAAATCCAGATTGACAAAAGCTTGGAATGTAATACACCCAATATAACAGTGGTTGAAAAAAGTGATAAAAAAACAAGGGTGTTCAGTTTATCAAAATAACAGTACCAGGAGATAGCCAAATTGATGAAAAAGAAACTGAAAAATTTACAAAGAATTGAGAGTTGTGAGTCGAAGTTGAACAAATTTGACAAAAGAAAACGAAAGTTGTTCTCATAATAATAGGTGCTTTAGGTCTCCATCCCCAAAACACTGAAAAACATTTAGAACACTCAAGTTGGATGGATTAAAAACTGGGTAGTTGCAAAAGGCTGCTTTGTACGGTACAGCATTCACATTCAGAAAGTATTTCCACAATTCATCGGCTCTTGGGTAGGGCTCGAATTTGTGGAATATAACCAGCCTTTTACATAAGGCAGAAGAAGCAAATCAAGCTTGGATGAATATATATATATATATATATATATATATATATGTATGTATGCATTAAAAAACATTACCATTGTTTGTCTCAAGTTCAGGGAAAAAAAGCTATTGACTAATGGCATATTCATTAGCATAGCAGGAATATTGGGCCCTCTTACATGTGGTGTGTTGTTGAGAATCTTGCAATCAGGCTATTGAGTTGAGTCCCATATAGATAGAGGCATTTAACATCTGAAGATATATGCATATAAGTTTTTGTTGTCCGTGCAGTTAGCCGAGTGGCTATGCACTTTGCAACCATATGCCTGGGAAAGGAGTGTCCTGGGTTCAATTCCCATCGCTGACGTGAGGAGTTTAAGGATCTTTCTCAGACACAGTCAAGTTAGCCGGTCTTGGATGTGGACTACAGGGTTTTTCTCCCCAGTTTATCTGGGGTTTTTCCTCCTGCAAGCAGGCAAACCAGCCCTGTGAACACATGCATCTACAGACATAGGACACACCGGGAAGCATAGGGCTAGCCACCTTATCCTCAGGATGGGTACGGCTTAGAAGGGCTAAGGATAGCTCCATAATAGACCACTAGGCCTAATATGTGAGGGGAAGAAGTAGTTTTTGTTTTTCTTTACTGTGCCAGTGCTAAAGTAAATTGCATTTTGCATACAAATTGTAATCCAGTCTGTTCAGAAAGAGCATCATGGTTTCTGAACTGAAGATTTTTCTGAATCTAGAGAGACTGAATAATAATAATAATAAAAACAAGAGTAACATCAAAACACAGAGAATTACAATTTAGAAAAAAAAAAAAAAAACTGAAGCAATATTGAAGTACAAGTAACAAAACTGGAATAATAACGTGTAGCAATTACCCATGCTAAATAACAAATGCATACCTGAATATTAAAAAAACATTCAAAATCCTTACTGTGTTGATTTATAAGCATACGAATGGAGATTCGGCTCATGTAAAATCTATCCAGGAAATACTGTATACTGTGTTCTGTTTGCAGATCAACATCTTGTGATTCTTTAAGTTCCACTATTCCTTGAGCCATTGTCTGGACAACATCATTATGACGATTGTGTATTTTTAACAGCCTTTCACAAAAGCTAAAAAAATGGAATAAAAAAAGAGCAGTTTTTATCATGTCAAAAATGGGTCATTCTAAATAAATTACTGGGGCTGCAGCTGCATAAGTTTTGATTTTGATAAAAGTGAGTTATTTTCTCACTCTATCCTTCAAATGGAAGAAGAAATGTTTTTTAATATTTTTCCCAGCATCCTATTAATTACTCTTAAAATCTGTTAATTAGTTAATTATTCTTTAATACACTAATTTATATATCAATGATATAAAAAAGATTTAGGGAGGGAGGGTATTCAGTTGTTTGCTGATGGTGCAAAACCAGGCAGGGCAATGTTTGATAAATAATGCTGATCCTGAAGGATGATTTAAATAAATTGGCATTATGGACAAAAGATAATGACAATCAATTTAATGTGCAAAATATAAGGTTATGCACTTCAGGTCTTCATATTTACTGTCATCATACTGATGGTAGTAAATTGCAGAAAATTAATAAGGGACTTGGGAGTAATGGTGAACAAAGAGTTGAAGTTAAGAGGGCATACTGCAAAAATTGGTAAAATAGCTCAAAGGAATATGTGGATGTTGAAATATATGTTAATAAGTAAAGATAGAGAGGTTATTATCTCTCTTTATATGGCTATGATTCACTGTATCTTGACTACTGTACACAGATTTGGTCACTTGGATTTTTTGGGGGGATCAGGAGACAGCAAAGAGAATTCAGAGACAAGTGACCAAACTTGTGACAGCTCTGTGGAATGCTCCCTATGAGGATAGGTTGAAGATGTGTGGGTCGCAAAGTTTAGTTGAAAAGCAAAAAAGATGGGACATAATAGAAACATATAAGCTATTACAGAGGTTTTATAAGATTGACACACAAAAAAATTTTCAGTACTTGACAAACAGAGAGAGAGAGAACAAAGGTCAATCATGGAAGTTGTGTAAGAGCGTGGTTAGTAAGGATGTGCAGAAGATTTTTTGCTTGGATAGCAGTGAAGGAGTGGAATGAACTGCCAGAATTAGTTGCGAGTACCCTGACAGTGAATGAGTTTAAGGAGAGGTATGATAGTCTGTGTGATAGTCTCCAGACTCCAGAGAGATTCCTGTATTATAATAATAATAATTATAGAAGCTATTTATAGAACCTTAACCAACTTAAATGTCTGAATCATATCACCTCTCTTCCTCCTATTCACAAGGTTTTGCAAACTGCATTCCCTCAATCTGTCTTCATATCCCAAAGAGCAGTTATCACTTTAGTCAATCTCCACTGGAATCTTTCGAATATACAGTATATCCCAATCACTATGAAAACCAGGGGACTAAATCTGTGCACAATCCATACGAGGCCTGATCAAGGCTTTATACAATGGAACCAGAGCCTCTTTATTTCTAAAAAGTAAGGGTCTCTACATCATTGCTATAACCTGATGTGATGACTTCGTAACTTCTGCAATGTGATCTCTGAACTTCCCACCACAACCCTGTCTCAAAACCTTCCACTTTGCAACACTGAACTGACAATTCCATACTGCTGTCCACTCATACAATCTATTCAAGTCCTCATAAGGCCAGAAATCTGCATGATTCCTCATCACTCTCCCTAGTTTGGCATCATGCTGCCAGCTAAACACAACCCAATATTATTAATATAAGAAGTAAATAACAATGGTATAAAACAGTCACCTGGGACACACCACTAGTGATTTTTCTCCTCCAGGAAAGTCACTAGCTGTCTCCTGGACTTCTCTTTATCACAACATTGTAATTCCACATATATCCTTTGCTCAGAGAAATTTTCATATGGTTAATACCAACCCAAGTGATCACGTCATTCTCACCTGCTGGAGGGAAGCATAAAATCCCACTCACAATCGCATTCTCTGATGAAATGATCAGATCTAAAACTCTCAATCCTCACATGCCCTCCTTTACACAATTCCCAAGAAGTGTTCTCTAGAAATTCATTTTCCTCACTTCCATATACTATCTCTTCATTCCAATCTATACTGCCATAATTAAAATCACCCATAATAATCAACCTTCCCTTGTTCACTAAACTAAGTAGCTTATACATTTCTTCATCACCACCCTTCATATTCCTTAGCCTATACCATCATCCAATTAATATCTCATCCTGTCAACCTCGTCTTACACGACATGGCCTCAAAATTGTTGCAACTATTTCCCTTTTTCATGTCTGCCTTATGTGGGCATAATTCCTCTGGTTAGAGGCAAATTCATCGAAAAACAGTTAATCGAAAGACAATTCATCGAATGCAATTCATCGAACAGCAATTCATCGAAAAAAGCAATTCATCGAAAAAAGCAATTCGCCGAATAAACAATTCATCGAACAACAATTTAACGAATGGCAATTAATCGAAAGGGCAATTCATCGAATGACCAATTCATCGAAAAGTAATTTTTCCTGCAAAGTATTTGTTTAAAAATCTTCAGTAACAATGCAATACATTACTCATGATACATACAACATATGGAAGTGGTCATTGAAAGATAATAATTGTTTTCTTGCATTTTAGAACATTTAATGTAAGTGTACATACTGCTTCATTGTGCAGATAGCGATTTATCTGTAGAGAAGACATTTCGTTCTACCAAATTTTGTCACAATAACTCTAGTCCAACTGAAATGAAAAATTTCATTAAATTTCATCCAGCCAGAGCGGAATTGCTATCATTTCGGAACTTCTTTACGGAAATGTTATGATAAAAGTGATCCATTTGGAACTAAAACTGAACCGTGCAGACAGCTTCTTGTACTGAAAACTTCTGCTAAGTCAGCGAGTTATTGTAATACATAATTTCGACACTTTTCTTTGTAGCCCCGAATATAGCTGAACTGAAAACTGGAAAGGTTCGACAAATTTTTGTAAAAATTTCAAATACCGAATCCGAGTAAAATTTGCCCATTAATAAATGTACAAGGTGCATAATTTTTATCAGTCCTCTTCAACTGAAGGTAAGTTAGTAGGCCTAATATGGAGGTGATTAGGCTTTTCCTCCTGGAAATAGGCAAATCAGTCCCATGAACACACATACATACAGACAGGAAACACTTATCGGACAATAAGAATCCATATTGTTCTATAATTATTCCTCAGTAAAGTAGCATTGCTATACCAACAATCATTATATTGAGGAGGATGAGGGAAATAGTATTAATCATTAATATTACTACTACTGCTACTACTACTAATAATTTTTTAAATAATAATAATAATAATAATAATAAATTGAATCTTTGATGTAAATATTTTTCACAGTATAATAATAAAATATAGGAATTCAGAGTAAAAATATTGGAAAACTTAAAGAAAAAAATCATTTCTGAAGATTTTTCAATCACGTTTCACTTATTTACTCCTGTTTCTGTTATTCCTCAATGACAGGAGTGACACATGCACTTATCTCTTCAAACCACTAACAAGTTTTCTTACACATCCTGAATGAAAAACAATAATTATTACGATTTCAGGAAACATAGGTGTTAATGGGTTTTAAGATTTGGTCTTCCTTGTGGTTTATCAGAATGCTTTAACATCATTTTTGTTCTAGGTGTTTATCAAAACTTTTCAGTCTCCCTCCCCTTCGTACAGCTAGTTACTTTCAACCGTTTCCTTTCACCACATCACTTGTGACTTCCTCTTCTGAGATATCACAAAGACACATGTTGATATATCAACAAGTCCTATATGCTGATTGATATCGAGTTTACTTAATTCCTCATGTATACCTCCAACTCACTTACCATCAGTGTTCCTCCTCCCTTCCCACTGACCTCGAGTTCTGTAGGATGTTATTTTTACGAGGATGAAATACCTTTATGAAATGTTCATTTAACATCTCAACTATATCCGCCTCAGTGGATATCATTCACTGCAACCAGTTTGCCCCGCAAAAAATCGCTTTCCGAATGAAGTCAGATAAATAGTAGTTTACCTGAAAGATATATCCCTCACAAAACAATTAAAAAAAAAAATTGCACACATCTTCACCCTACATGCCTTATAATTCATTTTTCGGTGAACTGTATTTTCGATGAATTCTGATTTTTCGATGAATTGTTGTTTTTCGATCAATTGTGTTTCGATGAATTGTCTTTTCGATTAACTGCTGATCGGTGAATTGCTTTTTTGGGGAATTGCCTTTCGAGGAATTGCTTTTTCGATTAATTGTTGTTCGATGAATTGATTATTCGGCAAATTGCTTTTTCGATAAATTGTCGTTCGATGAATTGTCTTTTGGTTAACTGTTTTTCAATGAACTCTCCGGATACCAATTCCTCTACTTTCATCAATAGCACCACTCTCCTTCCCTTCTAGTCCTTTCTATCCTTGTGAAAAACACTGTATCCTTCCATTTCTATTCCCATCAGAATATCATTCTCAGTTACCATATTTCACTTATTCCAATGATTTTTTGGGGGAATAAACCAATCAGCAAAACTATTTCATCTCTCTTAGGATGGATGAGATGATTGTGATGGTGGGCAAATGACTTGAGAGGAAGTATGAATCGGGTGGCAAGAGAGATCTGATGTTCATGCTTGAAGTTGTACAGAAGAAGAAGACTGAGAGAGGGAAGATAGTGTGTGTATGTTACCCAGGTATGATAGCTGCAGAGAGAATCAATAATGAACAGTACAATAGCCAGAATGTGTCGAAAGAGAGGCTTGGAATTCGTAAATGTTTAGAGGGCATTTGAGGACAGAAAGGAACTATATGCAAGAGATAGCTGGCGTTTGAATGAGGAAGAATGTAGGCATCGGGAGAGAATGTTGTTCACTGAAGAGTCAGTATGTCAATGTAGGGAAACTAGAGTTATCAGGGTGGATGGAAGCAGGGATGGCCACTTGTGGGAACAGGTGCTTGGAAGAAGGGGGAATACATCCAGCAATACTGAATCCAGTGGAGTCTGGAAGGAATAACGATAGGTATAGAAACAGTGACAATGCCTTTATTCTTTATACTAATGCTTGGAGTATCTGAAATAAAGTAAATGAATTGGTAGCACTGATAGCATCAGCGTGTCCATAGATTGGATCTCTGAGACTTTTGTTGATGGAAGCTGATATACTAACAGGAATAGAAATAGCAGAGAACAGCATTTTTCAACAGGATAAGAACGGAAAACTCGATGGTTGAGTACTGCTTATGATATGTGATGATTTATGTCCTTTCAGAATGAAGGATTTGGAGGGCAATGGCATTAATGGTTATGAAAGTATATGGTGTGAGGTAGAGTGGACAGGACAGGATATTTAGTGGGATGTTGCTACAAGTCAGAGAACTTTAAAGGGTAAGGAGCAGGAGATGTTTAGGCAGTTGAGCTTGGCAGTGCAAGAAGAAATTATTGTTATGGGAGATTTTAACTACAGCAATATAAATTGCAAAGAGGAAACTGCATGTAATAATAAGGGAATGGAATTCCTATTCTTGAGGAAATGTCGTAGGCAACATGTAGTAGAAGGAACACAAGGTTCAAGAGTTTTGGATTTGGTCATAGCATCAGAAGTGCTGATTATAACTGAGATGGCATCTCTGCTCCCACTTAGAGAGAGAGAGAGAGAGACCATGTGGTTTTCACTTGGAAGATGAATAAACATGCAGGAGTATCGAAGAGGAAGGAATGATTGTGGAATTATAAGGCAGGTGATTATAATAGTCTTAGATATCAACTTGTGGCAGTTCCATGAAGGGAGGAATTGAAATGGCAATGTATAATTAGTGCTTAGGAATTTGTGAAGGAATATTTATTAGCAGCAATAGCAATCTGTATGCTGTGAGTGAAGAAAACACAATTTGATGCAAAGTAGATGACAAACTATCAAACAGGAACTGCAGGTTAAAAAGAGGTTATGGAAGAGATATAAGGAGAGGGGTGGAGGGCAGATGCAGGAAGAACATAAGACTCAGGCCAGGAGAGTGACTAGTATGGTAAGGAAGGCAAAACTGGAATATGAGAACAGATTGGCCCTAAGATCCAAAGAAAATTCTAAAGAATTTTTTGCTATGCAGCCAGTAGCAGGAGAAATGATTGTGGGAGAATGACATTGTTGGATAAAAATGGGAATAGAGTGACTGATACAAAGGACAGTTGTTCAATGAACACTTCATTGGGATATTTAATCCTGGAGAAGAAGGGTTTCAGTATTAGAGGGATAAGGCAGGTTCGAGGTTTAGAAGTGCAAGAGGAGAGTGTATTTCAAATACTAAGTACTCTAGATGTCAATATGCAGTGGAACTGGGTAGCATTTTGCCACAGTTTTGAAAGAATGTGCTGAAGAACGAACTGACAGCTCCCTTGATATGGATTTTCAACGAAAGTCTGGCCATGGAAAAGGCACCCAAGGAGTGAAAGTAGGATAAGATAGCCCATTGCATAGAGCTGGTAGCAGACAGGAAGTGTCAAACTATAGATCAGTTTGATTTTATCGGTATTTGTTAAGATCTTTGAGAAATTAGTGAGGAATCACTTACAGCATTGGGCAGATGAGGGTAATATTATTTGTGAGAAACAATAAATTACACGATAACCACAGCAATAACTTTGATGAAAAGAAAGTACAGATATTTCATACTGAAAATAACAGTACATCATCAGTGTGTGTGTGTGTGTGGAAACAAGCAAATCAAAGGAACGAGAACACAAAGTACATACAGCAGTCAGTGGTTTACCAATTAAAAACTGTTACTGCATGTTGGAAATTATTAATAAATAATTAAAATATTATTAAAAACTATTTTAGTATTGATACTAAACACAGTATCCAGTGGGATAAAGATCATCTTCTCCATAGAAGCAGGTTTAAATATGAACACCTTTTCAAAGAAAGTTGCAAAGCCCTTTTACATCAGCCAAATCTGAATCAGAATGATTGTCTCTCTCTCTCTCCCTAAAGTTTGGGAGATTCTTATCTTATGTAACCATCAAAAATAGTTTTTAATAATATTTTAATTATTTATTAATGATTTCTAGTATGCAGCAACAGTTTTTTATTGGTAAAACCACCGAATGCTGTATGTACTTTGTATTCCCGTTCCTTTGATTTGCTTGTTTCTACACACTGATGATGTACTGTTATTTTCAGTATGAAATACCTGTACTTTCTTTTCATTAAAGTTATTTACTGTAGTTATGTATAATTTATTGTTTATAGTCATGCCACAGGTACCTTTAAAGATTAGACTTGTTATCTGTGAGAGTCAACATGATTTGTTAAGGGGAGCTCTTACTTAAGTAATTACTATGATTGCCTTTTATAATAAAGTGGCAAGAGCAGTTGATGAGGGATAGGCATACACTGCCATTTTTTTTGGATTTTACAAAGGCATTTGACAGGCTACTACATGATAAGTTGATAATTAAGCTGCAGTACAAGGGTTTAGATGTCAGGTTAGTGAACTGGATTTGTGATTGGCTATCTGATAGTTATCAGAGTTGTATATGGGCGGACATTATCAAGGAGGCAGAAGGTTACAAGTGGGGTCCCAGAGGGCTCTTTACTGGCACCTGTATTGTTTAACCTTTATAACAATAACATTGTCAGTGGATTGCAAGGGGATATTCAGTTGTATGCAGGTGATGTGAAGCTGGGAAGGGCTATTAGTAATAGTGCAGATGTGGTAGCCCTGGAAGAGGAACTGAATAAACTGAACAGATGGACAATTAATGAATGGGGGTTTCAGTTTAATCCAGCTAAATGTAAGGTCTTGAAGTTTGGGAGAGGCAAGGGATCTTGCAATACTGAGAAGGACACTGACCTGCAGAGATAAAAGAGTTGTCATTCACTTGTATAAAGCCCTGATCAGACCACACTTGGACTACTGCTCTCAAATTTGGTCCCCAGGATTTGAAGGGGATAAATTAGCCATGGAAAGAATGCAAACATGGATAACAAAGAGGGTATCTAGACTCTACAATGTTAGTTATGAAGATAGTCAGAGGAAATGTGAACTTCAGAGTTTGGTAGATAGAAGAAGGAGAGGAGATATGATTGAGACTTTAAAAGTGTTGATGTAGTCACACGGTTGACACTGGGGAGGTGTTTCATTTGATGGAATGGGGGAAGGAGCAAGGACAAAGTGCTATCCCTGAAAGTTGTGAACAAGAGAGTAAGGAGGGGTTTCTTTGCATGGAGGGTGACTGAACTGTGGAATGCATTACCTGTGGTGTGGTGAGAGCATGAACGGAATGGTTAATGAGTTCAAAGAGCAGTATGATACACTGTGTTTTCTAGAATGGGCCTTCCGCAATGAATCTTGCGACTCCATGGAAGCCTGAATCATAATAATAATAATTATTATTATTTCTGATGCTCCTGGAATTTGGACATAGACACAGCAGTTCATTTTAGGTTAATAACCAGTCCTATTCAAGCCATCCATCTGTGCCCTTATACCCCGACCCATTCCATTTCTATGATGATCATTCCCATACACACATTCTCTACTACTTATGCTGTCCCTATGCAATGGCTCCCTGTCCAACTGAATCCACCCACCCCCATTTCCCTGTTCGTTTTGCATTTCAGTTCTCTCTTCACCTCTTATAATACAACAATTTCCATTACCAAGCAATTCAGCCTCATGAGTTCCACTCTCCTGATCTTTCACTTCACCTATTACTTCTAATCTGTTCTTGCAAACACACTTTATTCCTTCTTGTAGCAACAGTTTCTCTCAATTCACAATCAACAATTCACTCACTCCAAAGCCATTCAAATGCAATCCATCACTTTTGTACAAATCCATTCTTCTCAACAATACATGCCATGCATCTACAAACCGCACTTCCTTCTCCTCACACAGCTCTGCCAGCACAGTATGATTCTTGCTCTCTGTCTCAACTCATCATTGTCATCATACTTCTAGACACACTTATAACCTTTCTCACTATACTGTTATCTTTCACTATCCTCAATAACCTCCTCATATACATCTTTACATTCTTCTGATGTCGAACTAAATCATCTGTTCTATACCTCTCTCTCTCTCTCTTGCTCATTACCTTCTCATATCCAAAGTACGAATTATTTTACTTATTCTTCCTCCTGAAAGCAGAACTTATGGGCTGTCTCATTAACCAAATCTTTAATAAATCTCTCTTGTACATAAATGTAAGGAGCATTCAAAACAGGAGAGCTGAGTTTGTTGCATTGATTGAGTCAGTATCCTTGTCAGATGTCATCTTCCAGGAGGTTGACTACCATGAGCTTCCACCATGGTAGGAGAAAAAAAGTCCAGTCCTTAATATTTCTGATCCAATTTGTTCTTTGTCTTCCTCTCCTCCTTTTTCCTTGTATCATTCCTTCTAGAAATGTTTTTTGTATGGATTCATGCCTTAGTATGTGACCAAGGTAGTAGTTTTCCTTTTCTTAATGGTTTTCAACAGTCCTATCTTCTCCAATCATCTCTAATATTTCTAAATAAGTTTTTTTTGGCAGTCCATGAAACTCTAAGAATTCTTCTGAGGATCCACATCTCAAAGGCTTTTAGTTTATTTTCACAATATTTTGATATTGTCCAGGTTTCTGCTCCATATAGCAGTGTTGACCATACATAGCATTTGGACAGCCTTTTTTGTGTGAATTTCCCCTTGAGGTCAGAATGTTTTTCATGCTAATGAAGGTTGATCTAGCAAATTCTATTCTTCTTCATATTTCCTTATCACACTTTCCATTCTCTGTAATTAGTTGACCCAAATATATATAACTCTCTACTTGATATAAGGTATTTCCTCTGATCTTAATATTTATATCGGGTATTTTCCCTTTTTCTCTTGTTACCAGCATGGTTTTAGTTGTTTTGAAGTTGAATTTAAGTCCACAGTTTTCACTTAGTTTCAACGTCTCTTCTAGTAGGTTTTGAAGATCTTTTTTATTTCAGCCAGCAGAACCGTATCATCTGCATATCTTAAGTTGTTTATATTTCTGCCTCCTATATGCTGACTCCTTTAAATTCTTCTAATTGCTGGAAGATATTTTCATGAGTCAGTATGCCCAAAGATAATCAGAATAAGTGTTGTATGAGGAGGATGTAATGTTGGGAATAGAAAGAGAAGGATATATAATTTTCAGGAAGGATTAAAATGTGAAAAGAGGAAGGGGGGGTGCTGTTAATGATTGCAGAGGAATGTTGACTATGCATGGAAATTCGCAAGGCAGTATCTGATAAAGCAATGAATAACTACATACAAGGGTTAAGTGAGTAAATAGAGTAGGAGCGAAATGAATGAACATTTCACCAAATTGAAATCAAGCAAGAGTGCTGGAAAAGGAAATGCTATGGAGGAGTTACAAGACAGTTAGTGGTGATCAGAACCATGAAGAGTATAAAGTGCAGGCTAGAAAGATAATGAGCAATGTAAAGAAAGAAATGATGCAGTATGAGAGGAGATTGGCTGGTCAGGCCAAGGTTAACTCAAGGGAATTTTTCCACTATATGGCAAGCAACAGGAATAATTATTGCAGATTAACATTGGTGGATACTCATGGCAGCAACTAACAGCTGCAAAGGATATAATGGAATCACTTTTTATTTATTTATTTATTCATATGGAGTTACCTCCCTTTTCTCCCCAGTCACTATTGGGGTGAGTTGAGCCCCTCATGGGGGTTAAGTATTTATGGCTGTAGATCCATGTGTTCACAGGGCCGGTTTGCCTGCTTGCAGGATGAAAAACCCCAGATAAACTGGGGGGGAACCCTGCTGTCCATGCCCAAGACCGGCTAACTTGGCTATGGCTGAGGAAGATCCTTAAGTTCCTCACATCGGCGATGGGAATCGAACCCAGGACACTCCTTCCCCAGGCATATGGTTGTGAAGCGCATAGCCACTAGGCTAACCACGCGGACATGGAATCACTGAATGAGCACTTTATTAACATATATAATAAAGTGTAAATGATGTGGTGCAATATATAGAAGAAAGGCAAGTATTACGAGAATTAGAAGTGAAAGAATCAAGGAGTTGGTTGGATTAGATGTTAATAAGGCTGTGGGAATGGATGACATATCACCACATATTCTTAAGGAATGTATACCACAGTTGACTATGCCCTTGAACTAGTTATGTAATGAAAGTCTTGCAGTGGGTTGGGTTCCTAAAAATGTTAAGAAGGCAAAATAGTACCACTCCACAAGCATGGTTCTTGGCAATATCAGATATGATATTGTCTTAGTCACTATGATAGAGATATTTAAGTTAGTGAGAGAATTTTACGAATTAATCCAGATGAGATTATAAAACGAGTAGAAAGCGAGAGGGGAAATACCCGAGTTCATCCTTGGAAGTTATGTAAGAGTGTGGTGAAGAGGGGTGTGAGAAGTAGATTTTTTATGTGGGGAATTGTCAGTGACAATTCCCCACATAAAATGTGTTGTTAATTCAAGGAGTGTTAAGGATTTTAAGATTCATCACAATAAATATGTTGTCAGTTAAATGAAACTCCCATGATGAGTCTGTCCAACTCCTACAAATATCACACTTCATACAAATCCATACCTTCCTTTAGTCTCCCGTTTAGTCTCTCCACCATCAAAATCTTCACATTACAGCATGCATACATGTTACACTCACAACATCAAACCATTTTCAAAAAATCTATGTCGTTAATAGCATTTGATCTTTGTGTTGCACAGCATACAGATCTCATTCTTTCTGCCATTTTGTTTCGTTCAAGACAAGATTCAGAATTCAGTAAAAAAAAAAAGTAACAAATCCACAAATTTAGAGCTAATTATAAAATTTTGTTACATTTTACCCAATTTTACTTAGCTAGATAATACAAATGACTGATACTCACCATTTAAATATAATTTATTTTTTTCCAAAGGATACCATCTTGTTTTATAACGAGAATAAGTGCAGATGGTAGAGAGGTAACTTAGGCAGACAAAATTGTTGAGCTACTGAGTGATACTTTTGCAAGCGTATGGTCCTAAAAAAAATATTGTCTTGATTGGCGGATGTACTAAATATACTGAATGATACGACAAAAATAATTTTTTTTTTCTTCATTTTGAAAAGGATGTCTAGGAGGAAGAAACTTTGCTCAATAGCCTATATCAGCTTTATCTTTCATGAATATTTCAAATTTTTATTTAGTCCCCATCCCGCATAACTCTTTTGGGCTTTAAAGTCCATTGTTTTCAATTTTTTTGCAAAGTTTGAGACAATTTTTTCTTTCACAAAAGGAAGGCTTATTGAAGCCTTCAATGAAGATAATATTGGGCATGCATATTTCTACTTCATGTAAACGTAATGCACACACACACAAAAAAAATATTCAAATTCAACCTAGGGTTTTCAGGGAACAGTAGAAAATGCAAATAAGAATCAAAATGTACACACACACACACACATTGAGCATTAAAATGAAAGTAAAAAAAAAAAAAAAATTGGACAATATGGCAATAAGAGGTAAATAATTTTAAAGCCATTCAAAATTGTAAAAATTCTGTCAATCCACTGAAAAAAATGTCTTCCGTAATTAAGAGGATGTCAGGAAATATCTAAAAAAATAATTTCTTCCATCTAAAGGATGGGATAACCAAATAACTCACTTTAACCAAAATGCAAAATTATAAAGCTTCAATTTATTTTTAATTTAATTATTTCACATGCAACAACCCAAATCATATTTTGAAAATATTATAAAAAAAAGATCTGATTTTAAAGAGATTTTTTAAGTGATGCCTTTATGGTAAGTAAATTAATTACTGATTACACAAAATGATCCTCCATCTTATATATATATAAATACATATTAAGATCTTATCAGAATATATATATATTGTGATTGTTCATTTTTACTCGGTAGAAAATATTATTAATTAGTTTAAATGTCTGATACCGAGAGATAAAGAGGTGACATGGTTTATTTAAAAAGATACTACTAGTTTACTAGTTTCGTTGAATGGATCAACTTCTTCAGGTATCACAATCAAGAAATATACAAAAAATAACAGACTTAAAAATTGCATTAACAGTACTGGTACAAAAGGCAGTAGTACATTTTGAAAACAGTAATGCGAGCTTGAGTTCCAAATAAAAGTTGACTACGTGCTGTCACGAGTCATATATATATATATATTGCATATTATAAGAATGTATATTACAGAGAAAAAAAGGATATTCTTTTTAGATATACAGTAGAAATGAGGGAAAAAGATACATTAGTGGTACACAGGATTTGTCTTTTCAGTAAGAGTCAATATTACAGTTCAGTATTACTTTAGTTATTTTTCAGTTGAAGTGTATAGCGTCAGCAATCCAGAACAAGGTACCAGTTGGATTCCACTCCTCTATGAATTTTGCGACACTTCCTGTTTTTTTGTAATAATCAAATGCCAGTGAAAGCCTGCTTTATAGTTTTCGACATAGGCTACATATGAGGGTTTGTTCCAATTCAGTGATGGATATGTGCTGGTTATTTCTTGTGTGCTTAAGGTAGGAACTGTAAATGATGGCCTTGGTGCAGATGAAGAGGAAATTGCATATTCTGTCTGTATGTACTAAATTCCAGTAATCTTGGCTGTGTGCGTAGTTACAGGTGTTAGAGGCTGTGTTCAGAGCGTAGGTGATCATCGCTTTGTTTTCAGGACAGGTTCCACTGTATGTCAGAATCTGGTTTTGGCACACCCTGATTTATATGGAAGATCCCACTGAAAACTGGGTGGCATGTGCAGCTTAGTAGATGAGAGGGTTAAGGATGAATATATACGAAGGGCAAAGTTGCAGGCACTGATATGAGGAAGTGGTATATTTTCTTGTAGTTGGAGGAAAGAATTGGAAGTGAAGCTTCAGATGATGCAAGGTAGGCTCCCCGCAGTTTCTAGAAGGAATATGGATTCCCAGGTGTAGCGATATCTTTTATAATAGAAGCTTGCATCAGTTGATATTGCTTTTCAATTTTTGGATTTTTTTTATTTTAAACATAACAATGTTACGTACAGGATTAACAGGTGTTTGATTCTCTGCAGTCAGGAAGAGAGGTTACATGCTCATTCTTTGTTGAGGTATGTCACATAGGAATGTCAGTTGTTGTAAGGTGAATTATATTTTTTCATGCCATTATCTGTTATTCTGACATGATACTGTATAAGAACATAACAGTTGCTATAGAACAATATTATCTATTTATATGAGAGTAACAGATGATCATTATTCACACTGCTAAAAAAAAAAAATCTTCACCTTTCTTTGGAAAGTGGGGGAGGCAGAGATGATGTCACTCCTATGCTGGAAAGTGGACTATTATGCAGTCGCCCTGCTCAGCCAGGAGTTGATTCCGTGGATTCCAGTCTTGGTGGAAAAGATCTAAGGTGTTGTTCTGCCTGTGGTGGTGCTTGTGTAAGATCTGACTCCTCACTTATTGTTTGAAGGCTGCAAGGAGTTGGTCAGCTACCTCTCTCTGTGAAGCTGTTGTGCTGTATGGTCTTTACGTCTGAGATAGAAGCTGTATATTACCGCTTTCTTTCGCAGTGATGAAGAGGTAGTTGCAGAATGAATGGTTGTTTAGCTTTGCATGGCGAGATTGAAAATCTCATCCATGCAGAGCCATGCAGGTTAAAGCTGCCATTTCCCAAGACAAATGGATTAATTGGGTGTTGACTAGGTATTCTAAGTAGGTATGCTGGACTGTTCCTGATCAGTAGCAGAACAGGCAGTTATCTGAGACATCTGGGTTAAATTTTCGTAATATAGTTGGAGTGGGTAATGCATTGTGCCACATTCTCCACTGAATATCTGCGTCAGGTTTGGTGGCTCTTGTGAGATATGGTAGGTCCCATTGAAATAGTGTTTGGTGGGATGATGCAGGATTTTCTAATAAAGCTCTTCGGTTCGACTGTTGTGTTAGAGTGCTGTAGATTTTGTTGATGTTGCTGGGTGTAAGTTTCTCCCATGAATTATTAGTTTTTATTAGAAAGATAGGCACCGGATCTTCTGAGTCAGCAGAGCTGAGCCCCTCTTCTGTTATGCTATCAGGCATAGTAGCCTCGAAAAGCAGATTTTATAGTGTGCATCTGCTCAGCCTGATTCCTGTATTCCAGGTTTTCAAGCGATTTTGGTAACCTCCAACACTGTGTATTAGAGGTTTAGCTTCTTGCATCTTCGAAGGGCATCTTTGTAGAAGTCTGTCAGCTTCACAGGCACGTGCACTGTTGTCATTCTTATGGCTGTGGAGAAAGAGAGACCGCTATTGGCAGAAGTGAAATGAAAATATATATGGTGATGCATTTGTGTGCCATTTCCTGTTGTGGGGTATTAAGGGGAAAGTGAGTGCAGAACGTTGTTATCCTGTTGTCAATGGAGGTCAAGTTTCGTCCTCCTTCTTTGAGAGGGGATACTTAGCTTGGACCAAATAGCCACCAGTGTCCTTTGGCACTGGTGGCTATTTGGTTAACAATTATTGTTCTCCTTCTTGTGGATGCAGAGGCTTGTATTGCTGCCCATTTTCCTAATACTTGCTTGAAATGTTTAATTAGTTTCCCAGTTCTTATCCATATAAGAGGGCGTGTTTCCTAGGTAAATCCCCAGGTATTTGTTTCTCTCTGTGGACCAGTGACCAGACATTGGGGGGGGAGGGGTCAGTTAGGTTTGTCCATTTGCCACACCACAGTCCTGAGGTTTTATGTGCATTTAATTTGGCATTTGGCTCCTGAGGCTGCTTGGTATTGTTGGTATACTGTTTGTATGTTGTAGAAATCCTCTTCTTTGCAGGCTATAACTGTAGCATAATCAGCATATGCTGTCAGGGTTATGGCTTGGTAGGAAAGTTTAGGATGGGATGCCCTAAACTTAATCTATGTAAAAAGGGCTCAATGGCAATTGTGTCAAGAAGACCAGAAAGAGGACAGCCTTGTTTAATACTTCTGCTGTATGGTACAGATATGGTAAGTCTGTTGTTTATTTTCATGCAAAAGTGTGCTTTGGCATATAACATCTTAATAGAATGAATGATGTCCTGAGCCAAAGCCGAAGGCTCTCAAGCAGTTGAATAAGTAAGGGTGTCCAATGCTTTTTCTTGGTCTAGTGTTACAAGACCCATTGTTTCACTATGCTTATGAGATCCCTTATGAGGTGTAAGTTTTTGTGGATAGATAGTCCAGGGATGGAATAGTTCTGATGCCTATCTATTATTTCGTTCAGAGTGGGTTTAAGTTTGTTGGAAATGGCTTGTGATATTATTTTACAGTCGGTGTTTATGATGGAGATGGGTTGCCAGTTTCCTAATTTTGTCACATGTCCTTTCTTTGGAATAAGTTTAATAATAGATGTTGTCATATTGAGTGGAAAGCCATTGGTATTGGCTTCGACATATACTCTGTAGAGGACAGGTCCAAGCTGTTCCCAGAAGGACTGGTAATATTCAGTGGTGAGCCTGTCTATGACAGGAGATTTATCTTTAGGTAAGGAGGTGCAGGCAGTTGTCAAATTGTGTAGCATGATGGGGAGTTCTGTCTTATGCCGCATTGCTGGTGCAAGTCTTTTCACATAGGAGAGAATTATATCTGTGCCATCCATAGATGTTGAGTTAGCTTGGTATAAATTTTTATAGTACTGCAAGGTATGTAAAAAGATTTCGTCATGATTTTCTATGATGTTTCCACTATCTGTTGTTATAGCAGATATAGTGGTGCACTCTTGTTGGCATTTTTCCAGTGAGGATAAATACTTTGTAGGTGCATCTGCGAAGTTAATGTGTTTCGGTAGTGCTCCTCTTGCAGAGTGCTCTAGATGTGAATGTATGGTGCCTTCTAAGGACTGATATTCCTCAGATTCCAGATGATGTAATTGCTGTTGTTGTTGTTGCAGATTTTTAAAGACTGAGTGTTTATTCAAATTCCTTTGGTGACTATACTTTTGGGTAAATACCCTGACTTTGGCCTTAAAGAATGACCACCACTTGGAAATTGATTGGGAAGTAGGCATGTCTCTGATGAGAGTTTCTATATAGATTTTGGAGGTTCTGAGATATTCTGTATCCTGTAATAGGCTGTTATTAAATATCCATTATGCTCCTCCTTTGTGCGTGGTGTGTCCAGGAATGCAAATGCTCAGAAGGATGGAATCATGGTCTGATGTATGGGATGGATGGTATGTGACTCTCCTTACATAGGGTATTGTGTGCACAGATGTGTAATATCTATCCAGCCATGCCTGGTATAAGACACTGATAGGACCACCTTTGGCCCTCCAGGAGAATACTTTTTCATGTGGGTGCAGGTGTCTGAAGGTATCAGTCAGATCGTAGTCATTTATTACGTCCTGGAGAAGCTGAGCTAGTGAGGGTCAATGTTCTTGGCATTGTTGTCTGTCCACTGCAGGATCCAGAGTGCAGTTGAAATCCCCTGCCAGTATGAGGTGGTCATTGACCTTGCTTAGGTGGCTTCAGACAAACTCTAGTACCTGCACTGCAAGTTGTTTGCTTTGTAGTATGTATATATTAATATGTATTTTCTTTACTGTCTGAGTTGTAATGAGTGTGTATATTGCATACCCAGGAAAGGTATCGATTATTCCTAATTTTGGGAGATTTTTTTTTTGTGGATTCCAATGCTGACTCCTGATCCATGAAGTTGCATGGCAGGACAGTGGTGCATGGTATATTTACAGTTCTTTTAGTGCTGATCTGAAACTTTGCTGTTGGAATGGAGGTTAGTCTCCTGCAGCATAACTATTTCTGGCCATTGGGCAAGGGTATGCTGCAGGACGAGCCTGTTTAACAGTAATGTGGCACATCCCCTAGAGTTTAGTGAGAGTAAGTTTACTGAGCTGCTCATTATTTTATGATTTATTTTGTTTGGCAGAGTAATCCTCACTTACTTTAGGGATAGTTATGCTGCCACTGGAATTCAAGCCCATTGATCAGGTAGTATATTCTTTTCCTGAGATTTGATGGTTTTTCTTCCTCTTTTTCCTGTCAGAATAGTTCTTAATTCTTCCAACTGGGTGATAAGGCCACTGATGTTGGCGGTGTAGTTGTATGCTGTCAGCAGTTTGTGTAAAGAGCCTTGAACTTTCTTAAGAAAGCTCTGAAGCTGCTCATTTGTTAGTGGGCCTTCAGTGTAAGGAAGACCTGCATTTTCAGTTTCCTCTTCATCATCTGAGGACTCAAGAAGCTCGATCTCTTCATCCCCCTCTACAAGCTGTTGGGAGGGATCTAGAATGTTTGTAAGCAAAGATTCCCTGTTGCAGCTGTGCTGGTTCGTCTTTGCTGCTTTTCCATTTTTGTTTCTTGCTCCTCTTTGTTATTTTTATCAGAGTCAGTTAGTTGTCTGTTTTCCGTTTCCTTTTCTCTTGGATGGCTTTTGATCGATGTTGACACAAGGTCTTCTGAATGCTGGGTTTCGTTAGTGGCACTTGATTTTGTCCCCTTGGTATCTGACTGAGAGTTTTTTCCTTGAGACTTTTGTTGTTTATTAGGAATGCTCTGTTTTTTTGTTTTTTTTGGGGGGGGGGGTGGATGTTTGTTGCTTCTGGTTTTCTGATCTGCTAGCATTGTTATCTGGTTTCTCATTTTTGGGTATATATGGGCATAACCTCCTTACATGACCTTCTTCGTGGGAAGAGGAAACAGTACATAACAGTAAGGGAACAGAATTTCTTGAATTCATGAGGGACAAATATCTTATGGAAACATGTAGCACAGAGAATAGAAGGTAGAGGAAATACAAGGCTGAAGAGAATTAGATCTGGTGCTAGCATAAGAAAATCTTATTGCAAATGTGATGTTTTCTTTTCCTCTGGTTGGCAAGAGTCTTGATTTGAAGGATGAATAGATATGCAGAAGTACCAATGAAAAAAAAAAAAAAAACAGGTAATTATAAGGACATTATTATTATTATTATTATTATTATTATTCCTGATACCTCCAAGGAGTCCGAAGACTCATCGTGGGAGGACATCTACAATTCTCTCTACACCTAACCTCTACTACGAATCATCTCCATCAACGCCATCTACCGCCCACTTCCAACACCACCACAACTAGTAATTTTTGTCTGTAAATTGCGTGTGTTCTGATGGGCCGATTTGTATGTATGCGGGATGAAAAACCCGAGTTTCCGGGAGAAAAAACCCTGCTACCTCCATATGAGATCGGCTAACTCACCTTCGATTGAAATCGACCAGATAAAGATTCCTCCCGTCGCGACGAGAATCGAACTTAGGCCTATTCCAATCGAAGGGCGCAATGTACCGCAATGTATTAGAAATCATCTTGTGGCTGTTCATCATCATCAGCAATTGCAAGTTGCATACCTCAAGTGAAAAAGATAATATGGATGACTAATGAAATCAAACAGAAACTGCAGATGAAAAGAAGTTATGAAAAAGCACAGAGAGAAAGAGAGAGAGAGGTAAACAGAAGTGACATGAGAAATATAAGATTCAGGAAAGTGACGAGTTTAGTAAGAAAGACAAAACTGAAACAAGAAGAGCTTAGTCCTGCAAATCAAGTAAAGTTCCTTTGATCTTCTTTCATTATACAGTCAGTTGGAGAAGAAATGCTTATGAAGAATGACATTGTTGTATGGAAATATGGTGGAATGACCCACTGCAAGTGACAAAGTAAAGGTATTTAATGATCACTTTATTTGAGAATTTCATACTGGAAAAGAATATTTTAATATTAGAGTTATGGGGAGGGTTCAAGGTATAGAAGTGCATGAGGAAATGTGATTTGAATACTAAGTACCCTGGAAGTCAATAAAGCAGTGGGATTGGATGGAATTTTGCCACGTGCTAGGAGAATGTACTAAGGAATCAACAGTTCCATTGCTTTGGCTGTTCAATAAAGTCTGGCTACAGAAAGAGGTTCAAGGAATAGAATGAGGGTAACACATTCTCCTAACACATGGCAAAATTCCATCCGATCACACTGCCTTATTGACTTCCAGGGTATTTAGTATTCAAATCACATTTTCTCATACACTTCTATACCTTGAACCCTCCCCATAAACACTAATATTAAAACATTCTTTTCTAGTATGAAATTCTCAAATAAAGTGATCATTAAATACCTTTACTTTGTCACTTGCAGTGGTCATCCCACCATATTTCCATCCAACAATGTCATTTTCACAATAATTTCTTCTCCAACTGGCCATATAATGAAAGAAGACCTAAGGAACTTTACTTGATTTGCAGGACTAAGCTCTTCTTGTTCCAGTTTTGTCTTTCTTACTAAATTCGTCACTTTCCTTAATCTTATATTTCTCATGCCACTTCTGTTTACCTCTTAGTGCCATTACATAAGGATAGTGGTAGAATAACGGTGTCAAACTATGGACCAGTTTGTAGTTGATTTTGGAGAAATTAGTCTGAGGTTGTACACAAAATTGTGGGCAGGTGAGGTTACTGTTATCAGTGAGAGTAAGCATCGATTTATTTAAGAGGCATTCTTCTTTTGATAATGCAATAGCTTTTTTTTTTTATAATAAAGTTACAAGAGCAGATGATGAGGGAAATACATACACTGTCATTTTTTTCCCCCTAAGATATCTAACAGGGTGCCACATAACACGCTGATATTTAATTTGTAACATAAAGGTTAGATATTGGATTAGTTAACTGGATTTAAGATTGGCTGTCAGACAGATATCAGAGTTGTGTATGAGGGAGAAGTATCAAGGAAGATGGTAACAGGTCCCACAGGTGCTAGGGCCTCTACTATTTAACCTTTGTTAAGGACACTATCACTGGACCGCAAGGAAATATTCAATTGTTTGCAGATGATGTGAAGCTGAGAAGAGTTATTAGTGATAGTGCCAATGTTGTGACTACACAGGATGACTTGAATAAGCCAGATGAGGGGAAAATGAATGGGTGTCAGTTAAGGCAATTAAATGTAAGATCTTGAAATTTGGGATCCAATGATGGAAAGTTGTATGCACTACTGGTGGAACTATATTAATGGAAATAGTGGATGCAAGGGATCTTGGAGTGATATGAAAGAAGGTTGAAGTTTAGGGGATATCGTGCAGGTGAAAAAGGTAACCAAGAGGGGTGCTGCAAAACTTAGACGGATGTTGACCAGAAGATATAAATATGTTGTGATTCCATTGTATAATGGTCTGGCCATATCAGGTTTAATGTTCTGTTATCTGCTTCTGTACACTCTCTGGGGTATATTTATTCCACTCAGATCCTAGTGACTAGATAAGAACACAATCATCCTTCCAACATCCCTCAATTCTTCAAACTCCTCTAAGATTTTTCCACCAATTGCATTCTCTGCATTCCATCTGTGATTCCTGAATTTTAAATCCTTACATTTTGCAATATTGAACTATCAACCGCACTGATTTGTCCATTCAGCTAGTTTATTCGAGTCCTACTGCAAATTTACAACATCCCAACTTTGCATCATCTCCAAACAACTGCATATCTCCATTCAAATCCTCCCCAGTATCATTAACATAAAAATTAAACAGCAATAGCCACAAAAGCAGCACACCATCAGTGACTTCCCTTTTATTATTACGGGCATCTCCATGGAGTCAGTAGACTCATCGTGGGAGACCCAAACTAGCAAAACAATATCTGTCATATCTCTTCTTGAATTAATTTACAGACAAAGAGCTCACAACTAAGTCAGGCAATGAATTCCACTCATTCACCAGGCAAAAAACCTTGTTCTGACTCCCTTGTTAACCACACTCTTCTTTAATTTCCAGGGATGATCTCTTGTTCTTCCATCACTATCACACAGCTGAAACATTTCCCCTGCATCAATCCTATAGAAACCTTTCAGTAATTTAAATGTTTCTATCATATCCCCTCTTCTCTGCATATCAACCTCTGCAATCCACAAGCTCTCAATCTATCAATGTAGGAAGCATTTTTTACATCACTCACCAACTTAGTCACTCTTCTCTGAACCCTCTCCACAGCCTCCTCATCTCCAAGGAATCCAGGTGACCAGACCTGAGCACAGTAATCCAAATGTGGAAGTATCAATGCTTTATAAAGGGGAACAATAACATCTTTATCTCTGGATGTCAGTTGTTTCTCAACAACCAAGTAATCCTATGTGCAATCTTGGACACCTCAGCAATATGTCCCCTGAACTTCATCTCCCTATCTACCAACACCCCTAAGTCCCTAGTCTCATCAATCTCTTGGAGTAGTGTTCCATCAATGTAGTACACAGCTGGTAATCTTTTAATCCCAAAATGCATGACTTGACACTTTTCCACATTGAACTGACATCCATTACCTTTTGCCCATTCTACCAGCTTATTTAAATCGTCTTGCAAACTTTCAACATCAGCTTGATTTTTTATTGCGCTACCCAACTTTGCATCATCAGCAAACAACTGAATATCTCCCTTTAAGCCGTTTCCTATATCATTTATATACAAATTAAACAACAATGGCCCAAGCACAGAGCCCTGAGGCACACCACTGGTCACCTGCCTCATCCTGGACTCAGCTCCTCCATACACCACATTCTGGTATCTCTCCCTGAGCCATTCTCCTATCCATATCACCAATTTAGTATCCATTCCCATCTGCTCCAATTTGCATAACAGTGTTCTATGGGGTATCCTGTCAAAAGCTTTAGCAAAATCCAGAAGTACCACTGTGTAGCCAGTTCCTTTGTCCAACTCAGATGTCATTCTATTATGAAACGTTAATAGATTGATAAAGCAGGATCTACCTTTAACAAAACCATGTTGGCCTCTATAGAGTATCATATCCTGATTCACCCATTCTTGAATTTTGTCTTTAACCAACTTTTCCAATACTTTTACCACTACTCCTGAGATGGTGATTGGTCTGTAATTAACTACCGCAGTTTTAGAGCCGCCCTTATGCAAAGGGACCACGTTGCCTAACTTCCACTCCCTAGGGACCGTACCAGAGTTCGAACTTAAATTAAATATCCAAGTAATAGGGGCTGACAATTCATTTGCACATTCATGCAACACCCGAGCTGATATTCCATCTAAACCTACAGCAGTGTTTGCATTTAAATTTTGCAATATATTAAATACCTCTGATTTCTTAGCTTCAATTCTCACATTAGTTATTGCTACAGGGACAGAGATATCCTCACTTGGGTGATAGACTTTTGAAAAGTGATCACTCAGTAACTCGACTATTACATCTGATTTTGTCACCTCAATACCATCAGCACCCACTAAAGTTATCCTTGCAAAGTCATTCTTCCTCTCACTTGCCACATAGCGGAAGAACTCTTTGGGATTACCCTTGATCTCTTTGGCTAAGGTCTTCACATTTTCTTTTTTTGCAGATCAAGCTTCATACTACTGCTCATCCATCTAATGCCTACCTTGTTTGACTTCCTGACCATGGGGACACAATCTGATATTGCTTTCCTCAGATACCTGCTGATTTTATCCCATGCACTGCTAACATCTTTCCCCTGCAATATGTTCTGCCATGGGATGGCTGCAAGCTCTGCAAGGTACGCTCTCACACCACGTGTCCCAGTTATGTGCTGTTTCAAGTAATTATCTCGTAGAAGATGTATGAACTCCATTTCCTTTTTGCTACGTGATATTTCCTCCTTCCAAATTTGATATCACCATAATTAAAATCCGTCATAATAATCACTAAACCTGCACTCATTGCACTAATTTGCTGATGCATGAATTCAATATCTCCCTCTGTACTCCCTGGCCTATAGCAGCATCCAACTATATATTTGGTTGCATTGGTCACTATTTCGCACCAGACCACCTCAAATGAACTCTCATTCACATGTCTATCATCTTGATATACTACTTTCTTTTGCTGCAACATATCAGCTATCATCAACAGTACTCCTCCCCGTGTTCTATCTTCTCTATCCTCCCTGAAAATACTGTACCCATTACATTCAATTCCAGTGACCACATCTTCTACTGACAGCTAAGTTTCACTAATAGGGCATGAAGGTGAGATTGCCTGACTATTGCCAAAAATTCTTCTCTCTTATTTCGAATGCTTCTTGCATTGGTATACAAAAATTGCAGATTCCCTCTAGTTCTTGTACCGGCTTTAGAACTGATAAGTCACTAATTTCAGTAGACCTATGCCGATTTTTATCTGCTCTCTTCTGAAATTTATTTTGCGAATAAGGATCAATAAATATACAATCAGTGCTAAAGTTTTTCTCTCTTACACTCAACCTTTTCAATATTAGTTTCCCTTCCCAATTACTTCAACTTGTTCAGAAAACGGTAACTTCTTCAATCGCTTATGTCCTTCCATGTTCAGATGCAGCCCATCTCTAATATGCAACTGTCTTTTTCCTTCAAACACACTCCAAACATCAACAAAATCCAGACCACTTTTTTTGCACATTCTTGCAATCATATCATTCATTATCATCGCTTGTCTACTTAACTTGTAATTGTCAAAACAAGGCAGCACACACACACACTATCCTCCCATTGACATTAATAAATTTAGTTTAATTCTTTATCTAAGTGTGAGCAAACAAAGTTTGTGCCTGAAAATATTTTCAGGACTGAATATGGTGTTGTACTACCTTACCCCAGTAAGGTAGTACAACACCGGGCGACTAGCAGCAAAGGTGGACCAAGCTACCATTATTCCTATTCCAGTATCTCCCATAATGCAAAACACATCTCCTTGCGGATATGTATAACGTTATGCATTAAGGGATTGGCCACTACCCAGACTAGTTTCAACCTTTATTGAGGTCTCTTCAGTGGGAGCTAGGCACAGTGGTAGGAATACCAGGCAGAAGCATTAGCGAGGTCATCTTTACCTATAGGAGTTGCCAAAAGGTGTGCCACCTTTTTTTATTAAATTACTCTAGATTTAGAGAAAGATGTTGAAAGTTTATTTTTCACTAGGTTAGACTATAATAAATTTAGTTTAATCCTTTATCCAAGTGTCAATAAAGGTCGAAACTAGTCTGGGTAGTGGCCAATCCCTTAATGCATAACATTATACATATCTGCAAGGAGATGTATTTTGCATTATGGGAGATACTGGAATAGGAGTAATGGTAGCTTGGTCCACCTTTGCTGCGAGTTGCCCGGTGTTGTACTGTCGTGACGTGTTCTCTTGACATTCGAATCTGCCATCTTGCTAAAAGTCACTTTCATAAAATAAAGGAAAACTAATTGCAAATTAATCACTGATCTAAGGGTAGAGAAATTTCTATTATACTGCGCCACTCTATCCTTAGATAAGTCTATATGCATTAGTAGGATCAATTCAAAATTAGTTAGCAGTTCTTTCAATCATTCTGGCCGAGGTATTTTATTTTCCACTTGGGATTCCCGCAAGATTCGAATTTTTGTGAACGGTGCAGTAAAAAGAAATTCAGGCAAACACAATATTTAAATTAACAAACAAAACATTTAATATATGGTTATATAACAAATACATGAATTCCACTTCTAAATATGTTGTGGGAGGACTAGGGGACATCCATGGAAACTGGGCAAAAGTGTGGTTAGTAAAGGTGTTAGAGCTGGGTTCTTTACTTTTAGAGTAGTGAATGAGTGGAATGCGCTCCCTGAGTCTGTGGTGGATGCTGTGACAGTGAATGAGTTTAAGGCGAGGTATGATAGATACTGTATGAATGTCAAATAGTTGTGATGAATATAATTTGGGGCCTCCCTCGATGAGTCCAATGACTCCCTGGAGTTGCCCGTAATAATAGTAATAGTAATAATAATAGTAATATGACAACTCAGTCAAATTAGTACATCAGGTCAAGTCATTCATATTAATTCAATCTTCCAAACTTTCACATACAAATTCAGTTTCAGAATCACAAAGTTTCTTTACTCAATTTATTACAATAGAATTTCTTATTTAATCAGTTTCACACACTTCTCAGTCATGCTATAAGTTCAAAATATCGCAGGCACTAATAGTTGAAAATAATCTTTTAAACAATTCCTATCTCCAACTCTCAATCACGAAGGGTTTCCACAGTTAAAGTTAACAATTCACTATGATAGACCTTACCGGAAATAGTTCCTAGAACATCTATTATGTTGTGAGCAAACTTCTGGAATTCACTTATCACACTTAAAGAATAAAAACACATTTACAAAACTTATCCGCAGTTATACTTAAAGCACTATCAATTATGCTTCAGAATTCTTGACATCAATTAGGGCACTTCAACTATCGTTATTACCACTCATAAATTAATTAAAACACTGTGAGGTTCTCTTTAGGGCAAATCGGAAATAAGCTGCAATACTAGATCAGCTGGGTTTATTCAGAATTCTTCCTTGAATGTTCAGCTTTTTACTTTATCCGATTGTAGCTTTAAATTTCCTTCTATTACTACTGTTGATTTCAATTTCAGCTAACTATAAAATTCGTTACGTTCTTGCTCACTTATAAAAATTATCCACTTAACTTCTACCCTAAGAACCTTTTATTTACTTCTTTATTTTATCACCCTGCTTCCTTTCACTTCCAAGTTTCCGTCCCAACTCTACTACTACGTATATATTTTCTCTTCTTCTTTTGGCCACGCTCCCTTCACTCGCGCTCGTTCATTTCACGCATCTCTATGACAACCGATAAACGTAAACATTCTCGCGAATGTTACATTAGGCTATACAACTACATTCAGTTATTACATAACGTTAAACTTTCACAAAAAAAAAATAAATAGAATATTTGCATTTTAATAAGTGCGTAGTTAAATTACAAATACAAATTCTTATAATATTGACATAACAATAAATAAAATAACTTAATAATATTTAATACAGAACCTCTTTATCATTAACACTTTCTTTTGATTAAATAATTAAAAACTTGATATAATTAAGGCAGTTATATGATATCAATTATAATTTGTGTTATTTACATTAAATAATATTTACAAATATAGTTCTTGTGATGGAAAATCATGTTGGATTCTGAATCAAATAACATTTATTCTAATTTCTACATAATCAGAATCCAACAGTACTACCTTACCCCTGTAAGGTAGTACAACACCATATTCAGTCCTGAAGATATTTTCAGGTGCAAACTTTGTTTGCTCACACTTGGATAAAGGATTAAACTAAATTTATTATAGTCTAATCAAGTGAAAAATAAACTTTCAACCTCCCATTGACACTTTTCCTCTTCACAATATCTAACAATGTTCTTAAATCTTTTGCTACCCGATTTATACCACCACTCAGGTCATTTGTACCCACCATAACTATCATCTTGTCTGCTTCATGCCCTCTTTTTATTGCTAAAGCCACTCTTTCTATTGTCCCACCAGCTAAGCACTCCTCAGGCATACCACTCTCCATACCCTTAATCATAGAATCACCATATATCTTACCACTCTTAAATTCATTCAAGTCCCAACAAGCATCACTTGTGGACTCATTTTCTACGCTATTCAGCATGACTCTCCCAGTTTCATTACTCAATGCTCTTTTACTTACCCCCCCCACCCCCACTCCCACAACATCTCGTTTCTTCTAGACCTCTTGTGGTTTTATTTTGTTGCCTCCCAATCACTCCCATACTATTTATTACTGCATCATTCACCAAAGACTCACCCATACGTAATCCTGTTCTAGTTACTTCAGCTAAAGTAATCTCTATAGTCCTAATTTCTCTGTTTAACACATTAAACTCAGTTTTTACTTCCAATATCTCTTTACTGAGCACTTCCAATTCCTCATGCAGAAGATGAAGGTTATTTTTCATTTTCATGAACTCCCGCCGAAGTTCTTCCGCTATGGTCCTGATGTCAGCTTCCATTCCTAAACGCTCCAGCCTATCCCGATACTTCTCACATACGTCGACATTTTCGTTCTTCTCATTTAGCCAGACCGACCATAGATCCTTCACATTCTTCGGCGCATACATGCAGCAGTTTCCGCAATGCATCCATTGCGAAAAATCTAATGCTGAGCCAGCCTTTCGTGTAGAAGTCCTGCGCACCGCTGACGTACGTTTCTTGTTGGACGCCATCTTTACATGTTGAAGTAGTGAAATAAACGGCAGCGAAAACACAATATACACAACACAGTTCCAAACAATAACACCACTGAAGGACACTTATATCTTACCGATGCACAACTGCAGCACAATTTGAGACAAAAAGCCACACTATATTTAAATTTAAAAACACGTTTTCTAGCCTAACTAAACATGACCACCACATTCACCAAGGATACTCAAAAATGCATATATTCGTTTTTCTGTAATTAACTTCATACAGAAATACATGCTTGCCATGATTTTCTGGGATATTGTTCCTCTACACACAATTTGTTGATGATCAACCTACAGACAATCCAGCACACTAATTTGCTATCCAACCCCATCTGATCCAATATAATCACCAGCTTGTTATTTGGCAGTTTATTATAGGACTTTGCAAAATCTAAATGTATAACTGCATATGCATCTCCTCTGTCATTACTTACTTATTATAACAAGTAAGTAGATTGCTAAAATGTGATCTTCATCAGGAAACCCATGCAGTCCACCAAAGAAAATTTTGCTGTTATTAACCTGGTTCTGAATCTCCACCCTGACTAACCTCCCTAACATTTTAACCACAACTCCAAATACATGGCTTGCATATAATTCAAAGCCTGTCCTTCACCTCACTTATGAAGAGGGGCAATTTTGTCTAGTCTAAGACTCATGTTAAAAAACAAAAGTATCAGTGCTGTTGATAACTCCCTGAAACATTCTCTCAAAGCATGTGGTAATATATCAAGTCCTGCAGCAGTATTATTTGCATCCAGTTTACTTAAATCCTCATATTCCTCCTGTTCACTCACCAGTAGTGCATCCTCTCCCCATCCCAGTGCACTCAAGTTCTACATTCACTATGATGAAATATGGTTAAGAATTGCTCGTTTAATATCTCAACCATATCCTCTGCAGTGGTTTATCATCCTTCCATAATCATTATTCTTTCTTCTACTAACCATGTATTGAAAGAATTTTCTGGGATTTCTTTTTGCCTTGTTAGCTAATTGTTGTTCATAATGTATTTTTGCTACCCTCACCAAGCAAGTCATCTTTACTGCCTGCTCTTTGTACTCTTCATGCAACTGATTAATGCCACTCATTTTGTGCTGTCTCAATGTCTTTTTTTTTTTCAAGAATGCATGCCTAACCTTTTTAATAATCCATTTTATACCTAGTTTGTTTAATCTTCTAACCTTTAGAATACATTCAGACACTGACTGTGCTGGATAGTTCTTCAGTAGAGCCCAAGCAACATAATCCCCTTTCCATCCAATTCCTCATTCCATTATATAGCTGCAAGCCAGGTCCTGAATTTGTCATAATCATTAGCCACAGTTACACTCAGAAATGCTCATGGGGGATGGGGCTACCATTTAAGTGATCACTTCATGGACACTTTTATCAACTGGAGAAAAATTTGACACCTCATTTATAATAATGTCTGATGAGATGAGATGATCAATCCAAGATTCTTGATCCTTGTGTGCCCTCTGTTACATACTGCCTAAAGTAGCTGTCTCAAAAACTCCAGAAATCTCTTTGCTCCTAAATGCCATCTCATCATTCCAATCTATATTATCATAATTAAAATCATCCATAATGACCATCCTTTTCTTATTCTGGTTTTATAACAAGTCCCATGAGACAGCACTCTCAGATATGACTTCTCCATACTTTTCCCTAGCCATTTCCTCTTTATCACTAGTAATTGTGTAACCCTCACCAGACTCACACATCTCTGCATATTTTAGGCCATCTCAAGCTTTTTTTGTCCACTCACATCTTCACTTCTAAATCCAGAATGCGCACTTTGTCTATCCATGCTAATAGAGACAGAGTGTCTCCCCCCCCCCATTTCCCTTGTCTGTCTTGTGCTCCTGCCCTCTCATTCTCTTCATTCACACTACTCATTTCTCCACTCATAAGCTCTTCTACCTTATTTCTCTGCTCTTCCATATGAACTCTTGCATCCTGAGACCTAATTATTGCCATCGTTACTCTCCTTTCCAGAAACTGTCTCGCCAACCTATTCATACCAAACCCATATAAATGCAGTCTTTCATTGTTATATAGTTCCATCCATCCCTTGAATATATCCCACATGTTTACAAAATGCATAGCAAGTGAAGATCGTACCATCCATGATCTTTGCTCATCACTCAATTAACTGTTCCACCTGGGCAAAACTGATTAACTGCCTTTCCTACAATACTGTTATCTTTTACTCTCCTCAATAACCTCATGATATCCAACCTCGCATTCTCCTTGTACCCAATCATTTATTACTAATACACTATCAACTATTTTGCTCACTTACTTCTCATATGCAATGCTATTCACTCTGCTTATTTTCCATATGAATCACCATATGGAGCTACTCTTGAATCATTCAATACCTCTTCCAAATGGGCATCTTTCATTCCATTCTTCCTCACACTTCCATGCAAATCTATAACTCTCATTTCATTTCTAATATGCCTCATTTCTTGCCTCACCTTCACCAACTCTGCTTTTGTCTCTTTAATCACTTTTTTACTGGCATTCACACTCGCTATCGATTTGCACTATCGCTGCTTTGCGTGCCTGGTGTCTTATTGCACACTATCACACTACTGTGTACTGCACTGCTAGTCGTGCGCACTATCATACCATTATTGTCAACCGCACTATATTTCTCACATGCTATCTTACTTATTAGCTATGAAATTAGCTATGAAAGCAACTGGAGTTGCTTTCATAGCTACACTCATGATTTCATGTTCTTTTTGCCTGCAATTGCTCACATTCAAAAAAACACCTCATAGTCCACAAACATTACACGTGCTTCTTATACCCACACTTTCATCTTGTCTATTAATCCTCTCCATGTAGATATCCTCAACATCTCCCCAAGCATTCATGGCATCTTACCTACATCCCACTGTCATTTAGTTCACTCTCAGAGCTACATATAAAGAAACACACAAAAATTAATTAATAAAAATTACTAAAAAAAATACAATCTGAGCTCAATCAAATACCACCTATCAATCATAGATATCACACAACAAATAATTCGATATTACTACACTACAGATATAAAATTTTAACTGATCTTTGCACATCTCTGGAACAATCATCCTCTCTGTAACCTAGTGGCAACCTCTTCAATATTCATGGAGGAAGATTTTGGAAACACCCATGCCATTCTTACAAAATTTTTGTAAAAATGACACCTTTTGGCTACTCGCATATGAAAATATGACTTCTGCATTACTTCAACCTTAGTATCACCTCTGGGTCTAGCTCCCACTGATGACCTCAATAAAGGTGGAAATCGGTTTAGGTAGTGAACCTTCCCATAATGCATAGCATTATACATGTCTGCAAGGTATGTGAAGTCAGTTGCTGGCCTGGATGGCAGAGTGGTTAGCGTATCCGCTCTCCAGCCAAAAGGTAGCGGGTTCAAATCCTGTCGTGGGTATGGATGTTTGTGATTGTCTGTGAAAATAATAGTGGTGATGGTGGACAGTAGATCGCATTGGTGTAGATGAGGCGGTTTGTGGATGAGGTTGAGTGGTGGAGACGGAGAGTTGTAGAGTAGGTGTCCTCCCATGATGAGTCTTAGGACTCCGTGAAGGTATGAAATAATAATATATGAGTTTCCCCAGTCCTGAAAATACTTCAGGTGTAAACTTTGTTTGCTTTTGTATGAATAAATTATTATTATTAATAATAATAATAATAATAATTTATTCTTACAAAATCTAGTACAAGTGAAATCCTACTTTTTAGGTATAAAAATGCATATGCATAGCTGCCTACATCTACTGACTTTTTGTTTGTTGTTTTGCTTCAATTATGTGTGTATTATGTACATACATACATACATACATCTTCAAGGCCCCCACAACCTTTCCTAATTGGGTTGTGGGGGCAACAGCTGCAAGAGGAACTTCCAATGGTGACGATCCTCTGCCACCAAGCTCAGGCGGGATTCCCAAACGTGTCCACCCAAGGTTTTCGATATAATCTATCCAGTGAGAGCTTGGCCTTCCACCCTCTGGCTTGGCAAAGAGGGCCTGCTGAGGGAGCCTCTCTTGAGGCATTCTGACCAGATGTCCGTATCAATGTAATTGTGATCTCTCAACATGGAGAAGCAGCGGTTGAGTATTGAGGGTTTCCTGAATTACAGAGCTTCTGACTCTGTCGAGTCTTATCAGCCCCGCAACCCCACGAAGGAACCGCATTTCAGCCACTTGGATTCGTGTCCACATTCTTTCGGTCATTACCCAACTCTCATGACCATAGGTGAGGATGGGGACATAGACTGTATTGAAGACAGCCAGCTTTGCCTTCTGGCTTAACTCCCGCTTCAATACTACCGAACGGCCAAGCTCCCGCAATATTGAGTTTGCTAAGCCAATTCGAGTATCTAGCTCTACATTCCACTTTCCATCATTCATGAATATGGACCCAAGGTATTTAAACTTCTCCACCTGCCTCATTGGGACTCCACTTACATGTAGAGTGCACTGGGATGGTTGTCTTGAGACCACAAATGTTTCAGTTTTGGCCACACTGATCTTCATTCTGGCGTCTGCACAAACAGCTACAAACCTATCCAGGGTCTGCTGAGGTCATCTGTGGAAGAGCAAAGCAGAACTAGGTCATCTGCAAAATAAAAAAGCAGACATCCAATGCTACATCTTCCAATTCTGACACCCTTGGAGGAGGTCAACGGAGACTGTGAAAGGTTCAGACTTTGTGCTGTTTACCCTGACACAAAACTCTGGGCATTCATACAGGTACTTGATGGCAGCTAATAGTTGGCCATCCACTCCATACTCCTGTACTACTTGCCAAAGTTTATCCCGAGGAACCTAGTCATATGCCTTCTCCAAGTCCACAAAACATGTGTAGACATTCTTGGCATATTCCCAAGATTTCTCAAAGAGCCTTAAAGTGAAGATTTGGTCAGTTGTGCTTCTACCAGGATGAAAGCCACATTGTTCATCCTGGAACTTTGACTCAACTATGCTCCTGCACCGTCTTTCCAAGCACCTAGCATACACTTTCCCAGGCAGGCTGAGCATGTGTATTATGTGAACAATATAATTTTTTTCCAAATGTCCTATGTACTATAAACCAAAAAAATGTGTTAGCACAATTTCATTCTAAAGACTATTAAAATTTTCATTATTTCCACGATCACTAAACTCATTAGTTAAGGTACTTCCATTCTACATACAAAAATATTTCTTGTACTTTACCCTGAAAATTTTTAATCCTGGCTGCTGTTTATGATAATAAACTCAAGCAGTGCTGCATAATTCATCACTGATTGAGTTATTCACTCAAATATTACTGGAATAAGTGAAATATGGTTGAATGTAAATTGTAGGTAGAGGAAATAAGAGATCTGGGGGTGATACTGGATAAGGATCTAAAATTTAGGGGACACATCGCCAAAATTGTGAAGACAACACAAAGGCTTCTGGGAACAATGCGGAGGACACTGACATGTAGAAGTAGGGAGATTCTTGTTCCGTTGTATAAGGCTTTGATTAGGCCACACATGGAATATTGTGCCCAGATTTGGTCACCGGGTTTTCAGAAAGATGAAGAGATGTTGGAAAGGGTCCAAAGGTGACTGACTAAGGTAGTTTCTGACCTCTGAAATGTTGAGTATGAAGAAAGATTGAGAAGATGTAATTTGCAGAGTCTGGTGGAGAGGAGGAAGAGGGGAGATATGATAGAGACCTACAAGTTGGTAAGGGGTTGTTATAAGATCAATGGTGGAGAAGTTCTACAGAGAATAGTGGGAGATCAGGGGAGAACCAGAGGTCATCCCTGGAAAATGTATTATTATTATTATTATTATTATTATTACGGGCGACTCCAGGGAGTCCTTAGACTCATCGAGGGAGGCCCTAAACATCATGTCCACACAACTACACGACATGCTCACAGTATCCATCATACCTTGCCTTGAACTCACCATCATAGCACCCACAACAGACTCTGGCAGCTTATTCCACTCATTTACCACTCTAAAAGTAAAGAACCCAGCTCTAACACCCCCTAATAACCACACTCTTGCCCAGCTTCCATAGGTGTCCCCTAGTTCTCTCACCACCAGTCCTGATCTCAAAAATATCCTCTGAATTAATCCTATAGAAACCCTTTAGCAACTGTAGAAAGAGGGTGTGAGTAGGGGATTAAGAGGCAGGTTTTTTTCGTGCAGAGTTGTGAATGATTGGAATGCCTTGTCTGAGAGTGTGGTGTCTGCAAGGAGTTTGAGTGTGTTTAAGACACAGTATGATGAGATGTGTGTGTGATAAAAGGACCTCCCAGATGAGTCTTTGACTCCATGAGGTCTTGGGGTAATAATAATAATAATAATAATAATATACTGAGACAAATAGAAATGGAAGGATACAATGTTTTTGGCAAGGATGGAAAGGAGAAGGGGGGGGGGGGTATCAAACAGCTGATTTGATTAGGACTGGTTATAAACCTAAAAGAGAACTGCTGTGTTTATTTACAAATGCAAGGAGCAACAGAAATAAGGGAGATGAATCACTGATTCACTAAGTAATTCATAGAATCACTGACTGAGTTTATTCACCCAAAAATTATTCGAATAAGTGAAATATTAACTTCCTTCTCAGTACTGCTGCAATCCACTAGATTGCCTTCACCACCTTCATGACATGTCCCATAAACTTTAAATTTCAACTGACTACCAGATCCCTACTCTCCTCCACTTCCTCTACTACATGTGAACCAATCTTGTATGCTGACCGCCATTGGTAGATCTCAAATTTCAAGATCTTACATGTAGTTGTATTATACTACCATCCCATTTTTAGGTAATTAACTACAAGTAGATTTGATGAATAATAAATACCAGGTTTTAACTCATCGTTGTTTTTTTATTAGCACTAGATGTAATTCCTTGACATGTTTTGCTGTCTATATGGCTGACAGCATCTTCAGAAGATTATTTAACATAAGTAAAACACTGACAAAAAAATAAATTTTTCCCAACAACTGCCATTTCTATATATTGAAATGACTGGAATGATAGTTTAATCATGTGTATCATGAGTCAAGTTATGTGCAGTCTCTACATTGTTGTGTAAACACTGTATGTGATTGCTGGCATAGGAGAGATCTTAAATGTTACACATATTAAACCAGTTAACATCTTTTTTATATAAACAGGATATTTATAAAGTTCCACTTTATACACACAATGAATGACCAATGAGGAAACTGGCAATCCAATCACAGGATGAAGGCCATTAAGATGGCCTAGGTGCCAGACACAATCAAATACCTTTGAAACACTGAGAGCAATAACGAGTTTCTCCAAATCTTTCAATGGCCTGTGTCCAAAGGTGGGTGAAATTAGCTAGGAGGTTGGCTGTAGAACAAGAATGGCAGAAACATACTGGTGATCGCTAATTAACTGTTGAGTCTCCAAGTAATGAAGAACCAGGCTGTTGATTACCTTCTCCATCACTTTTAAAAGTTTACCTTAGAAGAGGAGAAAATCAATCAACTAGCATTTTTTAGATATTTTAATTCATTGTCAACCAGATGGCAGTTTACAATTTTCAGTTCTTAGAAAAGAAACACATACTGATAATTATATCCATGCTACTTCTCATCATTATCCTAGTCAAAAAGTTGGAACCAATAAGATATTACATCCTGCTAATAATATATGTTCCACTAAAGATCTTTTACAGCAAGAATTGAATTAGATCAAATCTGCTTTAATGAATCCTTTATCAAGAAAGCGTTTAATAGCTTCAGGCCATCATTATCTAGATTTCCTGACGATACTGCTCTGATTCCACTCCTGTATATTTAAAGGAATTTTTGAGCATATTGCTAAAGTTCTAAAACTTCTTAATATTGCAGTATCCTTTCATCCTGTCAGGAAGATTTCTACCTTCCTTTCTTTGCATAAAAACAAGCTTTCTTCACTCAGTCTTTAGATGTCTACCAAATCCTCTGCTCCTATGGTTTTTCTTACTTTGGACAATCTGTCAGATCTGCAGCCAGCCCTCATGAAAAACAAAATCTTATATCCAGTATCTTGAACTTGAGCAGCCTGGCCTAGCAGAACATGCCATCTTGACTAAACATAGTATTTTAGAAGAAAACTAAACTTTTACATAAAAGTAGATTTATTATAGAGCAGTTATATAAGGTTAGTTGGTGATCGTGATAAGCTGTCTCTTGAGCTTATCATGATCACCAGCCTTGTAGTTCCATGTACATCCTTTCCTCACATGGCTGACCACCAATCCCCTCATGGTCACTCTCACCAACTGGAAGGAGATTTGAAATATCATTTCTAATGACTTATTCTGATGAGATGATCAAATCCAAGACCCTCAATCCTTGCATACCTTCCATTACAAATAGCCTGATGTACCTGTCCCTCAAAACCTCAAGAGGTTGATTTTCTTTACTTCCGTATGATATCTCATCATCCCAATCTATATACTGTCATAGTTAAAATCACCCTTTTCCTATTTGCTTGACTAGTTCACTTCATACTCATGATGGTCACTACACTCAATATTAGCAAGTCTACAGCAACATTTGACTAAGCATTTCATTGTATTCACCTCTATTTCATACCATTTCTCCTTTGCATGGGCATAATCTCCTTTGCTACCACCAACAGCACTCCACCTCTTTTTTTTACCTTTTCTATCATCATGGGATACCTTCCATCTCTATTCCTATCAAGATGTCTTCCTCATCCAACCACATCTCACTTATTCCAACAATTTTTGGGTGAATGAATTCAATCAATGACAATTTTATTCCCACTGTTTCTGATATCTCTAACATTTATATGCAAACAGTACAGTTATTTTCTAGATCTATAGCAAGTTCCATTGATACCATTTACTATATGTGACTTCTCTATGCCTTTCTTGAGTCATTTCTCATATTCACACTTTCTCTCTCTGGGCATCAACCTTTTGCCAGAATAAGTGTGCAAGATAGACTGTCTGTCTTACACACTTGTTCTCTCATTCTCTACACTCATGCTATCCACTTTTCCATTCATAAGCACCACTTCAATCCCTCTATCCTTACTCTTCTGTTCTACTCTGCTTGTTACTTTCTCAGATCCATTCTCTACACTTGTTACTTACTTTCCCTTCCAGTAGCAAATCCTACAGATGACCTATACCAAAACTATTCCGAAAATTCACTCATTTATCTTCACACATTTCCACTAATATCATTCATAATCCTTTCTCTCTGCCTCATCTCATCACTGTCATACCTGGGTAGCACATTGATTACCTTTCCTATTACAATGTTATCTTTTATTGTTCTCAACAACCTCCTGGTATCCAGTCTTACATTCTTTTTGTTTCCAATCAAGTCATTTGTTTCTAGTGATAGGAGCAAATAACTCCTCTCCTCGACCTCAATCACTGTGCTCATTCTACCTCCCAGAAAACAAACCCTATGCATTAAATTAAAGATGCCACGAAATTATATCCTGGGTTTATCCCTTATATAAGTGTAAACAAATTTTACATTTAAGTGATATATCTTCATGACTAAGCCACTTATATAGAGAGGGTAATGACTTCACATTAAATGCCTTAGTATCCCATAATGCAAAACACATCTGTTTGAGCATGTATAATGCTAACCAAGAATCTAATTTCGTGTCATTTTTAATTTAATTTATAATGAAGTGAAAGAATTTTTAATAAAAATTTGTATATTTTCTCATTCACCACAATCTAAAAAATGAATCCCCCCATACAATGGCAGTTGTAAGTCTTTCATTAGACATTCAGAAAGCATTCATTTTAGTCTTCTTCCATACATATCTACAAGTCTCTTCATTTCACCCTGCATCCATATATGATATTCATATGACATACATCATGAGGAAAAAGGACAATATGAGAATAGGATAAAGTAAATTAAAAGTAGTCCTTTTGATAAAGAAAAACTAGAAAAAAGTTATTTATTAGTTATTCAGTGTATTTTATGCAAAATGGCTATGCAAAGCACAAAATAGAGTGGAACAGTACATGACTAGAAGGCATGACGTGTTAAGTAAGTTAGTGATTACTAAAGTTGTGGGGGGGGTCTAATCATTAGATCTCTATGGCAGTGTTTCGCAAACTTTCAGCACCCATGTATCCCCTTTAAAATTTTAGTAACACCAGCACAACCATCTCAGGAAAATAGCAAATTAGGAGAAGTTAAAGTTAAAAGTAGTTTTAAATAGTTTAATTTTAAAATTATATTTATTAATTTATTCATTTTATTAATAAATAAGAGATACAGCAGAAATCAACATAATACAAGAGAAACAATGGATATAAACTGAGTCTCAGAACAGGGACTGTTCTCCAGGAGTGGAAAGAATATATGGTAATCCTATCGCACAAGGATGGTGGAAAGACCGATGTATCCAATTATCGACCAACCCAGGGAGTCCAAAGACTCCGAGGGAGGGCACCTACTCTACAACTCTGTCTTCACCACTTAATCCACCAACTACAAAGAACTGCATCATCTACACCAATGCCATCTACTGCCCACTACCACTAATATTTTCACAGACAACATAAACATCCATGCCCACGGTGGGATTTGAACCCACAGTCTTTTGGCTGGAGAGCAGATACACTAACTACTCAGCCAACCAGGCTGGCCTGAGTTCAATGTCAAGATTTTGGAAAAGTTGGTTACGGTTCACATTCAGAAATGGGTTGGCATACGTTGCAATGAACAGCATGGGTTTACTAAAGGAAGGTCATGTTTTAGCAAGTTGCTTACATTCTATAATAATGTTACCAATGAGTTAGACAAGGGGAACGGGTATATTATGATACTTTTGGATTTTTCTAAGACTTTTGACAGAATACGGAAGACTGTTGCATAAACTGGAGAATATGGGATATTGGCATGGAAATAGGATGGCTGACTGAACAGATATCAAAGTCGTATGTGTGTCTGGGGGGGGGGGGGATCTGCAAAATTCAAGCTATCCAGTGGTGTGCTCAAGGATCAGTCCTTGGTCTATTGTTATTCAATCTGTACATTAATGACATTAGGAAGGATTTGACATGCGACAAAGAGCTATTTGCTGATGATGCAAAGATAGGTAGGGTAATCAGGAGCGCTGCTGATATGCAGCACTTGCAGAATGATTTGAATAGGCTGGAATTGTGAGCATGTAAAAATGGCTGTCATTTCAATGTTAATAAATGTAAGGTCATGCACTTTGGTGCGATTAGATATTCAATGTCTTATTGTATTGGTGGGATTATGCTAGAAGAAACTGATGAGGCTATGGATCTTGGAGTGTTAGTAGACTTCAACTTCAAGTTCAGGGGCCATGTGGCAAAGATTGCAAATATCTTTGCCACATGATATTTACAATCATGTGGCAAATTCAGCATTGCAATTATCTTTTGATAATTGCAATGCTGAAACAAACATTCACATGTAAAGATAAGAAAGTCATTTTGCCTCTTTACAAGGTCTTGATAAGACTTCACTTGGTCTCCTAGTTGTTGTTGTTGTGGTGATTCTAATACAGTCGAGAGTGTTAAATATGATATCAGGATTGTGGAATACTGATTATGAAGACAGACTGAGAATTTATAGGCTGAAGACATTAGCAAACAGGAGAAAGAGGGGTGATATGATTGAAACTTACAAGCTTCTGAAAGGGTTATACAGAATTTCAGTAGATGGAATTTTTAATTTTATGGAAGGTAGGGAAAAGACGTGAGGGCATTCATGAAAGTTGAGAATGAATGCTGTCAAGAAGGCGGGAAGGGATTATGTCTAATTTTTTTTCTCATAGAGTAGTGTGCGACTAAAATGGATTGCCTTTGGATGTTGTGTGTGCAAGCAGTGTGAATGAATTCAAGAAGAGGTATGACAGTTGATGCAAATAGTATGGCCTCCCTCGATGAGCTCCTGACTTCCTGGAGGTCTCTCTTGATAATATAAGAATTATAGTATAATCCAACTTTATTAACAGAAAATAACAAGGAAGAAATCAGTACTGATATATAAAACCTATTAGACTAAAAGAAGCAATAAAGGTATCAAAAAATAGAAAATCAACTGGATTAGATGGCATGATCCAAGGTTGCATATAATTAAAAAATGGTTAATGTCATATATTTTTTCAATTTTATTATTATTAACATTTCATTATTAATAAATTAATAGTCAAGAAGTTGATTTATATTAATAGTCTACTGTGTGATCAGAAGTGTCATGGGATAAATGATATCCTTAATCTGGTGAGTAAAGTCAGTAATATCATGTGATTCTTTCATAGACTGGAGTTTCGTACATGTGCAGCATTAGGCCTAATTTGCATGTGTGTGACTATTAGCTGACATGACAATCTGTTACTGAGAAGCCAGTTGTATTTTTACAACATGGTATTGGTAGCTAAAAAAAATTGTCATTAATTTGTAATTTGTGATTAAGTGTCATTAATAAGGCACATCACTTGATGACATATCAGCACTTGTCTTAAGGGAAAGTCCCAAGGAGTTAGTATCAGACTTGACCTACCTGTTTAACAAAAGTCTTACAAAAGCATAACTACCAAAGGAGTGAAAAGAAGACAAAATTGTTCCACTTCACAAAGGTGGTGATAAGGCTAAGCCAACAAATTACAGGCCAATCTGTATATCTGGAGTTGTAATTAAGGTATTGGTGACAGATAGAATACAAATGAGAGAAAAGAATACAAAAATGGGTTGATAACAGTGGTATTCTTTTTGTGCTTGTTAGCAAGTGTTTGTTAAAAAAGGAGGTCATGCTTAACTAACTTGCTTATGTACTACAACAAGGTAACAAATATATTGGACAAGAGAGATGCATATACAGTAGTATGCTTAGATTTTGCAATGGCTTTTGATAGCTGCCCCTCCACAAGTTGGTCACCAAACTGAAGCAGATGAGATTAGATAATAGACTGGTGAGTCAAATAGGTGACTGGCTATCTGATGGGATATGGGATGGGAGAGCACTATCATGAAAGAGGAAGGTCACTAGTGGTGTGCCACAGAAGTCTGTTTTGGCACCATTGTTATTTACTTTGTATATTAATGATATTTGGATAGGCACAACTGGTGATATACAACTGTCTACAGATGATGAAAAACTGGGGAGAGTGGCCTTACAGGAGGACTGAAATAGACTGTATGAGTAGGTAACAGCATGAAACTGTCAATTCAATGTTGCAAAGTAGTGTTCTGAAATTTGGTAGGCAACAATGGGATGCAAAGTATATACTTGTTGTGGAAATTTTGGAGGAAGTTGAGGAGACAAAAGACCTTAGGGTTGTGGTGGACAAGGATCTAAACTTCAGAGATCACATTGCAGAAGTTATGAAATCATCACATCAGATTATGACGATGATACAAAGAACCTTAATTTGTAGAAATAGAGGTTCTGGTTCAATTGTGTAAGGCCTTGATCAGGCCTTACACAATTGATATCTCAAAAGTGATATCTCAAAAGAGGAAAGTCATAGTAGTGTGTCAGTTTTTGAGCTATTATTTTTTAACTTGTACATTACTGATATGAAGATATTTGTACATATGCACAACTAGGGACAACAATGAGGATGCAAGTGAATATTGTAGCCTTACAGGAAGATCTAGATGGACAGTATGAGTGACAAGTGAGTGGAATTTCAGTTTAATGTTGCAGAGTGTAAAGTTTTTATATTTGGTAGACAAGATTAAGATGCAGAATATACAACTGGTTGAGATATTTTGAAGGAGATTGAGGAGATGAGAGATCTGAGAGTGGTAGCAGATAGTGGCCTAAATTTATAAATCACATTGCTCAAGAAGTGAAGTCATCATATCAGATTATGGCAATTATGAGAAAAGCCATAACATGCAAAAGTAAAACAAAAAAGTTATGGTCTCATTGTATAAAGTTTTAATCAGGACATATATGGATAATTCTGTGTAGATTTGGTCATCTGGACCATTAATTTAGTCATTTGGAGCATTAATGAACTGGCGATGTGCAATATAATATATATAGCCTATCCCAGCCAAATCAACCAATGCCCTTTCTATACATGGAGCACTTGCAATGAGTGTTACTACCTTGTTGGAGGAAATGCTAACTAGACCTCTAGATGGTAGATGACTTTCTCCCAGTGAAATACCACTGCCATGCTTAATGGAGGGATGAAGTGGTTATTGCCATTTTTCGTCACTAAATAAGGGTCTTCTCCAGTTTCTGTTTCCTCCCTTCCTTCTTATAAGCAGTGTAGGTGGTGGCCTTGCTGGGCATGCGCTCACTAATTATTCAACAAGGACACCAATGCCTTGAATGGAGGAGGCACTTGTTCCCTTGTTGAATAATTAGTAGAAACAGTTTTACTGCTGCATTGCAAGCCAGCCACCATACAGTAGATGGAACCAAACCTGCTGGTCACGCTTTGGAAGGGTTCCCAATAGACTAGCAAATAATCCTATTGCTGTTTTCTCTTTCAGGTTGTTCTAGAAGGAATCCAAGTTGAGAAGCTTGCAGGAGACTGTCAAGGACACACTTGGATTGGAGTCTGGGCATCCCCCTGTGTGGAGTCTTATCCACAAGTTCTTCACTCTTATTACATGTCTCTATTCCATAAATTTCAAACAATAAAATATACCTCAAAAATTCTAAGGAAAGAATAAAATTCCTTGTAAAAATACCACTTTTGCATAGATTTTACCAAACAGCTATGATGTGCATCACCAATTAAAGACATCCAAGCCTGATCTGTGATTCATCACTCAATTGGCATCCTCTATGACTACAGCTCATCTGAATGTTCCACATTACATCCTGTATTATCCCTTCCATAAGAAGTGCAGAACATATGCTTTTGTCAGGTTTGAAATCCCATTCCTACAGACCTGAAATTTCTTTTATATTGCAAAAATCTCACATGAATGTTTTGCTTATTATGTTCATTTTTTTTATACAGTTTTTATATATGTTTAGTGAGAATTTTATTTAATGAGAAATACATATTTTTCTTATTTTTTATACGATAAGATAATCCAAAGATATATACGTGATTTGTCATTTAGTGTTGCAATTATATTATTGGAGTATTATTGGAGCTGCCATGCGATTTAAGCGGTAGAAATATAAAATAATTTAATTGTAGTTATAAGTAGCAAACTTATAATACAATAACACAGAAATCTTGAATGTATATTATAAATTAATTTATGTTGTTTAACATAAATTAATTTATGTCAAATACTCATAGTGTGCAAGTAACAGTAGTAATGGCAGCCAAATTGTCACTTGAGTTTCGGTTTGATTCTCGGTAATGGACATGTGCATTATTATTATTATTATTATTATTATTATTACCACGGGCTACTCCAGGAGTCCTTAGACTCATCGAGGGAGGCCCTAAACATCATGTTCACGCAGCTGTTCAACATTCTTACAGTATCCATCATACCTTGCCTTGAACTCGCTCACTGTCATAGCACCCACAACAGACTCTGGCAGCTTATTCCACTCATTTACCACTCTAAAAGTAAAGAACCCAGCTCTAACACCCCTGCTAACCACGCTCTTGCCCAGCTTCCATGGGTGTCCCCTAGTTCTCCCACCACCAGTCCTGATCTCAAAAATATCATCTGAATCAATCCTATAGAACCCTTTTAGCAATTTGAATGTCTCAATCATGTCTCCTCTTTTCCGCCTATCAACTAGTTTCTGCAACCCACAAATCTTCAACCTGTTCTCATATGGTTCATTCCATAGACCTGCTATCATCTTAGTCACTCGCCTCTGGATCCTCTCCACCTCCTCCCCATCAAGAAGGAACCGAGGTGACCAAATCTGGGCACAGTAGTCGAGATGAGGTCTTATCAGGGCTCGGTACAGAGGTACAATAACTTGTTTTTCTCTGCTCGTCAAGGTATTTTTCAACAACCAAGTGAGTTGATGAGCTGATTTAGCTACTTTCGCAATGTGCCCCCTAAACTTCATCTCCCTATCCACCAACACTCCCAAGTCCCTGGCCTCATCAATCTCTTGGAGTACAGTTCCACCAATGTGGTATACTGCTGCTAATCTTTTCACTCCGAAATGCATAACCTTACATTTTGTCACATTAAATTGACATCCATTCTCCTTAGTCCAGAACTCCAATCTATCTAAGTCATCTTGCAAGACTTTGACATCTTCTGCATTCACTATCGCCCTACCCAACTTTGCATCATCAGCGAACAAATGAACTGTCCCACTTAGACCCTTCCCTATATCGTTAATGAAAAGATTAAACAGCAGTGGTCCAAGAACAGAACCCTGTGGCACACCACTAGTCACAGGCCGTTTTTTGGACTCTACTCCTGAATAAACTACTCTTTGATATCTCTCCATCAACCACCCAGCTATCCATCTCACCAACCCTATATCCATTCCCATATGTTGTAGTTTACGGATTAGAATTCCATGTGGTATCCTGTCAAACGCCTTTGCCAGGTCCAGCAGTATCACTGTAAACCCATTTCCCTTATCCAGTTCAGCAGTCACCTTGTTATAAAACTTGAGCAAGTTACTGAGGCATGATCTACCCTTCACAAAGCCATGCTGTCCTCTGTACAGTATCTCATTTTCATCAATCCATTTCTGTATTTTTCCCTTGACTACTTTCTCCAAGACCTTGACGATGACTCCTGATATGCTGATCGGTCGGTAATTTGCAACCATAGTCTTGGATCCTCCTTTATGCAGTGAAACTATTTTCCCCTCTTTCCACGCCTTCGGGACTAAGCCAGACCTGAGACTCAGATTAAACAACATGGTCAAGGGCACTGATAATTCATTAGCCGCTTCATGCAAGACCCGTGCCGGTATACCATCCAATCCCACAGATGTATTCACATTAAGGTTCTGTAATAGACTATTCACCTCCACTTCATTCATCACAATTCCCATATAAACTAATGGTTCCTTCATTTTTTCAACGTCACCACCTGGATGATATAATTTTGCAAAGTGCGCGCTCAGTAACTCCACTATATCGACTGGTTCAGTGAACTCTTTACCATCGTCATTCCTTAAAATCATTTTGCCATGTACAGTTTTTTTCTTGCTTGCAGCATATTGAAAGAACTGTTTGGGATTCTCTTTTGCTTGCATAGCTAGTTTCCTTTCATAATCGGCTTTTGCTGTTTTTACCACACTCGTTACCCTTCTGGCCTGTACTTTATACCGTTCGTGTGCCTGCAGGTCACCCCTTTCTTTAAATTCCCTCCATAGTTGTTTCTTTTTTTGCAGCTCAAGCTTAATGGTGTTATTCATACATTTAACCCCTCCTTGTTTCACTATTCGGACCTTAGGTATACAATCAGCCATAACCTCCTGTAAATGCTCTTTGATCACTTCCCATGCTCTATCGACGTCCAGCCCTTGCAGTTGTACATGCCATGACACTGATCCAAGCAATCTCCTAAGCTTGTCATACTTGCCAGCACGGTAATTCCACATATACCCTGTCTTAATCACAAATTTCACACCTTTAGCCACCTCCCAGGTCAAGACCTTATGATCACTCTCACCAATAGGTGGCAACATGGTCATATTCATTACAGTCAAATTCTCAGATACTATTACCAGGTCAAGCACTCTCGCACCCCTAGTATTTTCAATTACATGCTGTTTCAGATAGTTATACCTTAATAATTGAATAAAATCCATTTCCTTCCTCACATGTGTCCTCTCCTCCTTCCAATCAATGTTACCATAGTTGAAATCCCCCATAATAATTACCCTCCTTCCACTCATTTCATCAATTTGTTTATGCATACCATCTCCACCATCTATTCCATCACCTGGTCTACAGCAGCACCCAACTGTATATTTTATTCTGCCAGTATCAATCTCACACCAAATAGCCTCAAATGAGCTCCTTTCACTATCCTGCAATACTTCAATTCTCCTTGGCTGCAGTTCATCAGCTATCATCAATAACACCCCTCCCCCAATTTTATTCTCTCTGTCCCTCCTAAACATACTATAACCTACACATTCTATCCCACTAACTATATCATCTTCCGTCAGCCATGTTTCACTAATGCCAATAACCTGTGGCCAGGAAGAGCCAATCAAGGCCAAAAATTCTTCCTTCTTGTTCCTAATACTCCTGGCATTAGTATACATGAATTGCAGTGTTCCCTTTGTCCCACCCCTATCTTGATGCGTTATTCTAAATATCCCATTCCCATTTTTTGTCCTTATTGCTGGCTCAGGTACATTATATACATTTTTACACTCAACTGTCTCACTGATGTCTGGATATCCACTTCCCCCCCTCCTTGGTAGTTCTAGTTTCCCTGGTTCTGCACATCCATTTTCACTTCATTCAGCAACACTTTTTCCAGTCTCCGCACACCAAGTCCATTCAAATGCAGGCCATCCATCTTGTATAAGTCCTTTCGCCCATCAAACTCAATCCACACGTCCACAAATTCCACACCACACCGTCCGCATAACCTGCGCATAATATCATTTGCGATTATGGCCCTCCTTCTAAACTCCTCTCTGTCATACCGCGGTAACAGACTCACCATTCTAACTCTGTCACTCTTTTCTTTCGCTACCTTTAACAATACTTTCAAGTCCTCTCTCATAAAAAATTTATCACCTTTCAATTCATTCGTACCAGCCACAATTGTTATTTCTTTCACCCTCTGTTTTTGCACTCTAATGCTCTCACTTACATCCTTAAATTTCGCACCCGGTAAGTACGATTTAGTTACACTCCCATCTATTACTCCTCTTAATAACGAGTCACCATACAACACTCTCTCCTTCATTTCGGAAACTCGCCCACGCTGTTTATTTACGTTAGCCGAATCACTCTGGAAAGAGTTTTGCAGGTGCTCTAATTGCCGCTGCGCATCTTGTATCACTGCGCGCAGCCTAGCGATCTCACTTCCTACAAATAATTCCTCATTTTTTTTATCATTCAAACCATTTTCTCTTTCTGTATAATTGCTCTCGCTCTTTCTTAGATCACCGCTCACATTGCCATCTTGTACACCGCAATTCCCTATCGATCCACTATTTTCACTCGCATTCTGGCTTTCTTCAACCATAACTGTCTCACAACCTGACACATACTTCGACTCCTCACTTTGCATACACTTTCTACACATTCTCCCACCATTATCACTTTCAATCCATACTCCAGCCTCATTCGGGAATGCATACATTCCACACACATCACATTGGACAAATTCTCTCACATTATAGTTTTTGAACAATGGCGTCGTATTTTTGGACGCCATTATCTTACGTCGCATTGGCGCCATATTCAAATATATGAAACGTATCGTTAAAGACTAAATTAATTTACGGAATTTACACCAAAATCACACAGACACAACAAGCTACCAAATTTAGACAATATTATGTTATGATTTTCAACATATATTCTAATTTCCATTCAAAATTGTACTTAGCTTTCGGGAGCTCCCTGAAAACACGACCGTTCCCCTGAAGTTGTTGTTATTTTAGAACAGCTGTCATTTGGTAACAGGAACACTACAGAGTAAAGAGTAGGCAAGCAAGGAAGCAGAGATGAAGAGTTTAATAAACTACTGAGTTAAGTTTTCAAATATCGGAAAAGTTTTTGCATTTTGAATTACTTTTCAAGGATACGGAACTGTGAAATAAATAATTTAAATACATTATGATACATCAAGCTTTTGTACGTGAAAATATTTTGTGCTCAATTAAAGCAAGTGATATATACTCCAAGGAGCAATTTAGAATCTGCAACAAAAGTTCTAGTATTGGAAATGTATTTGGAACTGCTCAATTAATATATTTCTGTTGTTTGTGGAATTTTTTCTTCATATCTACTTTGGAAAATTGAAAGATAGATGCATTACAGGAAACTTTTACATGGCTAAATGAGACTACAGAATATTTAACTGAATGCTATTTTCAGTTTATTTTGTAAAATATTTCATACATTCACTAAGTATTGAATTAACGGTAGAAGTTAAGAGTATGAGAGAAATTTATTGAGCTCATTTATATTGATATAAAAGTGGTCATTTAATTAGTTCTTGTATGTATTATTTATTGAATGTAAATATATGTTTAAAATATTTTTAATAATTGAGTTTCATTTTTTGGAACACAACATGTTGATCCTGAAGTAAATACGTTATAACAGATATGAATCTGGAACATTCTAACCAACAAAAATGGGAATTGAACAATACAACAATTCCCATTTTTGTATTGATGTATTGTTATTTTACATCATCATATAAATGTATTGTTATTTTACACCACAACTGTCTTTAAATATAGGTTGGGCATAGGTGGGGAATAACATATGTCTCATTTTTCATTTTCAAGTTTCATTTTTTGGAACACAACATGTTGATCCTGAAGTAAATAAACTATCACAGATATGAATCTGGAACATTCTAACCAACAAAAATGGGAAATGTATTTCCATTTTTGTATTGATGTATTGTTATTTTACATCATCATATAAATGTATTGTTATTTTACACCACAACTGTCTTTAAATATAGGTTGGGCATAGGTGGGGAATAACATATGTCTCATTTTTCATTTTTCAGTTTCATTTTTTGGAACACAACATGTTGATCCTGAAGTAAATAAACTATCACAGATATGAATCTGGAACATTCTAACCAACAAAAATGGGAAATGTATTTCCATTTTTGTATTGATGTATTGTTATTTTACATCATCATATAAATGTATTGTTATTTTACACCACAACTGTCTTTAAATATAGGTTGGGCATAGGTAGGGAATAACATATGTAGAGCAGATCAAGCTCAGACATACTAAAGTATAACAAACTCCCACATTAATAATATAACAAATTGGTGCAGTCGACAGAGTTGGTAATGTGAAGCCTACAAATTTATTATAACTATAATCAGGTTGGTTTAAGATTTCCTTGCCTTCATTTGCTGCCTTTTTTCATTCCTAATGGAAAAGGATTACAACTCACAGCTCTTCAAGAAACATTAACAGATTCCTTTCTTCTCGCTAATCACTGGCACACACAGTTGATCTATAAAATAACTTATGTTCTAGATTTTGAGATCTCTCATGGTGGGGATTGATATATATATATATATATATATATATATATATATAAGAAAATCTTGTTTAAATGCAGAAAAGATCCAGAGATGATCGACAAAAGAAAGTGTTTCCAGACTTTGGAATGTGGGTATGAAGAGTGACTGAGGGAATGCCATTTGAAGAACCTCGTGTAGAAGCATGGAGATATGATTCAGACATACAAGTTGGTAAGGGATTGTTACCAAATTAACGTGGAAGAGATTTTTCATAAAATGGAAAGAGAGAGAAAAGGGTAGAAAAAGAGGCCAATATTGAAATTTGTGGTGTGAGCAATGGGGGGAGGGGGCAGTAACTTTACATAGAGAATGGTGAATGGAATGTACTGCCTTAGAGTGTGTGTGTGGTGAGTGAGGAACCCTTGAATGAGTTTAAGGCATGGTTTAATGAGCTTTGTGTGCAACAGTGAAGGACCTCCCATAATGAGTCTTTCATGGAAGTCCAATGTTAATAATGTCATATCATCAATCCTGTAATCAACTCAATAAACAGATGAAACTACCATTCAAAGTTGACTAATTCTCTCTTTCCCTCTTTGTGAAGTGAAACAAATTTATCTTTTCACGTTTTTTGGGATTCATTCCTCGTATACCTCTCTCACCTGCCTACACCATTTTCCAATGGACATAAGCTACACATTATGTTGCACCTATGAGGATGAAATATCTTAATAAACTACACATTAAATATCTCAGTTATATCATATACAGGTAACCCTCGTATAACACAGATGTTAAGTTCCACAGAAACGACGCATTATATAAATCGCATTATGCAAGACTCAGATCACAGAAAACGTAGGGTTATGTTCCGAAATCATTTTTTTTAAATTATATAAACAACAATGACATATTCAACAAAAAATATTTTTATTTAACTCAGGTAATTCGTATAAGTTAAGAAAATATAAACTATGAAACAAATACATAGTATAAACTTGAATACAAATTGTACATAAACTTCATTGCTCATAATGCATAAATGTTTAGGCAAAATAAATAAATGGTGGTCAGACGACGTCCGACCACTCTTAAATAAATGTTCTTTATTTAAGAGTGGTCGGACGTCGTCATCACTTGAAATCTCTTAGACATCATTTGTATAATTCTCATTGCATACTTCAGCTAGTTTAGTTATCAAGTCAGTAATAAGACCTTGCTTATCAATTAAGTTCATAATATGGAGCTGAACAAATATCCAGTAGTCTCATGAATTTCCTGGAGCTTCCATCGAGGGATCATTATCCGTAAAATAACTTCCTAACTTTCTTGCCAAGTCCAATTCTTCTGCTAATTTCTTTAAACTGAATTCTTTAATGGATTCATCACAATCAGAATCTTCGGCAGAATTTTCCCTGCCATTTGGTTCGACGTCATCTATTAACTGTAACAGTTCATCCTCATTTAAACCTATTACCCCGTCAATTAATTCACTAATTTCATTTTCAACATATCGCAAAAGCCTGCTAAGTGGCCATTGCTATAAAAATAATAAAAAATAATTTTTTTACATAAAAAAGCATCACATTTAGTCATCTATTAACTGTAACAGTTCATCCTCATTTAACCTATTACCCCATCAATTAATTCACTAATTTCATTTTCAACCATATCGCAAAAGTCCACTAAGTGGCCATTGCTATAAAAATAATTTTTTTACATAAAAAACATCACATTTAGTCATCTGTAACAGTTCATCCTCATTTAAACCTATTACCCTGCCAATTAATTCACTAATTTCATTTTCAACCATATCGCAAAAGCCCGCTAAGTGGTCATTGCTATAAAAATATTTTTTTACATAAAAAAAGCATCACACATTGTATGTTACTCACCAGAAAATAAAGTGCTCAGCTTGAGATTAACATACTTATGATTTTTAATGCGCTTTCCTGGCAGAAACCGAAGACAATTTCAACAATAAACACTTTATACGGTAAACAATTACATGCATGCTAAAGGGTACCCTAATATAAATTCTCTACTTATAACTAGATGCGCGATACATGCAGACGCAAATTTAATGAAGATAAAATTTGATTTTTAAGTTGCGCGGTGAAAAATATATGAAAAGATAAAGAGTTACTACAATTTGTAGACCATGTTATATCAATGCGGTACTTATGTTATAAGTACCGCATTGAACAAGGGTTACTATAATTTGCAGACAGCGTTATATCGAAACCGCGTTGTATAAGTACCATGTTATACGAGGGTTACCAGTACAATAGTTACCCATCTACTATTTTAATCAATTAATATCATCCTCTCATAATCATTCTTTCTTCTATAAGCCACATATTGAAAGAATCCTTGAATTTTCTTACTCTAACTGGCAAATTGCTACTTTTGCTATCAAGTTACCTTTCTAGCCTGTGCTTTAAACTCATCACATAACTGATTATTACTCTCATCTTATATTGACTCTATATTGCCTTCTTCCAGATTACATGCTTAATCTTTCTATATAATTTATTTTACAACTACATTATTTAAACTCATAAGCTAGCAACTAGTGGTTTCTATCTCATTATCAATATGGTCAATTGCCAGTTAGTATCTCATCATCAGTGAGATAAACTGTAGAGAAATGATTACTTTGAAGTACAAGCTGAATGCACAGTTACAAATGAGTAGATGGACACTGTCAAATTTACTGAAATCACTCCTCGAAGGATAATAAATTATCAAAATAATTAAAATCAGCATATCTTTAGTTTTAGACTTCACATTCATAAGTAATTCATACCTTTGTAAAATAGTTTTATCATCTTCACTAACACCTTCATATTCTAATAATTCTTCAAAACTTGCTTTATACCTAAGATGGGAATAGAAAATATTACTCGTCTTTTTAACATGAATGCTTTTACATATGAAAGGTACTACAAAAGTTGACAATTATGAATGTAAAATTATGAATATCTGTGCCATTAAAAGATAAAAATGTTTCCTGTTGAGGTTATAAGTTAAAGACAAGCACTGAGTTTTCTTCTCATTACATATACGGTAATGGTACTCTCAGATATTTTGTACCCTGAATTTAGTAAGAAAACAGTCTTCCTAAAGTAGTTCAGGTTGTAAGTGTTTTGAATTCGTGATACAATTAAAATGAAGAAAAATCTTAATACCTAAGAGAAACACCCTGCTACCTCCATATGAAACTGGCTAACTCACTTTCAGTTGAAAAGCAATTATTATTATTATTACTATTATCATCACACCTCCATGGAGTCAGAGACTCATTGTGGAAGATGCACACTATCACACAGAAAGCCCATCAAACCGTGCCTTAAAATGATTCAATGTGCCTGTATTCACAAAACACTCGGGAAATACAATGCACTTACCAACCAGTCTCTATACAAAGAATCTTCTCCTCATTCTTTTCCTCACACACTCCATATACAGTTTCCAGGACAGTCTCTTGTTTTTCCCATTCTATAAAAAGTTTCTTCCATGTTAAAAGGGTAACAACCCATGACCAACTTATATGTCTCAATCATATCTCCTCTCCTCCTATTCACAAGGCTTTACAAATTACATTCCCTCAAGCTGCCCTCATACCACACATTCCAAAAAACAATCATCACCTTTACAAATCTTCTCTGGACCTTTCTAACATATTCCTCAACACTATGAAAACCAGGGGACCAAATCTGTGCACAATAATCCATATGAGACCTGATAAAGGCCTTATACAATGGAACCATAACCTCTCTTTCTGCATGCCAATTTCTCTGTATCACTGCCATTATCTGATATGACAACTTCAAAAACTAGTGTAATGTGATATATGAACTTCAGGTTCATACAGGGTGTTCGGGATAAATTTGACATATTTATAATTAATTATATTTTTCCGTAAGTTACATGTATTAACACACACTTCTCTTCATTTAAAAGTTTGGACCCTTCTTCATTCATATACAAGATGTCAGAAAGGATGGATAGCTGGAACTCACCTGAATCATGGAAGAGAATAACTTGTATCATGATGATTCGTGCCTGCCATCAAAATAAGGATATTACGACTGCTGCCCAATGCTCCCTGAATACAGTAAAAACAATCAGGCATGAACTAGAGACTTGCAATGGTGACTACGAGGATGTAGCAAGAAGAAAGATCCCTAGCAGACGATCTGATTGCGTTCGTACAGCAGAATTCCTCGCAAATCTGCAGGAACAGGTGTTGAAGAACCCTGGCATTGGAATTCGGGCTTTGTTCGTGGAGTTGCTAACTGTAGTCAAGCCCTGGATAACAAGGGTAGCCAATGGTAGGCCGTATGTATGGCAGCAGGATTCGGCCCCTTGCCACACCTCTGGGAAAAGTCAAAAATGGTTGTCTGAAAATTTCTACGACTTCACCAGTCCAAATGTTTGGCCTCCAAACTCCCCAGACCTTAACCCCATGGATTATTTTGTATGGGGCGCAGTTGAAAAAGACACCAATCACACTTCCAGTAATACAAAAGCCCAGTTAATGGATAAAATTAAAACAGTTTTTGCGGCCCTTCCCAGGGAGACTGTAGCATCAGCTTGTTCGAGGTTCCGAAGCAGAATTGAAGCTGTGATCGATGCTAATGGTGGTTATTTTGAGTAAATCTTGTTGATAGTATTGTAATTAACTCTGCCTGTAATGTTTTTTTGTCAATTCATTAAATTTAATAGATACAAAGAAGATTTTCTTTTTCCTTACGAAACTGTCAAATTTATCCCGAACACCCTGTATATCACAACACACTAGTTTCCCCACTAAGCATACACTTTGCATTTTATTGTTGCTTACCAAATTTCAGAACCTTCCACTCTGCAACATTGACCTGATAGTTCCATTGACCTACCCATTCATGTAATTATTATTATTATTATCACCCCAAGACCTCATGGAGTCAAAGACTCATCTGAGAGGTCCCCCCCATCACACACATCTCATCACACCATGTCTTAAACACACTCAAACTCCCCGCAGACACCACACCCTCAGGCAAGGCACTCCAATCATTCACAACTCTGAATGAAAAAAACCAGCCTCCCCCTCCCCCCACACACCCCATACAGCCTCCAGGGATGACCTCTGGTTCTCCCCTCATCTCCCACTATTCTCTGCAAAACCTTTCCAGCATTGATCCCACAACAAACCCCCACCAACCTGTAGGTCTCTACCATATCTCCCCTCCCCCTCCTGTCCACCAGACAATAATCTATTCAAGTCCTCCTGTAAGGCAACAACGATTGCATTATCCTTCTCAATTTTTCATCATCAGCAAATTGAAAATCTAATAACTGGTATGAGACCTAACACAGAGAGTCAGAGAAATGAAATTATAATGGAAGGAATGATGACTGTCTGTAAGAGAAACAATATTATGCAAACTGCAATAATGACGGGAATGGGTATTATCATGGAAATAATTACAAGGAGAGAACGAGTTTGGCTTTGTGTTTGTCCGGTTCATACCCATCAAATGTGTGAAAAGATGTCTGCATATATAATGCACCAGAGAAGAACAGAGATCTGCAAGTTGTTCAACTGTGTCACGCAAACTACAGGCAAGAGTATACAAAAGAACCTGTAGGTAGCTTATTATGTCTGTACATATTCGAATGCTAGGAGTATCAGAAACAAAGGAGTAGAGTTTGTTGCCCTGGTCATTATGTTGAGACCTCAAATTGTAGACATTAGTGAGATCTGGCTATCAGAATCAGATATACTAACTAGTATTGAGTGTAAAGGGTACAGTATTTTTAGGAAGGATAGATAGAATAGGAAAGAAGGGGGTGTGCTGCTAATGATATTGGATGACTTGAATCCAGTGAGTGTTGAGACTTATGATTGTAATACTAGTAATAATTTTTCATGTGGCAGTGAGTTTAAAGCCATCTGGTGTGAGGGGGAATCTAACAAGATCAAATACATAGTGGGGTGTTGTTACAGACCTGGTGGACCAGTTGCTAGAGATGAAGAAATGCATCACCAAAACAAGCCTTAAAGTACAAGCCATTAGGAAAAAGAAAACCAGGACATCCTCTTAAAAGATTCAACAATGACTTCTAAGGCCGGAACAGGCCACGCTAGGCCTAAATCCTTGATATGCATGATGATGATGTTGATGAATAAAGACGATGTGTGAGAAAAGAGTAATCATAATGGTTAACTTTAATTATTCAAACATTGATTGGGTAACAGTAAACTCTCAGGAGAAGAATGAAACTGACTTTATTGAGCTATTGTGAGTCAACTTATTCAAGCAGCATGTGACAGAAATAACTCTAGGTCAAAGAGTGTTAGATTTGATTATAGCATCACAGAGGGTTTCAGTTAAAGACGTAATTATTCTGCCAGTTGGTGACAGAAATCATTCAATAATGACTTGAAAAGTGGCTATTATTGCATGACACCTCCAGAGAGTCCAAAGACTCAACAAGAGAGGACACCTACTCTTTGGGGAAGGAGTTTCCCCACCAAGTGAATACTTTACGAAGTATACACTTCGTGGGAAAATTTTAAAGGAAGTAGAGGAGATGAGAGATCTAGGAGTGATGGTGGACAAGGACCTGAAATTCATGGGTCAACTTGTGCAATATAACCCATGTATTTCAGGTCCTCTGCATCAGATAATGGCAATGATGCAGAGGACCCTGACATGCAGAAATAGAGGTTATGACATTGTATAAGGCAGTGCTTTCCAAACTTTTCATGTTGGTGACACACTTTTTAGACAAACATAATTTCGCGGCACAGTAATTCAGTCTGATGTGCCTTTCATGGGTCACATGGCCAGATCAGATGAAGTTTAAGTATATGCTTTTACAATATATTTTGTATAACTTTTAGAAGGTTTATCTAAAAATCTCTTCCTGTTCATCCGATACCGGGTTAATAAAAATTCACTATTTATAGTAAGTGATTAATCACTTACTCCTTTTAAAACTGATCCCATCATTACTATAACAAGCAACTCCTTCTGATATTTGATAAGATCAAATATCATACAACTCCTTTAAAGGTTGCGTGATATAGTTAGACTATACTCTTGTCTTGAGGACACGACACAATCTATTAGCAAACCAGAGGTTAAACTTGTTTCACGACACAACCTATCTTATAAAAACCTTTCATTTTTATTAAAAATATATAATACAGTATGAACCGAAATGATTCTCTCTTCTTAATTTTTCAATGTATTTAATATAGGGAAAACAGATTTCATAGCTCGCTTGTTGAGTTTTTTCAATCATACTGTATTTTTATATATAATAAAATATACAAAATAAAAATATATAATATATTTATATTTACTGCCAAGATTAATGTCATTGTTGTAAGAAATAGAAAGAAAAGAAAGAAATATATAATAATAGAATTTTAATGAAATATATGAGCTCCGTGGGATGAACACAACTTTTCAATATTTGGTGGAATAGTAGAAAGACACTCGCATTTCATCATCAAGCATTAAGCTTCCACGTTTCAATGTTTTCAAGTTTGCATTTCGTTGAAAAGGATACCTCACACATGTATGTAGTAGAAAACTGCAAAAGAATTTTTAACGCTTTTTTACCTATGTTTGGATGCATTTTTGAAACACGAATCCAAAAGTTGTCTAAATCACCCTCTTCATACATCATTAACAGACTTTGATCATTTTTTATTTCAGCTAATTCTTCTTCTTCAACAAGTGACAAGTTAATCGTTGCAATTGAAAAAAATGGATTTCTGATCCAATCATAGTCTTGTATTTCAATATTTGGGAAGTAGTGATGAATTTTCTCTCCGAGCATTGTTAAATGGTCAACAATTAGCAAGCTGATATCACATTTTAGTTCACAGTCTGCAGTTTTGGAAAACATTTCAAAATTTCCTTCTTTCACTTTCCTTTTCCAAATTTCTATCTTGTCTCTCATAGCACAAAATTTATCCACTGCTGTTAAGATATTTTCTCCTTTTCCTTGCATACTGGTGTTTATTTTATTCAAATGTTCAAATATGTCAGCAAGATATGCCAATTTTGTGCACCATAATTTGTTTTGAATTAGATTTCAGAATTAATTTTGTTGATTTTCCTCAAAACGTTTAAGCATCATTTCCCTCAATTCATAAACACGACAAAGCATTCGACCTCTTGACAGCCAACGAATTTCTGAGTGTGGTATAAGTTTTTTAAATTTTGCCCTCATATCTCCACAAATTTTAGCAAATAATCTTGATTTAAAGAGATCTACATTTAATGTAATTGATCATTTGAACAACTTTGTCCATAACCTTTTTTAATTCATTACCAGTGGTTTGCGCGACTAGTGCTTCGTGATGTAAAAAGCAATGAGTAATTATAAAGTTTCCAGGGATGAACCAGATATCATCCCTGGAAACTGTATAAAGAGGGTGTGAGTAGGGGAGTGAGGGGTAGGTTTTTTGTTCAGAGTTGTGAATGATTGGAATGCCTTGCTTGAGAGTGTGGTGTCTGCAAGGAGTTTGAGTGTGTTTAAGACATGGTATGATGAGATGTGTGTGTGATAAAAGGTCCTCCCAGATGAGTCTTTGACTCCATGAGGTCTTGGGATGATAATAATAATAATATTTTCATTCTCTTTCTTTGCTAAAGCTGTGAAACCTTTTGTTGAACCAACCACCGAAGGAGCGCCATCTGTACATATTCCTACACAATTTAACCATAGCAAATTATTTTCCTTCATGAAGCAATCTACTGTTTTAAATATATTTTCGTCTCTAGTTTTCATTGAAAGCTCTAGACAACACAAGAATTGCTCAATGATTCTGTTAGTATGAATGAAACATATAAAAACGAGTAATTGCGTTAACCCACTGACATCTCTTGATTCATCTAACTGCAATGTAAAAATCATATTATCGTCTTGAAAAATATCTTTTATTTGCAGCTTAATGTCACCAGATATGTCTTGAATAAGTCTTCCAATCGTGTCATCTGCCAAAGGTATTTTATTAACTTCTATCTCAAATTCGGGCCCAAACACTGTTTGAACAATAGCACAGCAAGATTCCTTTATAGTGGTTTCGGCAATAGCTTGTGGCTCCTTGTTTTTGGCAATTATTTGAGCAACCAAGTAACTTGCCTTTTGAGCTTTTTCTAATGTCTTCATTCTCTTGGTGAACGATGTAGACTGCTTCTTTATAGATTTTGAAATAAAGTATTCTACTGGCTTTTCTGACAAATGACTGTGTTTTGAGGTAAAATGGCACTTTAATTTGTTTGGTACCATACTTTCATTTGCAAGTATCTCACCCCACAAACTAAACACTGGGGACAAGGATGGTTTTCATTACCAGAAAATGTGAACCCAAATTTCATATAATCTTTATTGTATAAATGAGACATGGAAAATTTTCCTTTACACTTCTTCCGTATTAATGCAGACCGTTCAACAGTTGATTCTCGAGTAGTTTCGACTATAGTCAATACATTTTGTTCATCACAAACATCACCTTTGGCTTTTCTTTTATTAATTGGAAACTTATCCATTTTACGGGTAATTCAACACCAATTTGATAAATAAAACTGTGCGAATTGATTGTAAAGCTTTAACAGTAACTAAAATAAAATAAAAGCACCAGCTCTTTGTTTATTCGCGTTGCAGTTAGAATAAACGTCAATAATAACATTTGTATGAATAAGTGGGGTGCTTTATTTTTATTGGTTGAATGATAATAAAACCAAGCGACTAATACGTGATAAAACCACAGGGATGAATTCGGCTGCATTTATTCTCCATTGTTTATCGAAATATATTGATATGAAATATTCTTAAAGGTTAAAAATAATTAAAAGATAGTTTGTGTATATAATTTTGAAAGTGAAATTTAAATTCTAAAACGTAAAACATCTTGCAATTACATTCTTTTTTGGGAATCCTTAGTGTGCAATTTAGCTTCTGTTTACATTTACTGTCACTCATACTTGAATGAACTATAGAAAACCCCAACAAAAACGAAACTGATGGTGATGGTTGCATGCAAGTCGGTATAGACTCAGGGAGAGGGTTTTGAGCGGTTGACCAAATATCTTCTTTAACGGCGCTAACTAAAAGTCGTACCAGTACTTTGCGAAATGGATTCCGCTGTGGAAATTTTCAGTGATTATTCTGTTTAACGCTTTATGTTCATGCGACACACCTTCACACTGCAGCCGACACACTAATATGTCATGACACACAGTTTGGAAAGCTCTGGTATAAGGCCTTGATCAGGCATTATATGGATTATTGTGCACAGATCTGGTCGCCGGGTTTCATGGTGATGAGGATATGTTGGAAAGGGTCCAGAGAAGATTCACAAAGATTGTTAGTGGTCTTTGGAATGTGGAGTACGAGGGCAGATTGAGAGAATGTAAACTGCAAAGCCTCGCAAATAGGAGGAAGGAGGGGAGGATACGATTGAGACATATAAGGTAGTCCGGGGTAAGTTGACATGGAAGAGATTTTTCCTAAAATAAGAGGGGGGGGGGGGGAAACAAGAGTCCATCTCTGGAAACTGTATAAAGTGGGTGTGAACAGAGGAGTGAGGAGAAGGTTCTTTGCTTGGAGAGTGGTTGGTGAGTGGAATGCATTGCCCGAATGTGTTGTGAATGTATACACAGTGAATCAGTTTAAAGCACAGTTGGTTAAGCATTGTGTGCAATAGTGTGTACCTCCCAAGATTAGTCTCCGACTCAATGGAGATCAGATGTTAATAATAATAAATTGGAGAATATGGATTGGATTATAAACTATTGACATGGATAATAGGATGGCTGACTGACAGATATCAAAAAGTCATATATATATATATATATATATAGGGGAGTGTAACCAGCAGTGTACCACAAGAATATTGCAAATATAACTCAAAAGATAATTGCAATGCTGAAACAAACTTTGACATGTAAAGATAAGGATGTCATTTTGCCTTTTTACAAGGTCTTGATAAGACCTTGCTTGGACTAATGTGCATGGGTCTAGTGTCCTGGTTCCCATTATGATTCTGTTTGAGTGGAGAGATTGCAAAGGAGAGTTAAAAATGATATTAGGATTGTAGAATACTATTTATGAAGACAGACTGAGAATTTGCAGACTGCAGACACTAGTAAACAAGAGAAAGAGGGGTGATATGATTAATATTTATAAATTTCTGAAAGGATCATACAATATTTCAGTTGATGGAATTTTTCATTTTATGGAGGGTGTGGAAAGGATGAGATGGCATCCTTGGAAGCTGAGAACGAATGCTACCAAGAAGGGGAGTGAGATTTAGATTTCTCTCATAGAGTGGTGTGTAATCAGAATGGATTGCCATGATGTGTGTCACTAATTTCTCCAAGATCTGAACAACTACTATAGATAAGTATCTATGAATACATACTAGTTTATAGTTTGATATATTCTACTACTACATTTATGCAATGCCACTATCTCACATCCTTCCACTCCTTGGCATTTTCTCCATAGCCAAACTCACTGAAAAGCCAAGTCAATAGAGCTTTCAATTCATTAGCACATTCCCTCAAAACATGTGGTAAAAAATCATACAGTCCCATTGCTTTATCGACACCCAGAATACTCAGTGCTTGAAATAAGTTCCTTCTCCTGCACTTTTAAACCCCTTCTCATCCCACTATAGTATTAAAACCTACTTCTCCAGAGGAAATATCCCATAAGCACCTCCATAACACAATTGAAAGAATGATAGTACATTGCACCCTTTGATTGAAAAAGGTCTTAGTTTGATTCTTGTCATCATGAGAGGAATCTTTATATGGATTTTTTCAATTGAAGGTGAGTTAGCCAATCTCATATGGAGATAGCAGGATTTTTTCATACAGACAAACTGGCCTTGAGAACACATGCAATTTACAGATAAAAAATACTAGTGGTGGTGGTGGGCAGTAGATGGCTTTGGTGTAGGTTATGATGGACATGATGGTTCGGTGTAGTTGGTGGAGATGGAGAGTTGTAGAGTACGTTCCTTCTCTTGGTGAGTCTTTGGACTCCTTGGAGGTGTTAAGTAATAATAATAAAGTGATCATTAAATAACTCCACTATGTCATGTATGTCAGTCACTCTACTCAATCCTTCATTTAATAATGTAATTCTTCCAAAATCATTTCTCCTCCTCCTACTGCCCACATAGCGAACGAATCCTATTGGATTTTTCTTGGATCTCAGAACCAATCTCTTCTCATATTCAAGTTCTGCCTTTCTTACCCTACTATTCACTCTCCTGATTATTATCATTATCTCAAGACCCCCCCCCCCCATGGAGTCAAAGACTCATTATGAGAGGTCCCTCTTTCATACACATAGCTCATCATGACATGCTTTCAATACCTTCGAATTTTCTGCAGGCATTGCACTCTCAGGCAATGCGTGCCAATCATTCATAACTCCATGCAAAAAACCTCCTTCTTACTCCTTTTTCTTATGCCCTCCTTAACATAGTACGAGATGAAGAGAGAACAGGAAGCAAGAGGAAAGAGAAAATGAGGAAAACCTGAATGGGTATGGAAACATGACATAGGAAGAGTGGAAGTTGGAAGAAGTAGTAAATGTATAATAAATTTAGTTTAATCCTTTATCCAAGTGTGAGCAAACAAAGTTTGCACCTGAAAGTATCTTCAGGACTGGAGTAAGGTGGTACAACACCAGGGCACTCCTTGCAAAGGTGGAGCAAGCTACCAACACTCCTATCTCAGTATCTTCCATAATGTAAAACACATCTCCTTGCAGATATCTCTAATGTTATGCATTAAGGCCTGGTGTTGTACCACCTTACCCCAGTCCTGAAGATACTTTCAGGCGCAAACTTTGTTTGCTCACACTTGGATAAAGGATTAAACTAAATTTATTAAGTTTAATCCTTTAAAAAATTATTAGTCTGTCTTAAAAAAATTTAATCCTTCAAACTAAGTTGAAAAATAAACTTTCAACATCTTTCTCTAAATCCAGAGTAATTTATTAAAAAAGGGTGGCACACCATTTGGCAACTCCTATAGGTAGAGATGACCTGCTAATGCTTCTGCCTGGTATCTCAACTTGGGCCTGGCTCCCACTGAAGAGACCTCAATAAAGGTCGAAACTAGTCTGGGTTGTGGCCCTTCCCTTAATGCATAACATTAGACATATCCACAAGGAGATGTGTTTTGCATTATGGAAGATACTGAGATAGGAGTGTTGGTATCTTGCTCCACCTTTGCAAGGAGTGCCCTGGTGTTGTACCACCTTACCCCAGTCCTGAAGATACTTTCAGGTGCAAACTTTGTTTGCTCACACTTGGATAAAGGATTAAACTAAATTTATTATACTCTAACCAAGTGAAAAATAAACTTTCAACAAGTAGTAAATGTATTGGAAGTTTATTTTCCACTTGGTTAGACTATAATGAATTTAGTCTAATCCTTTATCCAAGTGTAAGCAAACAAAGTTTGTGCCTGAAGTATCTTCAGGACTGAGGCAACTCGTAGTAAAGGTGGACCAAGCTCTCATCACTCCTTGTCAGTATCTCCCATAATGCAAAGCACATCTCCTTGCAGACACGTATAATGAACGGTCACTACCCAGACCGGTTTCGACCTTTATTGAGGTCTCGTCAGTGGGAGCCAGACCCAGAAGTGGTGATACTAAGGCAGAAGCAATGGAGAGGTCATATTTACTTATACGAGTTGCCAAAAGGTGTACCACCTTATTATTAAATTATTCTGGATTTAGAGAAAGATGTTGGAAGTTTATTTTCCACTTGGTTAGAATATAATAAATTTAATTTAATCCTTTATCCAAGTGTAAGCAAACAAAGTTTGCACCTGGGCAACTCATAGTAAAGGTGAACCAACTCGTATAAGTAAATATGACCTCTCCATTGCTTCTGCCTTAGTATCACCACTTCTGGGTCTGGATCCCACTGACGAGACCTTAATAAAGGTCGAAACTGGTCTGGGTAGTGGCCCTTCCCTTAATGCATAGCATTATACATGTCCGCAAGGAGATGTGCTTTGCATTATGGGAGATACTGAGACAAGGAGTGATGAGAGCTTGGTCCACCTTTACTACGAGTTGCCTCAGTCCTGAAGATCTTACTTCAGGACAAAGTTTGCTTACACTTTATCCAAGTGTAAGCAAACTTTGTTTGCTTACACTTGGATCAAGGATTAAACTAAATTCAGTAGTGAATGTATGTATGGATATGATAAGCAAAGAAATGAAATAGATCAGAATGTGGGTAGTTGAGACTTAGTGGATATATGTGGTGAGAGGTGATAATGGTGAATGGACAAGGGCAGGTGTGATGACGAAATCACAAACAACATGTAACTTGGGTAGGACTGGTTATAGACCTAAAAGTGAACTGCTGTGTTCATTTACAAATGCCTGGAGTATCAGAATAAGGGGGATGAAAGGATTTTGTTGTTTTTAATTTATTCGTCTCAAAATCATTGGAATAAGTAAAACATGGTTGAATGAAGATGATATCCTAACGGGAATAGAAGTGGAAGTGTACAGTGCGTTTTGTGAGGATAGAAAGGACAAAAAGGGAGTGGGGGAGAATGCTGCTGATGACAGCAGGAAAATTATATCTTATATCCACATAAGGTACACATAAAAGAGGGAAACAGTGGCAATGGTTTAGGCAGTGTCGTGTGAGGAGGTTGATAGGAAGAGAGAGATTTAGTTGGCTGTTGCTACAGACAAGGGAATATGGAGGATAGTGATGAAATAATGTATAAGTAACTTTGGTTAGTGAACAAGGAAAGGGTGATTGTTATGGTTGATTTTAATCATGGCAGTATAGATTGGAATGAACAGATAGCATTTGGGATTAAGGAAAATGAATTTCTCGAGTTCTTGAAAGACAACTGCTTCAGGCTGCTTGTAAAAGAGGGCATGTGAGGAACGAGGGTTTTAGATCTCATCATTGACCTGGGTTGGATCTTTTCCTGGCTTTGGGATAGCAATGACAATCGACTTACACCAAGTGTCTGGAAACTTTTCCTCTGTAAATATTCTTTTGTATAGTAAGAGAGATCCATAGAAGATGATTGGAGGTGTTTTATCATCACATAATGGATGTCATCAGAGCCAACTGCATTAGGGTGAGATAGTAAAAGGGCTCTTGAGTTTCTCTTTACTAAATGGGTGATTGTATGGCTGTATGCACTTGGTACAAAAGCTTAATTGCTGTTTCTCTAGCTGCTCTTTCAGCATTAAAAATTCAGGAGGATATGAGGTTGTTGCTGAGATTTTGGAAAAGTTTGTGCCCAAAGTGTCTGCAATAGCTTTAGGATCAATTGATAAATCAATCTTTAGGATGAATGGGATATAGAACACACCAAGGCAGACAATTAGTGTGTTCTATATCCCATTCATCTTCCAGATTTTATCCCAGACAGTTTTTGCATTAGTTGTTTGATTAATCAATGATGTAAACTGGATCCATGATTGTTTTTGATTCTGACATCTCACATGATGTGCTTCAGCATGAGCATATTTAAATGCTATTAAGTTTCTTGTGGAAGGATGTCTATGAAATATAACCCATGCTCTATCTTGATCTTTTTTTTTTGGCTACATGGAAAGCTTGGTTCCACCAAGGCTTTGGATAGAGTGGAAATCGAGATTATGTTTCTGGAATTGCTGCAGCAATTGCATGCTTTACTGCTTCATTAATGGATGTTTGACTAACAGCTTCGGTATTACATTTCGCAAGATGAGAAAATATATTCCATTTTCCACATGGAAATCCAGGTAGGAGGATGTGGTTCATGTGAAGACATAGTGCTGATAACAGAAAAGGATTGCTTCCATATATGTTTTCATCAACATCCCATGTGAGCAGTTGAAAAATGGCAGGGGAGCATATTGTAAGATCAATTGCTGAATATGAGTAGGTAGGCATGTGGAAGAAGGTAGCTCTATTATTAATAAGGGAGAGGTCATAGTTCTCAAGAATTCACTCAATCACATGAATTCATCTATTCGTGTTGGCACTACCCTACAGAGTGTTATGTCACTAAAGTCACCCATTAGGAGTATGGACTGAGGCAGTTGCATTACAAGATCTGTTTCATTTAGTTTAGAACCTGTAGTAGTAAACATATTGAATATACTGTGATTAGATACCACTTCCACAGCAGTATTAAGCTGAACATAATGGAATGGAGTATGACTGTCCACGAGAATAGCTACTTCGCTATGTGCAGGACCATTTCCAGTTCTCTCCTTGTGTACAAGACTGATATTCCTGATGGTAGTTTCCTCACTGGGTTTTAAATAAGTTTCCTGCAGAGAAAAACAAAAAGATTGGCATTTCGGCAGCAGGTGCTTAATATCATCTATATTCTGGTGAAACTCATGATGACAGTTCCATTGTAAAAATGTTTCTATTGTTTAGATTTTGTAGATTTCTGGTTTCCAGGAGGTTGAGGACTTTCCCTTATTGGATTTACATTTCTCATTAGATTCTGGGAACTATGGGCAACCAGTGTCCATCTCTTCTTCTTCTGGAAAAACATTCAACGTGCTTTCAGTGGATAGTGAGTGAGTGAAGTATCCATTTTTTCTGTGAAAGGGTCTGATGGGTTGTCTTTAAGTAATAACCTTGACAATTTTTTTACAAGTAGCTTCTCATCGAATGGAACGATTTTCAGAGAGGGGGAGCCATACCTCATGCAATTGATGCACTCAACAGAGAAACAATCACGATCATAAAGTTCATTTAAGGAGAAATTATAAAATGGTTGAATAGACATGCAAGTGTGAGTTGCTGTTGACATTTTTCTTTACTGTTATCTTTTCAGTATAAGAGGATCTCAGAGTAGGTGTGGTGGAGGCTAACATTCTTCTGGCATCCTGATATGATATCTTCTCTTTTTATTTTTTTTGGATTTCTTTCTCATCTTTCCACTTCTGACATGCATAGGAGTAAGCTGGGTGATCTCCTTGACAGTTTAACTTTCTTAGTAGAACAAGATTGATTATCATACTCTTTACTACCACATCAAGCACAGGTGGCAGAGCCATGACAGGCAGTTTGGGAATGTCCATATTTCTGGCATGTGAAGCATCTTAATGGATTAAAGATATACAGTCAAACAGGACAACTGGGATACCCTGCATTAACAGATGTTGGAGATTTAAGAGTATCAAATGTGAGGATGATATTTCTGGTTGGAACCAGG